>NC_139150.1:98989608-99396605 GCF_964270905.1 Leucopleurus acutus | reverse complement strand
ACACACTTTGAGAAATGCTGCCCACTAGAATTTTAAATTTTGTGCAATGTAGCTTCCTGGTAAAACCTCCAAGATGCATTATTGACACAGTCTATTCCCTGGTAACTGAACAATTTGAACTGTGTACAGAATTGTTGGGGGATGTGCTGCAGGATGTGCTCCTGTGAAGATGATTTTGGTTTTAGAGTGGTTGATCTAAAGCCATTCTTTCTGACCTGAATGAGCTTGCCAGACAGATCATCTGTTGTGACTACACCCACTCTGGACAATAAACAGCCATCATCAGTGGAGAGAAGGGTACTCACCTGGTATCCTCGACAGTAGGCAGGCCTGCTGCCAGGTGCATATTTAAAAGAACAAAGCCCCCAATACACCTTCCTGACACAGCCCTAGAAACTGTCACCTAGGCAGAGAGGAGCCGAGCACTTGATCCTCCTGATGTTCCAGGTAGCATTGAAGTGGAGGGTTTTTATTTCCTGAAGGGCAGAGTGGTCCAGTGGAAAGACAGAACTAAGATTGCAACTCAGGCTCTGCCTCTAAGGCCTGGGCTCTTTCCAGAGTTGCACTGTATTTCTCTGAAAACAATGACGACACTCACGTTACAGGATTGCTGTGGGGATTAAATGAGATACTGTGGGCGAAAGTGCTTGTAAATGATAAATTTAGAAAAGAACAGAATCATGAAGGAAGATAGAACCAACTTAAATGTTGGCATTATTATCAAGGAGTGTAAAACCGATCATCAACACTGGCTTTGGACAACATTATGTAGTCAAGTTCATGGTTGAATGCCTCCCTGCTCCCCATTCTAAGTCATTTCTCTTCTTAAATCTCACCTGCCTTTGCTAAATGCAGCTGTGTTGTTGACCTGATGATTTTAGTTTGTGTGGATCTGACTGTATAAATGGAATGGCTGATTTCAACAACCCTGTTATTAGGGTCAGAGGAGGGCTCCGGTTAGGAAACAGGAGGAAGCAACTCCTTCCTGTAATCAGAAGAATTAGGTGTTTGGCAGGGGCTGCAGAGAGGGGGGAGGCACCTAGTGGATGTCCTGCTTGCCCTTGGAGAGAGCTTTGTTGGCAGCCCAGCCCCTGAGGATCCTTCTGGGTTTTGATAGGATAGGTCTTAGGGAATAAAAAAGGCTAGGTCCAGTCACTGCGGGGAGCAGCGCCTTCTCTCACCAGTGTGGGCTTGGAGGTCAGAGGGACAGATATCCAGTGGACAGTGATATAAAAAGAGAGGGTAAAATGTTACCTTAAAAAAAAAAAACTTGAAGAAACCAAAAAGCAATTCTTGTCCTAAATGTGTCATCAACCGGTCTATTCTAGAGTCTGAATTTCCATCCCTGGGAGTTCTTTCTTTTGGGTTGAGACTCCTTGGTGCCAGGATTTCTTTCCTAAAATGAAAATATCCCTGGGGGTGTGTGGATGGATAGGTTATGTCTTAACATCTCTCAGTCCATAATATTTGGCGATAAATTTATTTATTAGCTGAAGAGCCTTAGGAACCTTGCAAACAAGTTCTAAGCCCCACAGTGCCTACCCCAGTGCAGTCCCTATAACAGATCTTTGGTAAATTTCTCCAGAATTACATTTGGAGTAAAAGAGATATAGACTCATGATTCTATGAAGGAGACAAAAGGGGGCAGATGGTATCAGTGTATGGAGTCCTACGTGGGGGCTTTACACTTTGGGGGAAAGAGATTCAAGAAGCTTCAAAGAGAAAGCAGTGGAGTGTCAAGGATTTGAAGACTGGGAAGATTTGTGTTTGTGTCCTAATTCTGCCACTTTGTGAGCACATGCAGGTCATGTTAAACTGTCTGGCTTTGGTTTTGTCAACAGTAAGTTGGAAGCACTTATACCTTAATACCTCATAGAACTGTTGTGAGAAGGTAAAGATACATTGGCAGTACAGTTTCCTTATAAATGATGAAAGGACAGACACTTGTTATTATTATTATTATTATTATTATTATTATTATTAAAGGCAGAACATACTCAGGGCTAGTATAACTAACTTCATGTTTGTTTTCAAGTGACACATGCTGACTAGCTCTTGTGTCTGGGGAGGTATGTAAATCTGTTACATGGAAGGGTTAGCATACTCTACAGTGGGGAATCTATGTTCGCTTGAAGTCCAAGGACTGAGTTCCTTCCAAATCAGGTTGAAACTGTCTCCACAGTGCTGATTCTGAAAAGAAACACAGACAGAGATCTGTTGGAGAGACGAGACCTACTTCATCATATGGCTGTGCCCATCGAAAGGAAGCAGACAGCCAGCCCTTTGCAGAGAATATTGAAGACAGCAAACATGGGGAGGGCATCAGGTGGTGGAGACACAGCACTACTAAGGAGAGTGCTTTGGCCAAACACCAACCTGGATGTGTCACAGCATCAGTGACCTGAAGAAAGGGGGTCCCCGACTCAGAGGGCAGCCTGGCATGGGGCAGAAGAGAATCTGAGCACACAGAGCACTTCTTCAACCACCATTGATCTGGGTCTCTCCCAGCTCCTCAGGATGGAGAAACCGGAGGCTGATAACAGAGCTGCTGTATGGCCTTATCATTCCTTCTAGACAGGTATGTATTGTCCTTGAGTATAGTTTGCCCTCAGAGTTGGCATGAGTTCATTTTTGACCAATTCATTTGTTGTTTTCATAAAATCCTAAGTGAAAGAAATGTATGTTTGTGGTTCTATGTGAGCCGGTTGGATGCTACTGACTATCAGACTCAAGATTCCAGAGCCTCCAAAGATGGCTAAGCCAGGTCAGGAGTCAGGAGCTTCCTTTCAAGAATGCCATCATGGACTGAACACTTATCACATGATAATGGGTATACAAAGGGTTAAAAACACAAGGAGAAGGGAAATATTTGCTCCAGTGGAGGAACTAAGGAAGACTTCATGGAGGATGTGGCACTTGAGAAGGGTCTTAAAAAGAGAGTGGGATTTTTGACATACAGGGATGGGCTCAGGTGCAGAGAATGGGTTGAGGTCCATGGAAGATGGGGTGGAGGTGGGTTTGGATCGGAGATCCTGAGCAGCAGAGAGGCAGAGACTCATGTGGCATGGGCGTAGGAGTGGAATGGTGACCAAACAGTGGGAAGAAGAAACGGGAGGGCTTGGGAGACTTGCCTTGTTGATGATTTTGTCTGCTAGGGGAAGAACAGAGGTGGTAGTCTTGCCTCATTGTGATGAGACCCATTCTCACATGCAGGGCAGAGTGATGGAGCCAGGTCTCCAAGGACAGGCTTCCAGAGACTTCCTGCCTTGATCAGTGGTCTTGTGTATGACATGGACATGTCCCTTGCCTTAACCGTATCCTCTGGGGCTCCTCTTCACATGATTTACCTGCTCCCTGCTCTGCTAGTAAAATAAGGTTTAGCATTTTTCTGGATTTGCCAGAAGGAGCGCCTTATACTTTTCAAATGCTGAGTATTATCATATCTGCTAGGCAGATGGAGGAGAGCTTAAAGAATCTAGAGCAGCAAGAGAGGTAGAGCCCTGTGCTGGTGGTCGGGGACCCAGAGCTCTCATCCTTCACCTGCCACTTACTTACTACCTGTGTGACTATTTCACCTCACTGTGTCCTCACCTGTCAGGAGAGAAGACTGGACAGGCTGGTCAGTAAGAGGGCTTCCAGTTCTGGAAGTCGAAGTTTCTATGTCCTTACTACCTGGTGGCGTGGCAAACTTGACTGTCCCAAAGCATGGCAAAGGCTGATGCTTGCCCCATGCACACTTAGGCAGGGTGGGCTTCTAGAGCCAGATCATTCTGAAAAACAAACCAGCAAGAAGCTTGCTGGGAACAACCCAAATTGCTTGGTTAAACCTGGCACTGTGTCTGCAGGTAAAGTTTTAGGAAGGAACACCTCTCCAAACCCCAGACAGAGGAAGAAGCTAGTGCAAAGATGGAGAACGCTAAGCAGAGAGAGAAGGAAGAGAAGGTTTCGGTGGCTACCTTTGGACTTTGAGAATTAGAGGTCATCCAGCCATGTCAGTCTGACCTCTGGATCCACACATTCCAAGGCGAGCTGTCTCAATAGAGTGTGAGTCACCCTCTCTCCTTTGCATTTTCCCAATGAAAATTTCCCTCCAAGATATTCGAGTAGCGGAAATGATTGCATAATTGCACCTCTGTCTGTTGTTGCCATGCTCCCCAGCTGCTCTCACCATTTACTCCCCCTCAATACCTGTTCACTTTCCGGGGGGAAAGGGTGTGTAAGAAAAATGTTGCTGAAGAAAGGTCACATCCAGGGAGTGAGAGCAACGCAGTCTTCATTGAGATTGCCCCAAGATGTCCCTACCCCTGCAGGATGCTGGCTGGCCCAGAAACCAACCCTACTAATTAAATCATCCCTTGGCCCCTGGGGCGGACTAGCCTTGACCTTTGTTCCTTGCCTTCCCCCCTTCTCCCCACAGGCCAAGATTGCAAACGTAGTCATGCCAAACGTTGGCCACGCCAAACGTCTATGAGAAAGTCCCCTTCCTGGCATTCCCCAGCAGCTGTGTGACATATCAAGGTTACCTTGAAAGGAATGCAGAGGAGGGAGAATCTATCCATCTATCAAGATATGAGTCACCAGCGTGATGTCATTTGAATCTCAACCTGATTCCATTAGTTTTGACTGTATAAGCACATAATATACCAGAAGCAAATGGAACACGTCCAGCTGCAGAGGCATCCTCACTCAGACACAGACACCCACATGGACACACACATGCACTGACAAACACACACATACACACACACACATGCATGCATGCATTCACTGGTCTAATATGCCCTGGTACAGCTCCTATGAGTGCAACACCTGGCTGTGGAGGGGGATGGCTTTTTTGGCCAGTGTTAGTGAGGGTGACCTTCAGATGATGATCTGTAGGCTGCATGGAATGGAAGGCAACACGAGACCTTGGCACCCCTCTCTCTTGAAAGCATGGCAGCGCTTACATGCTTACACAATTAGGCTTAATTATGTCCTGCTCTGCTGTCACTGAATGTGTTCCATGCAGTCTGGCTTTCTCTCCTCGCGCCTTTCACAGGCTCTTTTCCTGATGCTCTAAACTCGACTGGCTTCCTGCTATAGTTTTTGGAAGCCAGCCTTGGAGGCCACCATATGGCCAAAGGCCCACTTCCCTGGCACTATCTGGGTCCTCCCTATTCCTAGAGAAGGTTAGTCTCTGCCCACTGCCCAGTGGGTCTTTAGGGGGAATCTTTATGACTTTAAGTTCAGCTCTGTTGACAGAGGCCACTGGGGCAACCGGTGTTGTGGCTGTAACAACACTGAGCTGGAGCCAGGAGATGTGGGCTTGAGACCCAATGCTTCTCCTGGCCTCAGTTTCTTCCTCTAAAAATGGGAATAAGAAAATCTGCCCAGCCTATAGATCTGCCCAATAGATGGTTGCACAGTAGAAGACTCTAGAAGGCATGTGACCATGGTGTCAACAGAGGCCCTGGCTTTGTGAAGGGTGTGGTCCCTTCTGCTTCAGAGTTGATGTGAAGGTCACAGGAGAGAAATGATGATTTACTGCCTACTGCTCCTGCTCTTGCTGATTTTCCTAGGATGTGCCCTTTAAGCTGCCTGGCGAGGGTATCACCCCATCATCTGCCTCTCAGTCAAATCTGTTATCTTGCCTCTCCTGCTCAACCTTGCCTTTCTGATACCTGAGACCTGAAGTTTCCAAGAGGTAAAGAGAAGTGGAGAAGCCTCCAGAGTTGGTGGCTTTAGGGGGTCAATCTAGGAAAAGCTCACCCAGTGGAAGGGCTTGAAGGAAGCAGCTTACTGAATGTGAGCCGAGCTTAAGTCTAGGGTGGAAGGGACCAAGCAGGCCACAGGAAAAATGAGTACTTCCCATGCACTGGGCCACTCAATGGACCCACCAAAGACTTGTATCCTGACATGGCCATAGTCTGTGGTTAACCAAAGCCCAGGACAGTGGGAGCAAATGAAATTCTTTTTTATTTCATAATAATTTAATTGAATTTTTAAAATTAAATATTGCCTTGCCTTTGTGCTGCTTTAATTTTTTTAATTTAAAAAAATTTAATTTTTAAAATTAAATATTGCCTTGTGCTGTGTAATATTTAAATTAAATATTGCCTTGCTTTGCTTTGAACACCCCTATTGCCTAAGCTTTTGGAGTAACAGGAAGTGGTCCTCATCACAGCAGTTAATGACATGATGGCAAAAGCAGTGACTATTTAGGTGGCATGACACACTTGCTAGGAAGAACAACTCTGTAGTTATAGTGCCTGAATTTTAATCCTGACTTCACTGCTTACTAGGTACATGACCTTGGGTACGTTAACTAGTATTTTGGATCACAGTTCCCTCATCTGTGAAAGTTAACTAATAATAGTACCTATCCCACGAGGTTCCTAAGGGACTTAAATGCAATAATGCCTGCAAAGTATTCAAAAGTCCCTGGCACATCCTAGATAATCAATGAATATTAGTTTTTACTAATTACATATTTCAAATTTTAAACATTCTAAATAATAATAATAGTTCCTTAAGTAAATTGGTACAGCTACTATGGAGAACAGTATGGAGGGTCCTTAAAAAACTAAAAATAGATTCTCTAACCACCTCTAGTCATGGCCACTTCTAAAACACCCAGATGGGAGAGGACTTTCAAGATGGTGGAGGAGTAAGACGTGGAGATCTTCTTCCCCACAAATACATCAAAAATACATCTACATGTGGAACAACTCCTACAGAACACCTACTGAATGCTGGCAGAAGACCTCAGACTTCCCAAAAGGCAAGAAACTCCCCATGTACTTGAGTAGGGCAAAAGAAAAGAAAACAAAAAACCAGAGACAAAAGAATAGGGACAAGACCTGCACCTCTGGGAGGGAGCTGTGAAGGAGGAAAAGTTTCCACACACTAGGAAGCCCCTTCACTGGCAGAGACGGTGGGTGGGTGGGGACAAAGCTTTGGAGCCATGGAGGAGAGCACAGCAACAGGGGTGCACAGGGCAAAGTGGAGAGATTCCCACAGAGAGGGTCGGTGCCGACCAGCACTCACCAGCCTGAGAGACTTGCCTGCTCACCAGCCAGGGCAGGTAGGGGCTGGGAAGCTGAGGCTCTGGCTTTGGTGGTCAGATCCCAGGGAGAGGACTTTGGAGGCATGAACACAGCCTGAAGGGGGCTAGTGTGCCACAGCTAGCTGGGAGGGAGTCTGGGAAAAAGTCTGGAACTGCCAAAGAGTCAAGAGACCATTGTTTCAGGGTGTGTGAGGAGAGGGGATTCAGAGCACTGCCTAAACGAGCTCCAGAGACAGGCGTGAGCTGCAGCTATCAGCGCAGACACCAGACACAGGCATGACATGCTAAGGCTGCTGCTGCAGCCACCAAGAAGCCTGTGTGCAAGCACAGGTCACTATTCACACCTCCCCTCCCGGGAGCCTGTACAGCCTGTTACCGTCAGGGTGTGGTGATGCAGGGACAGTGTCCCTGGGAGAACACACAGCACACCTCAGGCTGTTGGAACGTCGCACTGGCCTCTGCCGCCGCAGGCTTGCCCTGCATTCCGTACCCCTCCCTTCCCCCAACCTGAGTGAGCCAGAGCTCCCGAATCAACCACTCCTTTGACCCCCTCCTGTCTGGGTGAAGAACAGACACACTCAGGTGACCTACACGCAGAGGCAGGGCCAAACCCAAAGCTGAACCCCAGGAGCTGTGTGAACAAAGAAGAGAAAGGGAAATTTCTCCGTTAGCCTCAGGGGCAGCAGATTAAATCTCCACAGTCAACTTGAAGTACCCTGCATCTCTGGAATACCTGAATAGACAACAAATAATCCCAAAATTGAGGCGGTGGACATTGGGAGCAACTGTAGACTTGAGGTTTGCTTTCTGCATCTAATTTGTTTCTCATTTTATGTTTATCTTAGTTTAGTATTTAGAGTTTATTAACATTGGTAGATTTGTTTATTGATTTGGTTGTTATCTTCCTTTTTTTAAATATATATATATATATTTTCCTTTTTCTCTTTTTGTGAGTGTGTATGTGTATGCTTCTTTGTGTGATTTTTTTCTGTTTAGGTTTGCTTTTACCATTTGCCCAAGGGTTCTGTCTGTCTGTTTTTTTTAGTATTGGTTTTAGCTCTTGTTATCATTTGTGGATTTGTTTATTGGTTTTGTTGTTCTTTTCTTTTTTAATAATTAATTTTAATTTTTTTATTTTAATAATTTTTTATTTTAATAACTTTATTTATTTAATTTATTAATTTTTTTCCTTCTCCCTTTTCTTCTGAGCCGAGTGGCTGACAGGGTGTTGATGCTCTGGCACGGTGTCAGGCCTGAGCCTTTGAGGTGGGAAAGGTGAGATCAGGACATTGGTCCACCAGAGACCTCCTGGCCCCTCATAATATCCATCAGCAAGAGCTCTCCCAGAGATCTCCATCTTAGCACTAAGACCCAGCGCCACTCAATGACCAGCAAGCTCTAGTGCTGGACAACCCATGCCAAACAACTAACTAGCAAGACCAGAACAAAACCCCACCCCTTAGCAGAGAGGCTGCCTAAAATCATAATAAGTTCACAGACACCCCAAAACACACCACCAGACGTGGTCCTGCCTACCAGAAACTCTAGGTCCAGCTGCATCCACCAGAACACAGTCACCAGCCCCCTCCACCAGGAAGCCTACACAACTCATTGAAGCAACCTTACCCACTGGGGGCAGACATGAAAAACAATGGGAACTACGAACCTACAGTCTGCAAAAAGAAGACACCAAACACAGTAGGTTAAGCAAAATGAGAAGACAGAGAAATACACAACAAATGAAGGAGCAAGGTAAAAACCTACCAGACCAAACAAATAAAGAGGAAATAGGCAGTTGACCTGAAAAATGATTCAGAGTAATGATAGTAAAGATGATGCAAAATATTTGAAATAGAATAGAGAAAATACAAAAACGTTTAACAAGGACCTAGAAGAACTAAAGAGCAAACGAACAGTGATGAACAACACAATAAATGAAATTAAAAATTCTCTAGAAGGAATCAATAGCAGAATAACTAAGACAGAAGAATGGATAAGTGACCTGGAAGATAAAATAGTGGAAATAACTACTGCAGAGCAGAATAAAGAAACAGAAGGAAAAGAACTGAGGACAGTCAGAGACCTCTGAGAAAACATTAAACTCACCAACATTCAAATTATAGGGGTTCCAGAAGAAGAAGAGGAAAAAAAAGGGACTGAGAAAATATTTGAAGAGATTATAGTTGAAAACTTCCCAAATATGGGAAAGGAAATAGTTAATCAAGTCCAAGAAGCACAGAGAGTCCCATACAGGATAAATCCAAGGAGAAACATGCCAAGACACATATTAATCAAACTATCAAAAATTAAATACAAAGAAACAATATTAAAAGCAGCAAGGGAAAAACAACAAATAACACACAAGGGAATCCCCATAAGGTTAACAGCTGATCTTTCAGCAGAAACTCTGCAAGCCATAAGGGAGTGTCAGGACATATTTAAAGTGTTTAAACGAAAAAACCTACAACCAAGATTACTGTAGCCAGCAAGGAACTCATTCAGATTGTACAGAGAAATTAAAACCTTTACACACAAGCAAAATCTAAGAGAATTCAGCACCACCAAACCAGCTTTACAACAAATGCTAAAGGAACTTCTCTAGGCAGGAAACACAAGAGAAGGAAAAGACCTACACTAACAAACCCAAAACAATTTAGAAAATGGTAATAGGAACATACATATCGACAATTACCTTAAATGTAAATGGATTAAATGCTCCACGCAAAAGACACAGACTGGCTGAATGGATACAAAAACGTGTATATATGCTGTCTACCTGGGGACACATACAGACTGACAGTGAGGGGATGGAAAAAGATATTCCATGCAAATGGAAATAAAAATAAAGCTGAAGTAGCAATTCTCATATCAGACAAAATAGACTTGAAAATAAAGACTGTTACAAGAAACAAAGAAGGACACTACATAATGATCAAGGGATCAATCTAAGAAGAAGATATAAAAATTGTAAATATTTATGAACCCAACATAGGAGCACCTCAATACATAAGGCAAATAATAACAACCATAAAAGGGGAAATCGATAGTAACACAATCATAGTAGGGGAATTTAACACCCTACTTTCACCAATGGACACATCATCCAAAATGAAAATACATAAGGAAACACAAGCTTTAAATGATACATTAAACACAATGGACTTAATTTATATTTATAGGACATTCCATCCAAAAACAACAGAATACACTTTCTTCTCAAGTGCTCATGGAACATTCTCCAGGATAGATCACATCCTGGGTCACAAATCAAGCCTTGGTAAATTTAAGAAAATTGAAATCATATCAAGTATCTTTTCCGACCACAACGCTATAAGACTAGATACCAATTACAGGAAAAAAAAACTGTAAAATTTACAAAAACCTGGAGGCTTAACAATACATTACTAAATAATAAAGAGATCCCTGAAGAAACCAAGGAGGAAATCAAAAAATACTTAGAAACAAATGACAATGAAAACACAATGACCCAAAACCTATGGATTGCAGCAAAAGCAGTTCTAAGAGGGAAGTTTATAGGAATACATTTATAAATAAAATAAAATAAAATAAAATAAAATAAAATAAATAAAATAAATATAAATAAATTTTTATATATAAATATATTAAATATATTTTAATATATAAATATATTAAAATATATTTATTTTATAAATAAAATAAAATAAATATAAATAAAATAAAATAAAAATCTCAAATAAACAACCTAATCTTACACTTAAAGCAATTAGAGCAAGAAGAACAAAAAACCCCCAAAGTTAGCAGAAAGGAAGAAATCATAAAGATAAGACCAGAATTCAGTGAAATGGAAATGAAGGAAACAATAGCAAAGATCAATAAAACTAAAAGCTGGTTCTTTGAGAAGATAAACAAAATAGATAAACCACTAGCCAAACTCATCAAGAAAAAAGGGAAAAGCCTCAAATCAATAGAATTAGAAATGAAAAAGGAGAAGTAACAACCGACACTGCAGAACTACAAATGATCACGAGAGATTACTACAAGCAACTCTATGTGAATAAAATGGACAACCTGGAAGAAATGGACAAATTCTTAGAAATGCACAATCATCCAAGAATGAACCAGGAAGAAACAGAAAATATGAACAGACCAATCACAAACATCGAAATGGAAACTGTGATTAAAAATCTTCCAACAAACAAAAGCCCAGGAGCAGATGGCTTCACAGGCGAATTCTATCAAACACTTAGGGAAGAACTAACACCTACCCTTCTCAAACTCTTCCAAATATAGCAGAGGGAGGAACACTCCTAAACTCATTCTATGAGGCCACCATCACCCTGATACCAAAACCAGACAAGGATGTCACAAAGAAAGAAAACTACAGGCTATTATCACTGATGAACATAAATGCAAAAATCCTCAACAAAATACTAGCAAACACAATCCAACAGCACATTAAAAGGATCATACAGCATGATCAAGTGGGGTTTATCCCATGAATGCAAGGATTCTTCAATATATGCAAATCAATCCATGTGATACACCATATTAACAAGTTGAAGGAGAAAATCCATATGATGCTCTCAATAGATGCAGAAAAAGGTTTTGAAAAAATTCAACACCGATTTATGATAAAAACCCTCCAGAAAGTAGGCACAGAAGGAACTTATCCCAACATAATAAAGGCAATATATGACAAACCCGCAGCCAACATCGTTCTCAATGGTGAAAAACTGAAATCATTTCCTCTAAAATCAGGAACAAGACAAGGTTGTCCACTCTCAAGACTATTATTCAACAGAGTTTTGTAATTTTTAGCCACAGCAGTCAGAGAGAAAAAAGAAATAAAAGGAATCCAAATAAGGAAAGAAGAGGTAGAACTGTCCCTGTTTGCAGATGACATGATTCTATACATAGAGAATCCCAATGATGCTACCAGAAAACTACTAGCGCTAATCAATGAATTTGGTAAAATAGCAGGATACAAAATTAATGCACAGAAATCTCTGGCATTCCTATACACTAATGATGAAAAATCTGAGAGTGAAATCAAGGAAAAACTCCCATTTACTACTGCAACACAAAGAATAAAATACCTAGGAATAAACCTACCTAAGGACACAAAATACTTGTATGCATAAACTGTAAGACACTGATGAAAGAAATTAAAGATTATACAAACAGATGAAGAGATATACCATGTTCTTGGATTGGAAGAATCAACATTGTGAAAATGACTATACTCTCCAAAGCAATGTACATATTCAATATAATCCCTATCAAACTACCAATGGCATTTTTCACAGAACTAGAACAAAAAAAATTCACAATCTGTATGGAGACAGAGAAGACCCCGAATAGCCAAAGCAATCTTGAGAAATAAAAATGGAGCTGGAGGAATCAGGCTCCCTGACTTCAGACAATACTACAAAGCTACAGTAATGAAGATAGTATGGTACTGGCACAAAAACAGAAGTATAGATCAATGGAACAGGATAGAAAGCCCAGAGATAAACCCATACACATATGGTCACTTTATCTTTGATAAAGGAGGCAAGAATATACAATGGAGAAAAGACAACCTCTTCAATAAGTGGTGCTGGGAAAACTGGACAGCTACATGTAAAAGAATGAAATTAGAACACTCCCTAACACCATACACAAAAATAAACTCAAAATGGATTAAAGATATAAATGTAAGGCCAGACACTATAAAACTCTTAGAAGAAAACATAGGCAGAACACTCTATAACATACATCACAGCAAGATCCTTTTTGACCCGCCTCTTAGAGAAATGGAAATAAAAACAAAAATAAACAAATGGAACCTAATGAAACGTAAAAGCTTTTGCACAGCAAAGGAACCCATAAACAAGTTGAAAAGACAACTCTCAGAATAGGAGAAAATATTTGCAAACGAAGCAACTTACAAAATATTAATCTCCAAAATTTACAAGCAGCTTAGGCAGCTCAATATCAAAACAACAAACAACCCAATCCAAAAATGAGCAGAAGACCTAAATAGACATTTCTCCAAAGAAGATATCCAGAATGTCAACAAACACATGAAAGGATGCTCAACATCACTAATCATTAGAGAAATGCAAATCAAAACTACAATGAGATATCATCTCACACCAGTCAGAATGGCCATCATCAAAAAATCTGCAAACAGGGCTTCCCTCGTGGCACAATTGTTGAGAGTTCGCCTGCCGATGCAGGGGACACGGTTCATGCCCCAGTCCGGGAAGATCCCACATGCTGCGGAGCGGCTAGGCCCGTGAGCCATGGACGCTGAGTCTGCACTTCCGGAGCCTGTGCTCCGCAACGGGAGAGGCCACAACAGTGAGAGGCCCACGTACCACAAAAAAATAAAAAATAAAAAAATAAAAAAAATCTGCAAACAATAAATGCTGGAGAGTGTGTGGAGAAAAGGGAACACTCTTGCACTGTTGGTGGGAATGTAGATTGATACAGTCACTATGGAGAACAGTATGCAGGCTCCTTAAAAAACTAAAAATAGAACTACCATACAAGCCCGCAATCCCACTACTAGGCATATTCCCTGAGAAAACCATAATTTAAAAAGAGTCATGTACCCTTTTGTTCATTGTAGCACAGTTTACAATAGCCAGGACATGGAAGCAACCTAATAGTCCATCAACAGATGAATGCATAAAGAAGATGTGGCACATATATACAATGGAATATTACTCAGCCACAAAAAGAAATGCAATTGTGTAATTTGTAGTGAGGTGGATGGACCTAGAGTCCATCATACAGAGTGAAGTATGTCAGGAAGAGAAAAACATATACCATATGCTAACACATATATATGGAATCTAAAAAAAAAAGGGTTCTGAAGAACCTAGTGGCAGGATAGGAATAAAGAGACAGATATTATGAATGGACTTGAGGACATGGGGAGGGGGAAGGGTAAGCTGGGTTGAAGTAAGAGAGTGGCATGGACATATATACACTACCAAATGCAAAATAGATAGCTAGTGGGAAGTAGCCGCATAGCACAGGGAGATCAGCTTGGTGCTTTGTAACCACCTAGAGGGGTGGGATAGGGAAGGTGGGAGGGAGATGAAAGATGGAGGGGATATGGTGATGTATGTACGTATAGCTGACTCACTTTGTTATACTGCAGAAACTAACACACCATTGTAAAGCAATTATACTCAAATAAAGATGTTAAAAACAAAAATAAAACACCCAAGATGCAAGCTGCAATTATACTCAAATAAAGATGTTAAAAACAAAAATAAAACACCCAAGATGCAAGCTGCAAAAAAAAAATCAAAACCGATACATGCTCCCCAGTGTTCATTAGAGTACTATTTACAATAGCCAGGACATGGAAGCAACTTAATTGTCCATCAACAGAGGACTGGATAAAGAAAATATGGTACATATATACAATGGACTATTACTCAACCATAGAAAGGAATGAAATTGGGTCATTTGTAGAGATGTGGTTGGACCTAGAGTCTGTCATAGAGTGAAGTAAGTCAGAAAGAGAAAAACAAGTAGTGTATATTAACTCATATATGTGAAATCTAGAAAAAATGGTAAAGATGATATTATTTGCAAAGCAGAAATAGAGATCAGATGTAGAGAACAAATGTGTGGATACAAAAGTGGAAGGAGGGGTGGCAGGAATTGGGAGATTGTGATTGAGGCATATACACTATTGATACTATGTATAAAATAGATCATTAATAAGAACATAATGCATAGCACAGGGAACTCTACTCAATGCTCTGTGGTGACCTAAATGAGAAGGAAATCCAAAAATGAGGGGATATATGTATGTGTATAGCTGATTCATATTGCTGTACAGTAGAAACTAACACAATATTGTAAAGCAACTATACTCCAATAAAAATTAATTTAGAAAAAGAAATAAAAGCAAAAATAAAGAAATGGGACCTAATCAAATTTATAAGCTTTTACACAGCAAAGGAAACCATAAACAAAATGAAAAGACAACCTATGGACTCGGAGAAAATATTTCAAATGATGCGACCTACAAGGGCTTAATTTCTGAAATATACAAACAGTTTACCCAACTCAGTAACAAAAAAACAAAACACCCAATCAAAAAATGGTCAGAAAACCTAAATAGACATTTCTCTAAAGAAGACACACAGATGGCCAGTAGGCACATGAAAAGATGTTCAACATCGCTAATTATTAGAGGAATGTAAATCAAAACTACAATGACATATCAACTCACACCGGTCAGAATGGCCATCATCAAAAAGTCTACAAATAACAAATGATGGAGGGGTGTGGAGAAAAGGGAACCCTCCTACACTGTTGGTGGGAAAGTAAATTGGTGCAGCCACCATGGAAAACAGTATGGAGGTTCTTCAAATAACTAAAAATAGAGTTGCCATATGATCCAGCATCCAGTTCTGGGCATATATCCAGAGAAAACTGTAATTTGAAAAGAGACATGCACCACTATGTTCATAGCAGCACTATTTACAATAGCCAAGACATGGCTATTGTAAATGTCCATTGACAGATGAATGGATAAAAAAGATTTGGTATACATATATACAGTGGAATATTACTCATAAAAAAAGAATGAAATAATGCCATTTGCAGCAACATGGATGGACCTAGAGATGATCATATTAAGTGAAGTAAGTCAGAAAGAGAAAGACAAATACCATATGATATCACTTATATGTGGAATCTAAAACATGACACTATGAACATATCTACAAAACAGAAACAGACTCATGGACATAGAGAACAGACTTGTGATTACCAAGGGGGAGGGGGAGTGGGAGAGTGAAGGTTTGGGAGTCTGGGATTAGCAGATGCAAACTATTATATATAGGATGGATAAACAACAATGTCCTACTGTATAGCACAGGAAAGTCTATTGAATACCTTGTGATAAACTGTAATGGAAAAGAATATGAAAAAAAATATATAACTGAATCACTTTGCTGTACATCAGAAATTCACACAATATTGTAAATCAACTATACTTCAATAAAATTAAAAAAAATTCCTAAAACATATGTACTGATTTTACTTCACAAATGCTATAACATGTATTATATAATTTTATCTTGAACAATAATTTTGTGTGCAGGTACCCAAAACCCTATTTTACAAAGGAGGAAGAGAGGGAGGGAAGGAAGGAAGGAGGGAAAGAAGGAAGGATTAAATTGCTGTTCTGTGCCAGCTATTAGGCTTTCATATAAGGCAAATACTATTATTAATATGATTTTACAAGTGAGAAAACTGTGGATCAGCGGGAATAAGAAATTTGCTCAAAGACTCAAGAAGGGGTAACGAAAAAGGGATAAAGGCTTTATAGTCTGCATTTTAAATATTTTCTTGTGATAGGTTATTTTATATTACGTACAATGATCATCTGGGTTGTGTCTATTAATTCCTGCCTTGGTTTTACAGAAAGATCAAAATGTATATCCTTGACATTAATGAAAACACAAGCAGTAAGGTGCTTGAAGTGAAAAGCACAATTTTTGTTATGGTTTTAACAATATGTTACATGCAATAAGTTTTCTGATCAAATAGAATTTCTGAATTATAATGAAAATATAAATAAAAATAATTTCACATATGTATTTTTCACTTTAGAAATTACTTTAGGTATCATATATAGAGAAAGAGATCCTGTTATTATGTCTGATTTTTAAAAATTTTATAAACAATTCAATCACTAACTTTTTGCCTCTTGCCTCTTTTATTGTGTAATAATAGATTTATAATGGTAATCAGCCTCATTTCTTCTCTGGATATAGAAATGATATAATAATACATATGAGAAGAGTAATATTGTCACAATGGTGTTTAGAAACTTGTTGAAAATGAGGTAGCTGCATGGCAATGCCATCACTTGGATGGATCAGTCTTTCTTTTGGTAATTTCTGGGATCTTATTTAAAAGGAATCAGTGGTTGTTAAAAGAGATTAGAATCTAAGGGTTCTCACACAAGGTGAATTTTCTTTTCTTTTCTTTTCTTTTCATTGTATCCGTATGAGATGGTGGATGTGAACTAACCCTATTGTGGTAATCATTTCACAAGATATGTAAATAAAACCATCGTTCAGTACGTCTTAAAATTACATGGTGGTGTATGTCAACTATTACTCAATAAAACTGGAAGAAAAGGTGGACCCCTTTCTTACGCCACTCACAAAAATTAACTCGAAACAGATGAAAGTCTTAAATGCAAGACCTGAAACCATGAAACTCCTAGAAGAAAATATAGAAATAAAGCTCCTTGACATTGGTCTTAGTAACACATTTTTGGATATGGCACCTAAAGCTCAAGCAACAAAATAAAAAACCAAACAAGTGGGGCTACATCAAACTCAGAAGATTCTGCACAGTAAAAGAAACCATCAACAAAGTGAAAAGACAACCTACAGAGTGGGAAAAATATTTGCAAATCATTTGTTTGATAAGGGGTGGATATCCACATTACATAACTAATTCATATACAATTCAATAACAAAAACCCCAGTAACCCAATAAAAAAATGGGCAAAGAACCTGAATAGACATGTCTCCAAAGAAGATGTACAAAAGGCCAACAGGTACATGAAAAGATGCTTAACATTGCTAGTCACTAGGGAAATGCAAATTAAAACCACAGTGAGGGCTTCCCTGGTGGCGCAGCGGTTGAGAGTCTGCCTGCCGATGCAGGGGACACGGGTTTGTGCCCCGGTCCGGCAAGATCCCACATGCCGCGGAGCGGCTGGGCCCGTGAGCCATGGCCGCTGAGCCTGTGCTCCGCAACGGGAGAGGCCACAGCAGTGAGAGGCCTGCGTACCGCCAAAAAAACAAACAAACAAAAAAAAAACCACAGTGAAATATCACCTCACACCTGTTAGAATAGCCTTCATGAAAAATACAAGACATAACAAATGCTGGTGTGGATGTGGAGAAAAGGAACCCTTGTGCGCTGTTGGTGGGAATATAAATTGGTGCAATCACTATGGAAAATAGTATGGAGGATTCTCAAAAATTAAAAATAGCACTACCTCATGATCCAGCAATTCCACTTCCAGGAATATATCCAAAGGAAACGAAAATAATAACTTGAAAAGATATCTGTACCCCAATGTTCATAGCAGCATTACTTACAATAGCCAAGACATGGAAACAACCTAAGTGTCCATCACTGAATGAATGGATAAAGAAGGTGTGATACACACACACACACACACACACATACACACATACACACAATAGTATATTATTCAGTCATAAAAATGAGGAAATCCTACCATTTTTGACAACATGGATAAACCTTGAAGGCATTATGCTAGTGAAATAAGTCAGACAGAGAAACAAATACTGTCAGATCTCACTTATATGTGGAATCTAAAAAAAAAGCAAACCAAACTCTTAGAAAGAGAGATCAGATTCTTGTGGTTATCAGAGGCAGAGGGTGCAGGGGCCCGGGGCAGGGGTGTGGCAGGGATGGAGGAAGGTGGTCAAAAGGTACAAACTTTCAGTTGTAAGATAAATAAGTCCTGGGGATGTAATGTATATGATGACTATAGCTAATGCTGCTGTACAATACAGAGGAGAGTTGTCAGGGGAGTGGATCCTGGGAGTTCTCATAACAAGGAGGACATTTCTTCCTTTTTCCTTTCCTTCTTTCTTTTCTCTTTATTAAATCTACATGAGAGATGGATGTTGGGCCGAACTTATTGTGGTAATCATTTCACAGTATATGTAAATCAAACCATGATGCTGTGTGCCCTAAACTTAGGCGGTGATATATTCCAACTGTTTCTCAATAAAACTGGAAAGAAAGCCTCATGATGTCCAGTGCAACTTATCCAATAAAGAACAGAAGTAGGGGTAAGATATTTTAAAAGATTTTCCTCTTCTGAAGAAAACATGCATTTAAAAAAAAAACATGCATTTTAGTTATATCATTCTGCATCCACTTACAGAGCAAACTGGGTAATTAGGTTTCTATTGTAAATATATTTATTTATTGAAATTAAACTTTATTTTTAAGATTATAAATTTAAATAGCACAATGGAATATTATAGTAATTTAGATAGCAAAATGTCATACATAAAAATTTTGATGCATGTGTCAAATGATTTTAAAATAAAACTGTTAGATGTACAATTTTTTTATAGCTTTAGCATGAGATGTTAGCAATTGATTCTATAGCTTTTTTTTGGGATTAGCAATCAATTTGTGCAAATGAATATTGATATACATGACATAAAGACAAATAAATGTGGGCAGAGGGCAAGGATCAACATAGATCCTTGGGAGGATCATAGTGGGAGTTTAAGAGGCTATGCTGTGT
This sequence comes from Leucopleurus acutus, assembly GCF_964270905.1. Lineage (NCBI taxonomy): Eukaryota > Metazoa > Chordata > Mammalia > Artiodactyla > Delphinidae > Leucopleurus > Leucopleurus acutus. Next base: position 99,377,244 of record NC_139150.1, on the reverse strand, counting down.
CTCCTTTACTAATTCTCTTTTTCCCCCAGTTGTCTTGAGATTCTTAACACTCATTTTAACCATTAGTGTTTACCTCACCTCTTGATCATCCTCAAGGCTTCTCTCCCTCCATCCTTCTCCAGCTATCAACACAGTGGTGAACAGCTGGACTGGCATTGGCTGGTGTGAAGAATGCAGCTACAGTACCACGCTTTGGCCAGGCAGAGTTAGGTGGGTGATCCTCCACCACTGTGTACACCTAGGGGACCCTGGGTATTTAGGGAGTGGAAACTGAGGCATCCTAGGAATGGAAGAGGATTATGGGGACATTTATCTTTGGGGAAAAGTCTCTGCATATAGGAGAAAGCAATGCTTCCCCACCTGTCTGTGCAAGAGAATTTCCCCAGGGTTTTTTTAGTTTTCTAAATTGAAGTACTGTTCATTTACAATGTGTGTTAGTTGTGTTAGTACAGCAGAGTAATTCAGCCATATATATATTCTTTTTCAGATTCTTTTCCATTATAGGTTATTATAAGATATTGAGTAGAGTCCCATCCCCAGGGCTTTTGAAAAATGTGGATTCCTGGGCCCCATTTGCAGAAACTCTAATTCAACAAATCTGGAGTGGGGCCTTGAACCTCTATTTAAAAAAATAGACATTTAATTTTGGATAATTTTAGATTCACAGAAACATTGCGAAGATAATTTGTATTTTAATCATTTTTAATTGTGAAATATAAAGCACATATAGATAAGTGCCACAAACAAAAAAAATACCTTGATGATTTATCACAAAGTGAATGCCTGTGTCATCACTACATGGCTAAGTAATAGGACATGGCTTCCAGAAGCTTCCCCTATGGCCCTACTTTTTTCTTCCCACTTAAAGCTTTACCACTTAAGCATGCACCCCTAAACTTGTGGTTTAATTTTTCATCACTAAACACGTAGTATAATTTTACCTATTTTGAACTTAGTATAATTTTACCTATTTTGAACTTTTCATAAATGTAATCACACTGTATGCATTCTTTTTGGTCTGTATGCGTTTTCTTTTCTTTTTTTTTTTTAGTTTAGCACCATTTATTAAGTGATCTCAGCTGTTGTTGTAGCTGCTGCATGTCAGCCTGTTCTTAAAACATAAAATGCTCTTTTGATTCCTCTTCCGATTCTTTCACTGGATGAGATTCATTCATGTTATTGTATATAGCTAGAATTTGCTATTTTTCCCTGTTCTATTCACTACACCTTGCTATCCAATACAGTAGTCATTAGGAACATGTGGCTATTTCAATTTAAATTGATCAAAATTAAATGAAATTAAAAATTTTGTTCCTCTTTGGCACTAGCCACGTTTCCATAGTCACATGTGATAAGTGGCTACCATATTGGACACAGCAGAACGAACATTTTCATCATCACAGAAAATGCTTTTGGAAAGCTGTGCTCTAGAATATTCAATTTTCTGAATGCATCCAAATTTTCCCATTCTACTGTTGATGGACTTTATTTAGTTGTTTGCAGTTTTTGGTTATTGAATAATGCTGAGAATATTTTGGGCTCTGGTGCACATGTGCAAATATTTATGTTGGGTGTACACCCAATAGTAGAATTGTAAGGCCATAGGTGTGCATATGTTCGGCTTTAGTAGATAATATCACACTGTTTTCTTAATATCAATATTTATAATATTTATGATTTCTTAAAATTGATACTCCTACCAGAATTGCTTTGAATCTAATGGCTCAAATTGTGTAGCAGCAGAATGGACTCTCAGGAGAAACACCTCGTCAAGTAGAGAGTGCCCTGTCTTTAGAGGTATTCAAGTTGATGCTGAACAGCTCTTTGATTTAGCAGCTCTGAAAAGAACTCCTGGACTTAGGAGGAAGCCTTCCTAAGTGATGTAGAAGGTCCTTTCCAACTGTAAGAGTCTCTGATTTCATGCCTTTTCATAGCCATGTTTGGTTAAATACATGCTGGACAGTTAAATTCTTCATAGTTAGGCAGAGGGAGAGAGAGAGTGCTGGTGCCAGAGTCTCGGATCAAACACAAATTGGATCATTAGCCCCTGAGTAATTGAGTTAGTTGTCTTGATGATCAATGAAACACCTCGTGCTCACTTAAACCCACTGTTCCTACCTCAGCTCTTGGGATAATGAGAATGATAGCTACTCAGTGTCACCCTCTGCAGACATTTATATGTCCTCCTTATTTCTACTTTAGTGGCTTTATTGGCTATGTGCCTATTATTGTAACTGTCTCAAATCATTTTGGGAAGCAGATGTGTCATAAGTTATAACACAGTAAAAATGCCCTCCTTCTAACATTGCCTAGTAGTCTGCTTTCATCCGTCTTAATGCTATCTCTCTCCACCTATTCTTCCTGCTCCCCCTGGAATTCCCTTATATCCTTGAGGGGTTTGGAAATGACGGGATTTATTCTAGGTCATGAGAGGATAATCCTCCTGCCCTGGCACTCAAGAGTCTGCCCTTTGTGATAGAATGACTTCCTAGTAACTCTCTTGAAGACTGATTGTTTCTTGTAAGAGTGCTGTTAGAGGATTTGGGAAAAAGGTTTTAAATCTCCCTGGGTATATGTGAGTGGTGAGGTTTCAAAGGGAAAACGAGAAGTGAGCATATCTGATAACCTGGGCCTCTGCTGGGCCTGTGAGTGGCAACCACTTCTGCTCCACTAATTAGCTGAGAGCAATGTTCTGCTCTGGATCTCCACCCAGCTCACAGATCACCTTATTGCTAATTTCCTGGTAAAATCCACCCAGTTAGGATCCCAAACAACCTGTGGGTGTAGCTACAACTGGGCCAGCCTAGAGATAGGAACATGGTGCTACTGGGTGGTGGCAGCCATCACTCTAGCTCCTTAAGTTTTGAACCAAGGGGTGAATCAGACTTTGTCCACCTAATTTTTTGGATGGAAGGGACCAACTGAGTCAAGAGAGGAAAACCTAGAGAAATAGCCTTAGAGCTTCTGGGGAAGCTTGGAGCTCCTTCTTATTGCCAATGGTTAAAAATTGCTTTTTTCCTTAGGAGGTTGCAAAAGAGAAGTTGTGATAAGATGGAACTTGAAAGATGGGCAAGGTCAGATAGAGAACCCCTGTTGTTTACTCCCTATGGCTTTTAGCCTGCTCCCAGCTTTCTGGGCCCTAGCATGCCCTGAAACTTCAGGAACAAAGACAGTCAAAGAGGTATGTCTAGAGAAGGCCCTTGTCCCAGGAGACATACTAGCCTTAATTAGCTGGTACCCACAGGATATTCTGAAAATGAGAAATGCCTGGGATTATTATCTATTGAATGTCACATACAAATATGCTCAAGTTCCCATTATGGATGTGTGTGTTGCAAACTTGCTCAACCAAGTGTGACCCGTTTGGTGGCTTTAATTACAAATATCAATAAAGTTGATTGATATTTATGGGCGCAGACTCTTCAGATCAGGGGCAAGGAAGCTAATTTTGTAAGACAGCGCCGTGATTGAACTCTGAGGGAGGCATGGGCTCCTGCTAGCTGGGTGTGATGCTGAGACAGCTCCAGTCTCCCTGTGTTAATTAAATGTGATGAAATGAATATTAACTTGTAAAAAGAGTCAGAGACATGGGCTGGGTTTGCTTGGTAGGTGGGGCTGAGGCTGGGGTTGTGGTTGTGGTGGATGGACTCAAGGGCTATACCGTCTTTGAGAGAAGTAACTTTTACTTAGTGGTTGTCAACCCTGGCTGCAAATCAAATTGCCTGAGAGGGGCTTCTAAAATCTGCCAAGGCCTGGACTGCACTGCCAGAGATTGCCTGGGGTGGGGTCTCTGGGTTATTCTATTGACCAGCCAGGACTGAAAACCACTGATGCAGTGAAAAAAGTTCATGCTGGCAAATAAGACTTTGAACCAGCTGTGTGTCCTTGAGTCTCTTGCTCTCTGATCCTCACTTTTGCTTTCTTTTGTTGTTTGTAAAAATGGGATTAATCAAAGCTACACTGTACATCTGCAATGATAAAATGAGATTAAAGGAGTGAAAGGACTTGGTACCTAGTGGGGCCTCAGGAAAAGTTAGTTTGTTATGGACTTTCAGTGTTCTCTTTACTACTGGAAATAGAGTCATTAGTTTCTTTAATGAGATAAGAGGGCCGATTCTAGAAACCCCAGAACCAATTCAGAAAACTCATCCTTCAAATTCTGTCTGTCTGTAACCAATCCTGATACTAAAATCTGCATTAGGATTCTCCAAGAAGCAGAACTGGTAGGATACCTCTATCTCCATCTCCATCACAATTTCCATCTCCATCTCCACATCTCCATCCACATCTCCATCTTCATCTCCATCTCTATCTATCTGTGTGTGTATGTGCACACACACACACACACACACACACACACACATTATATCTAGAGAGAAGTTTACTATAAGGAACTGGCTCATGTGATTATGGAAGCTGAGAATTTCCACAATCTACTGTGTACAGACTAGAGACCCAGGAAGCCCGGTGGGTTAGTTCAAAGGCCTGAGCACTGAAGGCAAGAAGAGATCAATGTTCTAGCTCATGAAGTCAGGCCAGGGGTGGGGGGAAGTGGAGGGAGAGAGAGAGAGAGAGAGAGAGAGAGAGAGAGAGAGAGAAACCTTCCTTCCTCCACCTTTTTGTTTGATTCAGTCTACAGATTCAAATGCTAATCTCTTCTGGATTAGCAACCTCACAGACACACTCAGAAATGATGTCTAACCAGAGATCTGGGTATCCCCTGATCCAGTCAAGTTGACAAATAAAATTAACTATCACACCACTCCTGCCTAAGATTCAAGTGTACGTGGGCCAGGATGAAGTCAGAAGACTTCAGGGGGGCTGGCGGTTTAAGCCAATGGGAATTGTTCACTAAGTACTGATGGAGTTGCCCATGAGAAGAACTCATCCCTTCAACTTCTTCATTCTCCTTAGGAACAAAGGGACATGTCCAAGGGAGTGGGGCTTGGGGTGGCTGAACAGGCTCAGAAGCCCTGTCTGCTGTCTTCTAGCTTCTGGCTCTGCCCACTCCACTCTGGAAACTTGCCTTTTCTGTCAACTGTGAGAAGAGTTGTCATGTTTGCTTGCTTTTTAGGTGGCCTATGATGTGGTCCCTTGAGAAGCAGGGAAAGATGGTGTGATAGGCAGCTTTTAACTGGCTTTCTCATTCCTTCCCCCAGCAATCAAGGTGCTCCTGACTTCACCCAACCTTCTTTATATGTCATATCTTCTCTTCTTGAAACCCACACAGTGCAGCCAAACTGGGGTCCTCCAAACTCCCCAACAGGCTCCATTCTTTCCTCTCTGTACATTTGCTCACACTTTCTTTCACCCAGAATGTACCTCTCTGCAACATCTGCAACTCAACACTTCTAAAAGCCCAGAAAAAAATGTTGCTCCTTTCATGAATCCATTCTTGAACTGCCCTCCTTTGGAGAAACTATGGTGACAGTGTGTCTATCTCGTATAGTCATGGGTCTAATTCCCATCACTAGACAGGATGCCAATGAGGGCCGGATGGAGCAGTGGGATGAGTCAGACTCAAGCATCAGGTCCATGTGGGTCTGAATTTCATCCCTGTCACTATTAGCTTTGTGATCCCAGGAGAATCATTTAGATTCTCTGAGCCTCTGTGTACTCATTAATTAAAATGAGAAAATAATTCCTACTTCTCAGGGCTGAAGTGATTAGTTTGATACATATTTATGAAAGAGTCTTCCAAAGAAAGGTTTTCATAGTAGCCTGTGGAATGATTAAATAAATTGATATAAACTATCTGGCATGGATGTTAACTGTCTTTTACTTACCCTGTAGTTAAAAATTGCATTTTGGAGAGGTGGTGGTGAGGAATATACAGATTCTTTTGAGATGTTCACATGACAAGGCATGGGTCTTAAGGCCCATGGAAAGAAGTTAATTTGGAGGAGGCTATGATGAACCCAGAATCATCATTAAATCATCAGTATAACCTCATGAGGTGGGAATAATTTTCTCAGAAGGTCAGGGTTGTAATATTCGCTCTTCCATTTATCATGGGACCATGGGAAGTTGTTTGCCTGCTCTGAACCTTAGTCTTCCAATGTGTAAAATGGGGTAGCACTCCTCTCACACGTGACTTACATCCATATGATGGTGTCTGGTGTGTGGTTGACACGCTACAAAGGGCTGCTCTAGGTGTTGTTATGATGGTATTTGTATTAGGCACAGCAAGTTAACAAGACCCTGGTTCCATGGTATTCCATAGTGATAGCAGAGTTGGTATTTCAGCCCAGGGTGTCTGTACCAAGTCCAACCCATTTCCTGCTATATCACCTGGCCCTGGGAAGCCTGTCTTAACCCCAGATCACAGCATCGCTGAGCAGGGCTTTGCCATGGGCATCCATGTTGCACTTTTTCAGAGCTCTTTGAATTTGCCACCATGAAAGCCCCCTCCACTCCTGTGTTTTTCGGAATCGAGCCTGGCTCCTTTCTGGCAAATCCCCACCCTACTCCATTTCCCTTATCAACCTGCAGATCACCCCTTATTTGTCATCTTTATTAGCTTTTAATCTCCCATCAGTTTAGTGCTGGGGTTTAAGAGCAGGATTAGTGTGGGGGAGTTTAATTGGATGATCCTCCATGGCCCCTTGAACATCAGATTCAATAAAAGTTTATGAAAAGATAAAATCGCAAAGGGTTTTATAGCTCCAGACAGAGCAAGAGACTGGGGCGAGAACAAGGTGACTGTTTTTCAACCTCATATAATCCGTGTTTCGATTTGATTAAATGAGGAAGTGAGTTTTCCTTCTCTCTCCTTTCCTCCCTCTCTTTCCTTGGGTACCGTTAGCCTTTTCTGCCTGCTGTAATCAAGAAGCCCCTTACTGCGAGGCTCTTGTCCCCTCTCCCTTTGATTCTCTCTGACAGGAAGACTAATGAAACCTGGATGCACCAGAAAATAACATTTATTTCATGTGGAAATATGCTGATCCACCACTGAGGGTGGCGGAGGTGTTGCATCTGACGGGAAAGAGGCCAGTCTTCAGGAGGGGGACGTGTGGTCCAGGTGGAAGAAGGGTGGAAATGTGATCCTCAGCTGTGAGCTCCTGCCCATCTTGAACCCACCTTCTCCATTCTTCCACCCTCCATTCTGTATCCTTTCTTCTGTGGGTCAGGCAAGCAGACAGTGAGGGTGGGGTAGGCTGCAGAGTCATTTATGAATTTGTTCATTTATTAATTCAGCAAACATTTCTTGCATGTGTGCTATGTGCCAGATGCTGTGCTAAGCATGGGAGATATCAAGGTGAATAAAGCCCGTTCTGCTGGCAGGAGGGCATGGTCTGTGGGGGAGATGGACAGTTTGTAGGAAATTAATTTTTCTTTTTTCAGCCCTAACTGCAGTCTGAGGAAGAGATGGGTCTGGTGGGCTTCGTGGCATAAATGTGATCCTGTGGCAGAACTTGGCTGTCAGAACTAGGGTGATGCAGTGTTTTGCACAATGAAGGAGGAAGAATTGGGGGTTTCTAAAGGGAATCCTGTGGGAGAAGCAAGGGGGAGGGGCAGGAAGAGGTGCCAAGGAGTGGTTAATCTGTGGACTCCCTGGGGTGAAGATGTAATGGAAATTTCCTGGTGTGGATGGCCTAAGAACATTTAGAGTAGTCAATACACATCATTGCCTTGTGGGGATATTTATTTTTTCTTCTGTTCGTTCAGTAAAAGTAAAAGCCCATAACCATGGGTGACCGGGAGGATGCAGGTTCCCAGGAATTCATAGAAATCTGAAATTGGTCTTTGGATTTCCACTGGCCATGAATTGGGGTTTAAGCCAATCATAAATACCAGGAGACCCCTGGAGACGTGTGATTTACACAACTCTTATTGAATACTAGGTACAAGAATGGCAATGGTACAACATAAAACCAGAGCTCAAGGGAGGGAGTGATCAGTCCACCTGGGAAGGGGATGTACTGGGTATCAGAAAAGTCTAGATGAATAGAATGGGAGTAGAAGGAGTACACAAGGCACCTTGAGACAAGGAAATAGCCAGGAAACAGGAAATGGTAAGACGGCCATTGAAGCTGGGGTGCTCGAGGGAGATGTGAGGGCAGCAGCAGGAGTCGAGGCTGTAGTATAAGCTACTGGATGCGGTGGTGGTGGCGGGTGCTCATGGAAGACCTCTGTTGCTGCATAAAGGAGCTCTGACCTTGGTGGTTGGTGCAGGACCACTGAATAGTTTTGCTTATGGGGGGATCAGAGTGATATTTTCATGTCTGAGCTATCATCCTGGCTCAGGGTGGAGGATGAATTGGAGGGGAGTGGGATTGGAGTCAGGGTGGTTAGGCAGGGGAAAATAGTCCAGGCCTGAGCATAGGTGGTCCAAGTGAGGATCGGGGAATGGACGTACTGGAGTCACGTTTCCAATGTAAAGCGGAAAAACTTTGTAATTAGTTGAATGTGGGTTGAGGCACAGAGGAAGGAGTTTGTATCTCCACGGTTTCTGGACTGGGTGTCAAGGTGGTGAGTTGTGTTGTTCTCTGGGGGAGGATATTCAGTTGTGTTTGGAGAGATGACTTTTGGTTGTGTTGAGATGTAGGTATCTGTTAAGCAGGCAGATGTGCTTGAAGCCTTGTAGATGATCCAAGAGGATGTATAGAGTGTTAAAAAGAAAGAGAGAAGAAGGAAAGAGGAAGGGAGGGAAGGGAAGGAGAAAAAAAAGTGACCCATAAATTTCTGCCTTCTTCACTGAAAATGTTCTAGGACCTGTCTGCTTCCACTACCTAGTGGATGGGGATGTTTAAGAGGTCTCAACTGTGGGCAGCAAAGGAGGATGACTCCATGTTGTCAGCAGATGTGTGGGGCAAGGGTGAGGGTCCTGGTGCCTTGCTCTTGATGGCTGGGTCTGGTGAGGTGCAACCCCACCTGCTTACTCCTGAGCAGAGCCCCATGGTCACAGAGTCTTTGTGTGACTCAAAGTGAGAATAATCTGCTTTGAGAGCTAGATGTTTGCTTGGAACTCTTAGAGTAGGGGTGGATTCAAGCTTTGTGGTGCTTGAGGCTAATATGATCTTTTAAGTAAAAGAATACAAAATTGTGTATGTAAATTTGGGTACTGAACTTTGGAAGGGATCATGATAGTGAGAAGCTCTGAAACTTAAGCTCTATTAGCTTCCTGGTAAATTCCCCTTTGCTTGGGAGACTTCCAAGAAGCCCAGGAGAGGAACATGCATATTGAGGGTGTATAGTGTGTGTGTGTGTGTGTGTGTGTGTGTGTGTGTGTGTGTGTGTGTACTTCATTAATGTGTAAGGATGAACTAGGAAAAGTGGGAACTCAGGACTGGGTGCTTTTTGATCTTGTCCCACACAGCAGGGGTCTCATATGAAGAAGGGTCCTAAGAACATGTGTTGGGTCCATAGCCTGGAAGTCAATTGGAGTGCCTATCCTTTAAGACAAAGATAAGATTGGCATAAACTTTTGTCCCATGTTTAGAAGGAGCCCAATGCTTTCTCCAAGACTTCTGCAAATTCCTAAAGGACTTATATTAATTTATTCTCATGGTCCCTTTAATTTCTGAGCCTATGCTACCACCAAATTAGTTATGGATCCTCTCAATGTCTTTGCTCCATCTTGTGTTGACTCAGACATGGAGCTCATCCTCTTTCTATGATTTACACACACATGTACACACTGATTCACTCACATCCACAAGTCTTTATGACTGAGGCAGATTTTACTGAATAAAGGATGGATATATTGAAGTAACACAAACAATTTAAAATTGAATATTATCCATTATGAATTACCATTTCACTTGGCCTCCCCTCTTCCTTCCTGCCCTTCTTTCTCTCCTCTCCTCTTCCCTTATTCCAAAGTCTTGATCCTTGCAGTTTAATAATCTCTTTTCATCCTCATTATCCAGTACCCTCTGGGACTCACCTTCCAAGCCAAGTGTATTAACTGACTAGTGCTGTGTAACAAACCACCCCTAAATTCTGTCTTTGACAACAACTATTTATCATTTCTGATGAGTCTATGGATCAGCTGGGTGGTCCTGTTAACACTGACTAGGAATGTTCATGCATATGTTGTCAATTTGTTGGTCCTCTTGGGGACATCCAGTCTAGGATGGCCTTGGCTTTCTTCCATGTGTCTCACCCCCTCCTAGGCCAGCCCAGGCATGTTTTCAAGGTGGGTGGTGGCAGGATTGAAGAGAGAGAGTGAAGATGTACAAGATTTTTTTCTGGCATGTGATTTCATCTGGTTGCTATCCTCTCATTTACATGGCCCTGCCTGGAGTCAGTGTGGGAAGCACTGCAGAAGAACACAGCTACACACAGCACGGGCTGTTAGTGCAATCCATCATTCACACTATGTCTTTCAAGAAGTATTTTCCTAAGCAAAGACTGTTCCTTCTCTAGGAGGCATCCTGGTTCCAGCTGTTAAGACAATAGTTTGTTTCACTCTACTACTTCTGGTTCCTGCTTTGCATCTTATTATGCAACATAATAGCCCAGGGTATGACACTTTATGGGGGCTTCCACATTTCTGCATGAAAGACAAATATTTGTAAATCATTGATTTATTTTCCTAAATATTATGGGCCGATCTAACATCTTATTTTTAAGTGTCCTGCTTAAGTTCCAATAGTACTGAACAGAGGAAAGAGATAAAGCTGAAGTTACTTTTCCAGCACTTCACATACCTTGGCCAAAATGAGAAACTGAGGCAAAGCAGAAAATCCTGGTGATTCTGACTTCTAAAAATGCTTAGACTACACATGCTCCCCGAATTAGCATGGGGGCACACTGGGCATCCATTATCAGTGCAGGTCTTGGGAAGATCTCCCTAGGGAGGACCTTTGGGAGTTGGGAATATGAAAATCAGGGTTTCTTCCTCACTGTTCTCATTCTGTAGGGGAAGGTAAGGGATTGGATGGGGGGTTCTGTTCTGCATGCCTTCCTTCACCACATCCTTCTTAATCAAAGGGTATGTGTGTGTGTGTGTGTGTGTGTGTGTGTGTGTGTGTGTGTATGTGCGTGTGTGTTTTAGAGAGAGAGAGAAATGGAGTGTATATATTCATATGTCTATACACATATATATCAACATACCTCTAGGCTTTCTGCTGGCAGACGTTCAGCTTTGATACTGCTTTGCTCTGCTTTGTGTTAACCCAGACAATAAAGGAAATGATTAGGAGCTTTCAGAGCAAGCACCTGACAATAGGGAAAGGTGAATGTGGGCTGATTGAAGATACGTTTCCCCTATTCCTGCTGAGCAGGGAAGGGCAGGCCAGGGATGGGCCAGCACCTGCATTTTGCAGGACCAGTCCCAGGATGAAATCTTCCCCCTCACTTCTCCTTCCCGACTCCCCACCCGCCGGGGCCCTTGGGGTTGGTTAAATTTAGCATTCTGGCGTATCCAAATCCATGTGATTTCTTCCAGGACTGTGAATCTAAATGTCACCCTCACTGCACAATTACTAACACATTGTGCTGATGGGGGTTGTTCAAAAGCTGTGTGGCTGGGAGGAAAAGGAAAGAGGAGGAGAATCTGGGGAAGGTGCAAGGAAGAGGAAAGAAAAGAGGTTTAAGGAGAGGATGAGTGGGCTTTCTTCTTCTGCAGTTCCCCGACAACCAGCCCAAATGAATTCAGCTAGGAAATAGCTCCTTGAGCAAACCTTGTCGAGTTGCAGCACCTATATAGGAACCCTGAGAAATAACCAAGCACTCTGGAGGTAGGGGTGGTTGTTTGTTATAAAGCCCTTTCCCCTTATCTCCCAAATCTCAGAAAAGGCATTCCACTTGGAGTTGAGTAGGACTGCTATTAGAAATTCTTGTGAGAGATGCCCCCAGGCTCAGTGGGGTGGGGGACAGAGAGGGGTAGGGTGAACAGCCACGAAGTGAAGCCTGCCATACACCCATATTGTGCTCAGCCACCTGTTAATTGTGTGACCAGGGACTCACCACTTTTTGTTTCTTATTTTGTTAAATAGGGACAAGTATCTTTGCTCTGCCCACTTTGCAGGGATATTGTGAAGCTCAAACGAGATGATGTATGAGAAGCCCTTAAAAAGAACTCATCTGAACTCTGTCTGTGGAAGAAACTCATGCCACTGCCCAGCTCGAGGTGAGTGGACGTTTCAAAAGCTAGGGAGGCATGCAGGGCCTCAGCTCTGGGGCAAGACTTCTGGGATGAAATCCAGTCCCACCCACCACTGACTAGCTTTGTGACCTCAGGAAAGTCTCCATATCCTTTTGGTGCCTCAGTTTTGTGATCTGAAAAATGAGAGAATAACAATCCTTACCTTATAATGTCGTTGTGAGATTAAATGATTTAAAGCACTTAAGTGCTGAGACAGCACCTAGACAATAATAAGCCTTTAGTCAATATTGGCTCTTATTATATATCTTTCCTGGAGTATCTGCTTTGGGACCCCAGCGTTCTTTCTAGAAAGATTTTCATGGGGGGTTATCTTGGGAACTTGAATTAACACATGCAATGTTCACCGTTCCACGCTGGACATGCTGTTGTGGTGCCCAAGGTGTGCTGTTTTCTGTCCTCCTCTTTCACTTCTGATCTCTCATTCTACTGGGCCATGGGCCTTCTATTCTGTGGGGGAGAAAGAGATAACTCAGAAAGACCCTGATGAAAAACTGTACCCGTGATCTACTGTTATAACCCCATAATATGCAATCCCTTTTTCTTAGGCCCTGCTTATCAATGCTTCCCCATGCTTTTTGGCCTTGATAAGAAAGAAAAATATAATTGACATATACACACTACTATATATAAAATAGATAACCAACAAGGACCTACTGTATAGCACAGGGAACTCTGCTCAATACTTTGTAATAACCTAAATGGGAAAAGAATTTGATAAAGAATGGATATATGTATATGCATATGTATAACTGACTCACTTTGCTGTACACCTGAAACTAACACAACTTTGTTAATCAACTGTACTCCAATATAAAATAGAACTAACATAAATAAATATATATATTATCATTTTCTAATTGTTCCTGGTTAAAAAAGGAAGAAAGAAAGAAAGAAAGAAAGAAAGAAAGAAAGAAAGAAAGAAAGAAAGAAAGAAAGAAAGAAAGAAAGAAAGGCTAGTAAAGAGCCAACACCAGTCATCCTCCTCCACCTCAAGAGATTGGGAGAATTCACCTCTCTGGGACTCAGTTTCCCCATCTGTTAAATGAGGTCATCGCCAAGGGCCCTTCTACCAACTCATGACAGCTTTGAATTCACTGTGCCCAGCAAATGACAGACCCTGGCCCCTTTCCATATGTATGTCGCTGGCTATTTTACTTCCGTTTCTCTTTATTTCTCCCTCGTGAACACACCAAGTGTTTCTGTCATTTTTGAGAATCCAATAAACTGCATTATTGGGAGGAGACAGGGAATAACACACACAGGCAAAAATCTGCTGTTTTCACATGAATGCTTTAGGCAGTCAGCCTTGATGGGAAATGAAATGTGTGGAAAAGTACAGGGTGAATAAAGAGGGCTTTAGTAAAATGATGAGTCTTTTATCGCTTGTGCCTGCACGTGATATGGTGTCGATCTGTTAGCCCAGAGGCTGCTGTGTGTCCCCGAATGGCTTCTGCCGGGGAGGTCTTACTTTCAATCCCCCCAACAGGCTGCATTTTGATGTTGAAGAACCCATGGTATTTACCCAGGGTCCCCTAAGGACAGAGCAAGAGGAGGAGGAGGCCAGCCTCACAGTAGGAGGGTTTCAAATTGGGCATCAGGAATCATTTCCATGATATAGAGGATGCTGAGAGATAGTCCACAGAATCTCCTCCACTGACTGATGGAGTGGAAAGGATGCTTAAAACACAGCCATGGGCTTCCCTGGTGGCACAGTGGTTGAGAATCCGCCTGCCGATGCAGGGGACATGGGTTCGTGCCCCGGTCCAGGAAGATCCCACATGCCACGGAGCGGCTGGGCCGGTGAGCCACGGCTGCTGAGCCTGCGCGTCTGGAGCCTGTGCTCGGCAACTGGAGAGGCCACAGCAGTGAGAGGCCCGAGTACCACAAAAAAACCCAATAAAACAAACAAAACACCACAGTCCTGATGACCTCAGATTGTGGCTTCTCTATCTAGTGTCAGGGTGGCCTAGTACCAGGTCCAGGGTGTTAGAATCAAGAACTGTGTTCAAGTTACAGCTTTGATCCTGACCTGCTGTGTGGTTGGACCAGATGGCAGAGATCAGTCAGCCCATCTCCTGCTCCTACTGAGTGTCACTGACCCAGGGACTAAAGCTCGTGCTTCTACCAAGAGGACAGTGTCTACATATTTTCACTCTAGGCATAGGGCTTTTTTTTTTTTTAAGTTAAAAGCCTTTATTTTTTAGAGCAGTTTTAGGTTTAAAAAAATTGAGCAGAAAGTACAGTGAGTTGCCATATATTCCTCTTTCTCTTCTCTGTTTCCTCTATCAATATTTTGCATTAGGGTGGTACATTTGTTACAGTTAATGAGAAAATAGTAAACCATTATTATTATTTTTTTGGCTGTGTTGGGTCTTGGTTGCTGTGCGAGGGCTTTCTCTAGTTGCAGCGAGTGGGGGCTACTCTTTGTTGTGGTGCATGGGCTTGTCATTGTGGTGGCTGCTCTTGTGGCAGAACATGGGCTCTAGGCGCACGGGCTTCAGTAGTTGCAGCACGCGGGCTCAGTAGTTGTGGTGCATGGGCTCTAGGGCATGCGGGCTTCAGTAGTTGTGGCACGTGGGCTCAGTAGTTGTGGCTCCAGGGTTCTAGAGTGCAGGCTTATTAGTTGTGGCGCACAGGCTTAGCTGCTCTGCGGCATGTGGGATCTTCCTGGTCCAGGGATCTAACCTGTGTCCCCTGCATTGGCAGGCAGATTCTTAACCATTGCACCACCAGGGAAGTCCCTGAATAATTATTTTTAACTAAAGTCTATGTTTTACATCAGTTTCACTCTTGGTGTTGTGCATTCTATTGGTTTGTAAAAATATGTAATGACGTGTATCTACCATTATAGTATCAAACAGAATAACAGTTTCATTGCCCTAAACATCCCCTGTGCTCCATCAATTCATTCATCTTTTCTCTCCCTGCAACCTCTTGGCAGCCACCAATCTTTTTCTTTGGCCAGGCCAAGTGGCTTGTGTGATCTCACTTCCCCAACCAGGAATTGAACCCAGGTCACGGCACTGAAAGCCCAGAATCCTAACCACTAGGCCACCAGGGGACCCAGGCCACCAATCCCTTTATATCTCTACAGTTGTACCGTTTTCAGAGTGTCGTATAGCTGGAATCATACAGCATGTCACTTTTTCAGGTTAGATTTTTTCACTTAGTAACATGCATTTAAGGTTCCTCCATGTCTTTTCAGGACTTGACAGCACATTTCTTTTTATTGCTGAATAATATTCCATTGTCTGGATGTGTCACATTTTGTTTATCCATTCTGCTGTTGAAGAATATCATGTTTGCTTTCAAGGTTTGGCAATTATGGATAAAACTGCTATAAACTTGTGTGCAGGTTCTTGTGTGGACATAATTTTTCAACTCATTTGGGTAAATGCTATGCAGTGCACTTGCTGGATGGTATGGTAAGAATATGTTTAGTTTTGTGAGAAACTGCCAAACTGTCCTCCCAAGTGGCTGTACCATTTTGCATTCCCATCAGCAATGAATGAGAGTTCCTGTTGCTCCACATCCTTGCCAACATTTGGTGTTATCAGTATCTTGGATTTTAGCTATTCTAATAGGTGTGTAGTGGCATCTCATTATTTTAATTTGCATTTCCCTGATAACATATGATGTTGAGCAAATAGGAACAATGTCTGTACATTTTTCACTCTAGGAATATTTCTAACAAACTCATTTATCTTCCTCTACCCCATCCCCCAAGCCAGTAGGAATTAGGGTGAGTCTGTGACCAAGACAAGAGAAGCAGGCTTACAGCTAATAGGAGCCTCGAGCCCTGGGCTGGGAGTCAGAAGACCTGAGCACTGGTCTTATCTCTGCTCCCCTGAGCTGCTTGACCTGAGGAATCACTTTACTTTTGGAGCTCAGCCACCTCACCTGCAAAATGTGATTCTTGTATTGGATCAAGGATACTAAGGGCTTCTCAGCCAGCACCACCAGCTGGAATGAATGGGGAGAGGTGTGCAAGGCTCTGTGTTGTGATGGAGAGGTGCGATCTAGCCATATACCTGCTCTTCTTGAGAATGATCTCAACTTCCCATCCTGTTTACAATTCTGTGCAATTTTAAGTGACAACTGACAGCCTAGCAGAGAGAAAGGGAAGATGGATTTTAAAATGTTGATGCCATGGCTCAAAAAGTTCCCTAGTGTGGGGCAGTCTGTGTTGTGAAGTCGTTCCAATCCAGTATAAACATCATGGGCCAGACCATGAGCTCTGCCCGGAGGAGAGAAATCCATCTGTCCCTTGGTCCCCAGAGCCCTGCATGGGGAGATAGTTTGCTTATGTTTTCTGAGCATCTTGCAGATACCAGGCATGGTTCTGGGCACTGGGAACTCAGCAGGGAGCAGAGAGACAAAAGTCCCCACCCTTACGGGGCTTCCGTCATAATGATGTGCGTGAATAACCAAAAAGATTAATTTGTGCTCTGTGTATTCTGTTTCCGAAAGCAGGGAGTGTTATCCTATTTAGAAAAATGGCCACCCTAGACATTGAAAATTAAAATGAATTTGGGACCCTAGAGCATCTCATAACATAAAGGTGCTGACACAGCGTCCGTGAAGGCTTTAATATTGTTTCCTGGACAAGTAGATGGGTGGCTGCAGCTTGTTTCATCAGGCCGGCTCCAGCGCAGTCCAGGTCCCCAGCAGGGCTCCAAACCCCCAATCCTCTGAAGGTATAGAGGAGTCTGGACAGGACTCCTTCCCACTCTGAACCTGGTTTCCAAGAGAGGATGCTTGGGTTCCTCTGACGAGGGATGTCCCACAGCAATCGAGCTACAAATACAGCCCATTACAGCCATGTATGGGGAGGCTTCCGTGAGCTCTGGCCCAATGCCTTATCTCCCCACAATGTCCCAGGGAGATTATTAAACCCACTTGATGGCCAAGCACTTTCCTAGATTCAGAATTGTGTGTAAGCAGTGGAAAAAGTCTAAGAAAGCGAGGAGATGCTTATCGAGGTTTGTGCACTGGTGAACTCTTCCTTCTTAGCTGAGTGGTTTGGTAATGGTTTTCTTCACGGTAGAATGAGATAATTTCCTTTTTCTTCATCTTGAAAACTTCCTGTGAGTAATGACCTTGGCTGTGTTGGGAGAGACAGGAGGAAGGCTTCAGATAACAGGTAGACTGTCGCTCAAGGTCTGGAAGATGCAGGCAGCTCCTGAGTTGCTGGAGGGTCTCTGGCCACGCATGTGGCCATCCCTGAGGACAGGACAAGAAGCTGGAAAGCGGCATATAGGTTAGGATTTTGTGGTCAACAGCAAGTGGTGGTGATGGGGGTGAGGAGAGATGTAAGAGCAGCAGAGTCAGAGGCGTTGGGGGCTCTCCAATTGGAAAAGCTAACAGCAGTGGAAGAGCTGGAAGAAATACAGCTCAGCACGGTGGGGTGGGGCTATTTAGTGTAGGGCAAATTGCTCTACAGCCTCCAGAATTCTCCAGGACCCCTCTGTGTATACTCCACACTTAGCACTTCCACAGACGAAATGCCCTTTCTTTCTTTCTTTTTTTTTTTAAAGCATATACAAGCACAGAACAGCACGACATGTTTTGTAAGGATTTATACATATATATACAGTTTTAAATTAATTAATCTATTTAAAAATTTTTTTTGCTGTGTTGGGTCTTTGTTGCTGCACATGGGTTTCTCTTATTGTGGTACTTCTCTTGTTGCGGAGCACGGTCTCTAGGGCTCACAGGCCTCAGCAGTTGTGGCTCGCGGGCTTGGTTGTTCCATGGCACGTGGGATCCTCCCGGACCAGGGATCGAACCTGAGTCCCCTGCACTGGCAGGCGGTTTACTAACAACTGCACCACCAGGGAAGTCCCCACCCTTTATTTCTGACAGCAGCTGGGTGAGGGGAGCCAGAGGGGACCGAACTGCCAGCCTTTCGGCTTGGGGTCCAGTGCCATTTCTACTACGCCCAAGCTGCTGCCAGTAACCGAGCAATGATGGAGTCATGATGGAGTCAGAATATGGAGAATGGCTTTCACTTAAATGATGAAGAAAGAAAGAAAGAAAGAAAGAAAGAAAGAAAGAAAGAACGAAAGAAAGAAAGGAAAAAGAAATACAAGTTTATGCTTAAAAGCATATGCTTCAGTTATCTGGAAACTTCGCTCACCCAGAATACTTCTTTGATTTCAGACAAAGAGGCATCAGTGAAGCATTATTGTGGTTCAGTGTTTGCAATCAGTTCCCAGCTAAGCCATTAAGGGAAGAGGTACAAAGCACGCACCCAGCCATCTCCCCCATAAATCACACATTCATGTGCACACAATAGGAGACGACTGAACACATGGTAAAGGTGTGTGCCTGCCCCTTCTTATATTCACCTGGAGCAGGAATCTGCTCAGCAAGGTGAGGCTGCATCTTGCAACCAGGTGTGGGCCTGTGTGGCCTGCACAGCCTATTCCAGTGATGATGAGAATGATAAAGACAGTGGCTAATGAGTGATTGTTTACTATGTGACAGGCACTGCTCCCAGAGCTGTACTCGCAGTAAGTTATTTAAGCTTTACCACCGCCTTCTGAGGCAGGTACTGTTATTATAACCATAGTTCAGGGTGAGGACCCTGAGGAACAGAGAGATGTGCTGAAAGGGTTTGATGCCATTGTTCGGATAACATTGTCCTGGGCCATGTAGAGCGATGGACTTCTACTTGGAGTTTGGCCAAAATTTGAGTCCTTGGGCCACTGCTTCTCTCCCTCCTTCCTTTCTTTTCTTCCTTCCTTCTTTCCTCTCTCCCTCCCTTCCTCCATCCCTGCCTCCAATTCTTCTTTTCTTCCTTCCTCTTTTTCTTCCTCCTTCCCTTCCTCCCCCCACTTCCTTCCATCCTTCTTTTCTCTCTTCCTTTCACATTTCTTGACTGTCTACTAATTCCAATAACCATGAATGGTTCTAGGGATACAGGAATGAAAAAGCAATGGCTCCTACCTTTAAGGGATTCAATATCTGGGCAGAGTTTGGGGCTTGGCAGGAAGGTGGAGGCATGGGCATGAGTGGAAATCAATTGGTCAGCCCATTTCCTTCCAAGATAGAATGATGGTTACAGTGGAATTGGAGTATGGGCTGCCTGTAGCAGGTAGGGAAAAGCAGAAAATGGATAGCGATGGGAAAATATCAAAGGATACTTAGTGCACGCTGGGCCTGTCACAGGCTCCTCTGTGACTCTGTTTGTTGGAGCCATTTTTTCCCAAAGACACCAGAGACCTGACAGCTGTGAGGCATGTGGTCCATGGACTTGGATTGGTAAGTATGCTACTACAGTGCATGAGGCAGGCAGTGGGTGGAAGGACTGTGTTCAGAAAGGAACTGGATTGAAACTGTAAACTTTCCATGCGAGAGAAGATGATGAGGGAAGAGAAATTCCCTAGTGAGTCCCAAGGGCTTCAGATAAAAGGCACCGTTCCTGTGAAATATAAGCTCCTTTTATCAGCCAATTAATTCATACATGTTTCTTAAACTTGGAGCAGAAGCAAGGCACTGCCTAAGGGCTGGGCAGGGGGACGGGCACAGAGAAGCAAAGCTTGGGACCCTACCTACTATCTGAGGCAGGGAGGAAGCAGGGAGTTACCAGGTGTGAGCTCTATAATGCACCCAGTGCCCACCATGCGGTGCCTTGGGTGGGAGAGGTGGGCTGGGCTGGGCTGGACCGGCAGGCAAGCAGGGGAGGAATCTTGAAGGAGGCCCTTAAGGAAGAATAGGATTGGGTTGGTGGTGGAGAGGATATTTTGGGCCGAGTTACTGAGATAACAGTTTCTACACCATCCCACAGGCTGGAGGTGCAGAGAGACCGAGGGAAACAGCAGATGGGCAGGGCTGGGAGGACGGATGTTGTGGGTTGTCTCTCCCTCCTGGAACAGTTAGGAGGGCCAGGACTAACTGACCTCCAGCACTGGAGAAGGGGGACCTGATGTGGGGAATGGGGGTTGGGACATATATTCGGGAGGAAAGTCTAGTTTCATGGTAAAAAATAGTTACTATTCTGCAGAGGCTCAAAGGAGAGATTCCCTTCCCTTTGGCCATTCTTGGAGAACAGGTCAGAGCACTGGACTGGTAGGACCGCTTGTCTGAATGGAAGTCTGTGGAAGCTCATTGGCTCTAGTGGAAAAGCAGCATTTGCTCTGTCAGTCACCGTTTCTCTCTCTCTCTCTCTCTCTCTCATTAGTCTGTGTATGGATCACTCTCTGTCGGTTAGTCTGTCTGTCTTTCCATGCCTATTTTTCTTTCCATCACCGGTTGCTTTCTATTTTGGACCATCTGTTTATCCTTTCTCTCTCCTGCAGGCTCTTTCCCATGTTTGCTGTGTTACACGTGCATGTGTATGTGTGTGTGAGCACGCACACAGCAGTGTTGGGGAGGATTCTTGGTGATGTCAGTTTGCCCTGTATTTTGAGGACACGAGACTATTAGAGGTTGAATACTGGGGCAATTGTGAGTGCAAGGGTCCTATTTTAGAAAGGCATGAAAAATGCTCCCTCTTCAGTGTTTATGTGTAGGAATATTGCATTTGTGTGTGTGTGTGTGTGTGTGTGTGTGCGCATTGCATGTTCAGGTATGTGCATGTGTATGTGTTTGTTTGTGTGCATGTGTGTGTGTCTGTTTGTGTGCAAGTGTGTGCTCAGTGTCTTCTGGAATGAAGCCATCCCAGCCTACCACAAGAGAAGAAAGAAGAGATGGTAGGAACCCTGTTCAAAAGGAAACTGGGCAATTTTTCCTTCTCTACTCTCCCAGAGCCATGGAACAGGGGCAAAGGAGCAGCTGTGTTGGCCTTAAAGGAAGCAGTTTTCCCTTGGAAGATCAATCAGTCAGCAAGTGTGGGAGTCCCTTGGAAGATCAATCAGTCAGCAAGTGTGGGAGTAGATGCCATTCCCAGCTCCCCACTGGCACAATGTAGGGTCTAAAACTGTGTGAGACGTGGTCTCTTAGAGAACTTCTACAGTCTCTCTCTTTGTAGGGAAAAATACAGTCCAGCTTCCTAACACGTAAGTGAAGGCCTGACTTGGCCAAGGGTGAGAAGTTGGACCAGACAACTTTTCTGGAATTTTCTGGCTTTGAGGATTAGCGATGTGGTGGTTCAGACTCCTCAGTGGGCATTTATAGTCCCACAGGCCCTGACTCCGTTGTGCCTTGCTGGCCGCCCCCTCCGTGTTGCCCCCGATCCTACCCTTCATGCAAACCCAACCTCTTGCCATTCCCCCTCTGTTAATACTTCCACCCCAACTTCCTGACTTCCACACTCCCATCCCACCAGGGCCAGCTGTGGGTGCCCCTGGCTCTGCGCCTCCTGTAAACATACATCATTCTCGAGAGTCACCCAAATAAGGCTTCCCTTACCCCCCGACACACGCCCCAATGGACTGCAAGCTGGGCAAGACCCGTGCCACAGGTGTCTCTCTATCTCTGTAGTGCCTGCCTAGCACAGTCCTTCTCACCCAGAAGGGCCTCCACAAACATTTGAAGGACAAGTGTGTAAATGCAAAGTAAAATCAAGGGATTCAGAGTGAGCATGGTGTGTACGGGTGGGAGAGTGAGAAATCTATCTTGTGGTTCCAAGACACACGTGATGCAGCTGCTGAGTTTGCGCAAGGTCCCCTACGATTTTCTCTCGTGGAGAATTTCAGCCCCTCCTTTTAGCCCCTGGGACCCTCCAGCCTCATTCTTGTTCCCTTTTATGCCAATGGCTTGGTAGACTTCTGAATCCCAGTGTTCGAGCTCTGCGCTTTCCTGTCCTCACTCTTATCTGCTATGTCGGGAGAGGAGCTGGCAGTGGGGCTGAGAAATCCTTTGAGACTTCTGCCACTCCCAGGCCCCCCGAGAGTGCTGTCCTTTTGTTCAGAGCACAGGGCATGGGTGCTTGGCCCACATAACCTTGGGGCAAGTGCCTGCACATTTCTGGTGTTCTGTCCTGCTCATTTTTATAACAATGTTCAGTGTGAACCGAAAATGCTGCTGAGGTCACCTCTTCCAGCCTGAAAACAAACCTAGGCATCTGTGTGTCCTGCCACGAGTTGCTCTGGCCCCAGGGTTTTGGGCATCAGTAAGGGAGCTGGATAGGGATGGGAACAGCTTATATCAGCAGGTGGGTTCTGCTTCCATGGCGACATCAGGCAGATGCTGATTCCTTGTGTGGGGTGTGGGGTGTGGGGACTGGGGGGTGCACACATGGCCGGAAGGGAGGAAGGGAATGGGGGCTTGTTTCTCTCCTCTGTATAATAGCCTACTTCTGACAAGGAGCTTCTGTTCTTTTCCACTGGAAAGCTTTTAAGAACGCTGAAAAGGACAGGCAATTACAGTAATGTTAGGTGTGCCTGATTGGATGTTGCTACAAATCACTCATTGTCATATGCACCGTTTGGAAAGGAGGCCATCAGGGACTGATTGCCATTTAGGGTAAGTGATTTCTGTTTAGAGTCAGTGAGCAGATGAAGGCTTGACTGGTTCTCATCGCCCTCTCTCCTTGTTTGTTGTGTTGCTGGTTTTTCTTGGCAAGGAGGGAACGTCAGAGATGCTCACAGGATGTACAAATGAGAAGGAGCTAGAGATCAGCACTGTAATCCCACCCCTGCCTCATCCTAGCCTCTATCCTACTGATGGGGAAACTGAGTCTACGGAGTAAGGAAGAGATGGTTCAGCTTCATACAGCAGGTTAGTGGAGGTGCTGGACCAGAGCCCACATCCAGACCTCAGGCCATGTTCTCGCTTACAACAAGGCCCCAAGCTGACGGCCCACTGGGACTGGGTGTTTCCATCCACCCACCGTGTGTGAGGCTGTGCTGTTTGAACACATCTCACATGGCGGCCCTTGAAACTCCAGGCACCACACCTGGCTGTACTGCACAATCTGTTCCTGTGCATTCTCTCACACACTGTCGCTTGGGATTTCACTTGACCTCATGGTGTCCCCAGGAGGCAGGAAACACAGTTGGACTGTCCTGGCATTCCCAATTTCACCTATCTCTGTCTGTCTCTCTGTCTCTCTGTCTCACCCACACACCCCCCTCCACATACCTCCTGGAGACAGAGAATGGTCAAAGAACTATGGTTGTATGCCTTTGGTCTTCCAGTTTTGAGTATCTGAGAATTGTGTCCCCCCAAAATATATGTTGAAGTCCTAACCTTCAGTATCTTAGGATGTGACCTTATTTGGAAATGGGGTCTTTACCAAAGTAATCAAGGTCATAAGGATTGCCCTAATCTCATATGACTGGTGTCCTTATAAAAAGGGGAAATTAGAGGAGGGATAAATTAGGAGTTTGGGATTAACAGATACACACTACTATATATAAAATAGATAAACAACAAGGTCCTACTGCATAGCATAGAGAACTCTATTCAATACCCTGTAGTAACCTATAACAGAAAAAATCTGAAAAAGTATATATATGTATACATATGTATGTATATATACATATTTAACTGAATTACTTTGCTGTACACCTAAACTAACAACATTGTAAATCAATTATACTTCAATTAAAGAAAAAGGGGGAAATTAAGAGACAGAGGCAGACATACAGAGAGACAGACTGTGTGAAGCGACACAGGAAGAGTGACATGTGAAGGCAGAGATCTGGGTGATGTTACAAGGCGAGGAATGCAATCGACCAGAAGTTACAAGAGAGGCCTGGAACTGATTTCCCCTGACAGCCCTCAGAAGGAGCCAACCCTGTGGACACCTTGATCATGAATATCTGGCTTCCAAAACTATGAGGAAATGAATTTCTATTGTTTAAGCTCTCCAGTTTGTACTTGTTAAGGCAGCCCAAGGAAATGAATACAGTGTCCTTCCTTCTCCATTATCTTTCCGTTTTACCTCCCATTATTTAACTGGACTCTACAGCTATATTTAATTGGGGTGAAAATCCCCTAGTTGTGTGATAGGTGTTAATGTTATCAGGATTTGTGATAAAACATGTCACGTTATGTGGTAGAGACTGTGGGACGATCCCAGCATCTCCACTCCTGCCCTAAGCAGGGGGATCTACCCACTTAACCATTTGACAACTATTTGCTGGGGGCCTACTAAGCATCTGGCCCCATACTCTATGATGGAGACTAGGACATGCATGACACTGCCCTGGCTCTCAAGGAGCTCACAGTCTGGGGGGGAAGACTGCTGTGTAGACTGGTAATTGTGGCATGATGCTGGGGCCAACGCTGTCATGAGGGTGAGCACAGAGTATCATGGGAGCTCAGAGCAGGTGAGGGGATTCTGGGAAGAGGTGGAAGGAGCCAGAGAAGGTGCCTGGAGAAGAGCCCACAGAAGCTGAGCCTTCAAGAGGTTATCCAGGCCGCCAAGTGGGAAAGGCTGTTCCAAGCAGAAGGAGCGTCACGAGCAAGGGAACAGGGACATGTGAGTGTGAGTGTGTGTGTGTGCATGCGTGTGGGTGAGATACCCCATATAACCATGGACCATCTATATACACCATGCCAGCCTCTGTAGGGCATGGCAAGCAGGTTTGCCCACGAGCTGAGTGATGCCAGTTCCTAGAAGTTTCAAGCCCCCTCTGTGGAGTGTGGGATAAGTCTGGGCCTTTATTTCCAGCCACTTGAGGCAGTCCTTACCTTGGTAGTGTCCTTTGCTTATACTTTCGGAGGATAGTCTCTGAAATTCTTTTTCTGATAATCTTCCTCTTTTAGGGAACTTTACTTTTAGCTTCCAATTCTTTAACCTAGGACACCCAAGTCTGTACAAAAATTTATTTTACACCTCTAGACTAGGGTCTTCCCAGTATGTGTGCATATGTATGTATGTATGCACATATCATCTTTTTAACTTTTTTATTGAAGAAAAGAACATTGACCAGTTGGGAAGTTGGGCACAGCTCTTGATAATGCTTGGGAGCAATGCCTTGCTACTCACTGGGTGAATGTGAGAGGCTGAGTTGGGAGAATGAGAAGAAGGAGTAGGTCTGAAGCAATAGCTTAACACAAACAAACACTGGGTAACTTGCAAAAACACCTAAAGCTCAACTTTCACGTGTGAAACATTCTTACAAAATCAGAGCAGGCTTTCCTGTATTGTATACACTGCTCTGGGCTCAAGCTTTGAAAAGCCAGATGAAGAAAGCCATCAGCATTGATAATCAGTGATTAGAGGATGCCTAAGGCATAATTTATTGTAGTGTTCACTGTGATTAATTTTATGGAAATGAGCACTGGGCCAAGAATCAGGAGACCTCAGTTCTAGTACTGGTTCTATAAGTGACCTTGGTCAAATCCTTCCCATTCATTGGAGCCTCAGTTTCCCTATATGCAAAACGTCCCTTCTAATTCTAACATTCTGTCATATTTCCTTTGTATGTTCCCATCTTCTAGGCCTGGAAATGCTAATTGTTCTCACATGTTCCTCTGTAAATCAGGCACGTGTGAGTATGGCATGTATGGTAGAGTGAAATTTACCACTGGGTCCTTGCTGGCTAATAAGCTGGGGGAGTGGGGTTAAGTAAAAAACCTGTGTGTGTGTGTGTGTGTGTGTGTATGTGTGTGTATCAAACTCTTTCCTTTACCTGAGACTGGGAGCTATAGTGGAGTTCACAGGATAATTCTTAGTACAGGGGATGACTATCTGAAAGAATGTAATGTAAAAATGGCATAGAATGAGATTTGAATCCTGGCTCTGCCACTTACTAGCTACTGGCAACTTGCAAGTCACCTAACCTCTAGGAGCCTCAGTTTCCTCATCTTCAAAATGAGTATAACTATAGAGTTGTTGTGAAAATCGAGTTGATTTATTCAACGCATATTTGTTGAGTGCTAAGTATATGCTGGGCACTGTGTTCATTGCTGGTAATCCAAGATGAATAAAACAGTCTGGATTCCTTCCTTCTAAGGAGTTTATAATTCAGTGAGAGAAACAGGTAATCAAGAGGTAAATAAATAACACAAAAATATTTAATTAATGCTATAAAAACAGAGTGTTCAGATGGAGAATGATGGTGGAAGAGGTTCCTAATTTAGATGGGATTGTCAGAGATTTCTCTGGGAAGCAGAAGAAACCCATGCTGGGGTAAGGGGTGGGCAGGTACACAGACGTTGACAGTCCAAGGAGAAGCAACAGTGTATGACCTTGAGGTATGAGAGACTAAAAGATATGGTGTATCCCTAAATGCCTTGTCAATGATGTGGCATTGTAAGAATACAGGAGATTCATATTAAATCTCCTGATGCCATGTCTCTGGCTGCCCTTAAGTCTTTCCCATATTTCCTCTCTCTGCCCCTTACAAAAAGTGTCCCCACTCTGGAGTTTCCCTTGACTATTGCACAGATGGCATTTTCTCATATGTGGTTAGGTGAGTGTGTGGGGAGGACAGCGTGAGTGACTGTAGCTCACTCCCTTGTGTGCCTGGGAGAGCAAGGAGGACAGCTTGCATGAGAACATCCCCTGGATCACTTGCCCCAACGATTAAATTAAGCCCATTTCACAAATAAAATCAGTTTGCCACTCTGAGCCGGGGACCAAGTGATCTGGTTTGCTTTCCTTGTTCTGCTTTTTCCAAAGATAAAAAGGCTTGCAAATTGTGGCATCCATATCAAATGCTAATGGCACGCTGGGGACTCTCCAAGAGAACTGATAAACTTCTCAGACTGAGGGCAGACTATTAAGTGAGAACAGCTCCAGATGTAGTATTTGGTGCTCACACCCAAGGAACGCTAACATTTTGGAGTGCTCAGAAGTGAAACTCCAGGAGATAAAAGCCGGGGACGCATTTGATCCAACAGAAGAAAACAAAAGCCAGTCACCTTCAGTTTTCTCCGAGGACCTGAGCTCCAATGTGCCAATTCTAGTAACACAACAAAGAACATCTGAAACACAGGTCTAATCTATGAGAGCTTTAAGTTCAGCCATCCTAATGCTTCGGGGAGGAAATCAAGTCCTAGGGAAGGGAAGTGGTGTGAAATATCACACGACCATTTAGTCACAGCAGGACCCAGAATGGCAGCATCCAGGTCTTGGTTCTCCTTGTCCTTCTCTGCCCTGTACTATATTCCCAATGGCACATTCGGGGTGGGGGTGGGGTGCTTGTGTGTCTCCTCCATTTCCTGATGTCTGGCCAATGCTATCCTGCGTTACAAAGTCTGAGAATCAAGACGTGAAACCTCAGGTGTGGATGACAACCAATTCTTCTGCTGGCTTGTGCCTGAGCTCTTAAATGTGGGCAGGTATTGGTATGTGCACCCTGAGAAAGGCCCCGGGCACTGGTGTGATGCAGTAGACAGCTCCATCCCAAAGCAGGAGGTCTCTTGATTTTCCTGACAGCCACAAATAACTGCATTAGAGTAACCACCTTAATGGGGAATAAATTGGAGGGTTAGGTTAAAGGAGTCTGTGGGAACAATTTGCCGTGTGTTCCTTTGAGGGAGACTTGGCAGAAGGAGTGGAGGCCCTCATTTCCAATTAAGGTCATTTCCAACTGTGGTTCTTAGAGAAGTGTAGGTGATCAGGCAAAGGGGCTCTGGATGGGATGGAGTTGCAGATAGAAGAGGCATGTACTTGGAGGGCCTGGAAAGAAAGAATGAAGCTGGACACCAGCAGCCTTCTCCTCTCACACAGTACCAGCACTGCCCAGCTCAGGGGCTGCTTTGTCTCACGTGCTATTGGATTGCGTTCTGCTACAAGCGTTGCTTGGTTGTGCTCTGACCGCATCAGGTGGACTCCATTCGGCCAGGAGGAAGAAAGTTGAAGCCCAGTCAGTTGATGATTCTGCTCCCCCGCACCCCGTCTCCCTGTCTAACTTCTGGGGAATTTACACAGAGCCAAGGCTTATGGCCCTGAGGCATCTATCCCCTAGGTGTCCACCCAGGCATGGCTACTATCCTAACCAGCTGCTGGGCCATTGGAAGGCAGGCATCCCTGCTTCCTGTCCCTGGTCCCTTCAGGCCTGGGGCACCTCTGCTATTTCTGTGCCATTTTTTTGAGAAATGGGAATCACTGAGTTGCTTCCTTGTCATGCTAGAGTATGAAAATTGCTGTGGCTGTGATATACTGTCATTTTCCCTCTGGGTTTATCCACTTCTGCAGAACCCATCCATTAGAAACTTAATTATGTCCCCTCCAAATTCATATATTGACACCCTAACTCCCAGTGAGACTGTATATGGAGATAGGGCCTTTAAGGAAGTAATCGGGGTTAAATGCAGTCCTAAGGGAGGGGCCCTGATGCAGTAATACTTCTATCCTTAGAAGAAGAGAGGCTTCACTAGAAACCAACCCTCTGGCACTTTGATCTTGGATTTCCAGGCTCTAGAACTGTGAGAAAAAAATTTCTACTGTTTAAGTCTCCAGTCTGTGCCACTTTGTTGTGTCACCCTGAGCCTATCAATCCACAATCCCCAGAGGGGATCCGGAGTGTGGAATTTCTCTGTTTTCTGTACCCTTAAAATCTCTGATTCTTATCCTATCCCCCTGGGTCAAACAGCGTGCTGCAATTCGGTTGTAAAAATAAGAATGAAGTCAAGTGATAGATTTAGAAAAAAAACCTCCCATTGATAAAGCATTCATAGCTGTAATATACAAAAAGCTCTTAAAAATCAACAAAAAGGCAACCAAACAGAAAAACAGGTAAAGGATATGAATAGGCAGCTCACAGAAGAGCAAATCTAAATGGCCAATAAACACATAAAGAAATGCTCAAACTTACTAGAAGTCAGGAAAATGCAAATTAAAGTAGAATTTTGAATTATCACTTTACACTCAGACTGGCAAACAAGAAGACCAATAGTATCTACTGTTGGAGGAGATGCAGGGCAGAGGGAATTTACACACACTGCTGGAGGAAATGTAAACTGTTTCAGTCTTTTTGGAAAACAATACGGCAATAGCTAGTAAAATTAAAAAGTGCATATCCTATTCTACCCAGCACTCCCACTTCTGGGAATTTATCTCACAGAAATAAAAGCACTGGTGAGTAACAGTGTATACGCAAAGTGTGTATGTTTCAAAGGGAGTGCCCATTAGTGGATAATTGAATATATTACAGTACACCCATACTACAAATATTATGTAGACATTAAAAATGAATGAATTCTCAATCCAATAATTTGGGGAAATTTATACAAAGCGTGAAACAAGCAAAATGCAGAGGAGTGTGCAAAATGATCCTTTCTGTAAAATAATGACAACCTTCCTTATATAAGTATATAGGCTGGAGAAGAAAGGAAAGGAGTAAGTCTTCCCAAATCCCCCTCCCTGCTCCAAATACTGATCTAAAATAAAAACACACACACACACAAACACACGATGTTTATGAGAAAATAAGCTTGTATGATTTGATTCTATTAAATATTGCAGGATGCATCAGGCATGCATAAAAGAATGGTCACCAAATCATTATTTCAGGGTTGAGAAATTTTAGGTAATTTCTTTCTTTATTATACTTCTATGTACTGTTTGAACAAATTATAATGGGCATTAATTTTCATAATAATAATGTATTTTACGTTTTGAAATATGTTTGATTAGCTCACCTCTGATTCTTCCCTCTTTCTCCAGCCCAGCCCACTGCCGTCATGCACAGATGTCGTTTCATTGCTCTTCCAGGAGGGGGGACATGGGAATAATTTAGATGCACCTTCTAAGGAAATTCGGACTTAAAGCATCAAATCCCTTCTCTCCCTTTCAGCCCCATCTCCTCTTTTGGACCCTGATGATTAAGGAAGGTCTCAGGCCTCAGTGACGACTAACCCAGTGTTCCACCTCCCACTCAGGACTGTTGCACCAGCTGCCTTTGAGGCCCTGGAAGAGCCAGAGCTCGGTCTTCCTGGGGCCCCAGACTGCTCCTCTGGATTTTGCTTCAATTCCCAACTCTCTCCCTCAACTCATGCCCGGTGGTCCTCCTTGGTTAGGAATCCCAGGAATCCTGCTGTATCTCTTACCCAAAAATGTCTTCTCAAAACCTTTCCTTAATGCCCCAATTCCTTAATTATGTCAATTCCCTTAATTCTGAATTTTCTGAATCACCTTTCAGAGTAAGTATTTTTTTTCTCACCCCCCTGGTCCCACTTAGCTTTTGTCCTCACGTGTCTGCACTACTCCTGATGTACCTCTTCTACTGAGAGGTGCTGGTTGTTTGGGCAGGGCTGGGAGGAGGCTTCCAGAAGGACTCATAAGGTATCCCCAGAGCAGGGGAGGTGGAGAATATCCAAGCCAAGACTTCCTGGAGGAGCACAGGGCAGGTGCCAGAAAGAATGGAGACACACAGCAAAGTGAGAGGCAGGAGCAGAAATCATTAAATGAGAAATGAAGCCTGGAGTGAGCAAGGTGCAGCAGCAGCTTGGGAACAGCCCAGTTAGTCCTGTGGGTTCAGCCCTCTGAAAGGTTCAGGGTGGGGGGGGGATGTCTTGATGGGTAAAAGTGATGCTGTATACTCGGAATGCCATGACCTGATGGCGGTATGAATTGGAGGAATCAGAAAAGATTTTTTTTTTTTTTTTTTTTTTGTCATTGCTACAACCCTGTAACAAATCTGCATTTATTAATCCTGTTTCTTTTAAGCTACAGAATAACCAGGGTTTTCTGAGATTAAGAAGAAAATCAAATTTCAAAATCAAAACCACATTCCAAAATTTCTTAAAATGTATTTTTCTTTGTTCGATTCCTTTGTAAAAACATTGGTCACCATTTAACATACAGTGCCAACAAAATGCACCTAATTTACATGCATAAACAAGTCAATAAATCATAATACACAGACAATATGAATTTCAAATGAAGAGTACTGACACAGCTCATGTTGCATTTAACCATAGTTATAGTTGCTCCCAAAAAAGAAATCGCTAATATGAGAAATAAGAATTCCAGTTTCAATCTGAAATAAAATTCCTCGTGACAAGTAATATGAAACAATGATTATATGAAGTCATTATCTTAAAGGGAACCATTTTTCAGAAGTCACTTTGTGCAAAGCACCATACTAGTATATAAAATAAGATCTTGAAAAAAATGTGTACCTTAGGTTAAGGACAAAAGGGCTCCATTTTTTTTTTTAACTCATTACCTGAATGATGTAAATTTTTATTGTGTCCATAGATTAAAATACTTTTCAATATGAAGGTTATATATTCCATATTTTGACATTTTAAATAATTCTACAGACGCTCAGCTAAAAAGATTCTGTAGGACTGGGTTATTTTCACGAGCAAAAAAAAATGAAAGCACTAATCAAAAGCCCTTTCTAAACTCACAGGCAAAGTTTCTGGATATGGGATTTAATTAATAAAAAGAAAATTTAAGCACCACAGTAAAATATGTTTTTAGAGAACAGAAAGGACTGGCATTACAGTTAGGGACAAAAACACTTAAACATTTACCAAAAAAAAAAAACATTTTTTTTTTAAAATGATCACTCTAATCCTATCATCTGAAATAATAAAAAAAAATTTTGGTGTGTCTGTGGTATTACATGGAAGATACAAACCACAGTTCTATTTAAAACGTTAAGTTTTATAATTCTAATTTGATCAAATGAGACTGTCATAGTATTTGTACATAATAAGAATGTTATATATTTATTTTTATTTTCTATGATTTATTTTTTCCCTCAAAATCTATGATTAAAGGATACCACTAAAATCATTTTGAAGTACACAGAAGAGACTTTATGACAAATTGCCTTGTGAGAAAAAACAGCTCCTCTGAAAATAAAACCTCAAAGTAAATATGTGCAAATAAAACTTTAAAAATAAGGTAGCTGTAAATAGAGCCATCTTTAAGTTTCCCTTCTTTTGCATCTATTTAGCAAAATAAATAATTTCAGTGGCCCAAATAGTAACTTTAATTTCTGTTTTTCTCCTCCATGATGTGTTCATCAACTCTTACAATTAAGAGTAATTTTTTAGCCTGTGTAACAGACGACATGCTAACAAACTTTAAGGTTCATAAAATTAAAATTTATGATTCACAAGTATAGATATGAATCCTATCTATGCCTAAATCAGATACACAAGACTGGACATAAGTAACTTCAATCTAAAATATGATTTAAACACCACAAAAAAAGAAAAGGGACCAAAAAAGGGAGCAAGAATTTCTCCTCATATGTCTTTTGACCACTAGGCTATATATAGCAAAAAGCAAAATATAAAATATTTATTTTTCACCTCAAAAGAAGTTATCCAGAAATAAAATCTGCTAAAGAAGATATAACAATGTCAAAATTATGAGTACTCAAACTCACTCAATTCAGATGAGAAGACATTTGTGGGGGGAAAAGCCTTCCCAAACAGTATTATTTGTATTTTATTAACCTTACAAATATCACCTCAACTTCACCACTCAAACCATAAACCTTCTTGACAGTTTCCATTTTATACTAATGTAAAAAAAATTTTTTTAGCCTCTTAATTTTCCAAGTGTCATGTCAAACCCCTTAGTTCACACATTAATTCCACAATCCCCATTAAAAATACTTTAAAATGGGCTTCCCTGGTGTCGCAGTGGCCGGGAGTCCGCCTGCCGATGAGGGGGACACGGGTTCTTGCCCGGGTCCAGGAAGATCCCACATGCTGCGGAGCGGCTGGGCCCGTGAGCCATGGCCGCTGAGCCTGCGCGTCCGGAGCCCGTGCTCCGCAACGGGAGAGGCCACAACAGTGAGAGGCCCATGCACCGCAAAAACAACAACAACAACAAAAAAACCCAAAATACTCTAAAATAATGACTTTCCCTTAGGAGTCAGAAATCACTATGTAATTATTCAAAACTGAGAAATTAAATTGGTAAAAAAAAAATTCAAAATAATACACTTGTTAACATATATGGTTTTATGTAGTAGGGAGACCACATAATTGTTCATCCTGATTAATCTCCAGCTCTTGAGACAATAAGGTCTGAAAATTAAAATGAGTGATAGGTACTTAAAATACTTAAAGTCTCTGTCCATTTTGAATAGATGTGAGAGTTTTTTTTAAATGACTGAAATTATGATTGTAAATGTTTACTGTGAAACAGTACAAAATTGATGTTGCCAAAAAGAGTAAAAAAAATCTTTAACTGATGTTAAACATCTTAAGTAATTTGGAAAAAATCTTAAGGTTGAATTGTAACTATAAGGGAACAACAACAGAAAATGCGTTCATGCATGTACACGTGGTAAGCAACAAATAGGCAAACCCCAAGTCAGCACAGCACATCAATGACTGATACTTAAATGATATTTTGGTATATAAAGAAAGAAAAAGAAAAGGTAAAATGTTGACTGCCATTGATGAAAAAGCATTTCAACAATTTACACAAATTTTTTTTTAAAAAGATGTCCCAAGAAAACCAAGCCACAATAAGTTAGTGTTTTCCATAATACATGCTGAATTAGTTGATCCCATATCTATGCACTGTTACTGTCTTAATTCCTAAATGTTGTGACAGCATATTTAATAACTGAGGTACATTAGTTTACATCTTTTTATAGGTATCCTAAGAGAGTTAATTTTTCTTTTCCAGTTTTTCATCATCTTCACCTCCTCCAAAGAAAATCAAAGGAAACATTCCTAGAATGCAGCCAATAGTCACCCCAACAGCTTTGCCCAAATGTGTACTAACACGTGTTTGCCACATGTCAACTTGCTTTGGTGTGAGATCAGGAATTGATAGGCCTAACCTGGAAGCCAAAGCTTCAACGTAGCCTGCAAGTCCAAGACCAGCTAAATCTGACACAAGGTTTCCCAAAGCAGCAGCTGCCATAGTTGAAATTCCCAAAATAATTCCAATAGATAACTCAATATGGGTTCCTGCAACAATCATAATTGCATTATCCAAAAAGCCAAACCCTATGAAAGGTATCGCATTGTGGATGAATACATATCTCAGCTGTCCTGGGGTGGGTGGTAGAGCTTCCAATTTTTCTTGGGCGATGGCAATGGACTCGAAGCGGTGCAGCTCCTTGAGCAGGCAGCTCCTCTCGCTGGAGTGCAGGCTGTAGATGAAGTCGCGCGCGCCCTGCGCCGTGTTCAGCGCCTCCATGGGCTCCTTCTTGGGGTGGGTGCCCAGCTCCCGGGGGCCGCCCGGGGCCGCGAGCGCCAGCAGCCCCCGCCCGCAGCAGCACCAGGACGGCGGGCGGGGCGCGGCGGCCGGGCCCGGCCTCAGGCTGTGCGCGGTCCGGCTCCTCAGCAGCGGCAGCAGCCGGGACATGGCGGGCTGAGGAGCGGGGACGCCCCGCGGCAGTCCGGGAGGGCGATTTTTGGCGAACCCGCGGGAAGAAGGAGCTGGGCTCAGCCCGACCCCGCCCCGATGTCCTCCTGACAGGCAGCCGAGGCGCCGGGAACCATGCACTCGCCGGGCCCGCGCGGCTGGAGCCTCCTCTTCAGTCCTCCTTCCCTTCCCAAAGGCTCGCGGCGCCTCCGGTCCCTCCAGACGACAAAAACTTTCTCTGAGGCGTCCGGGCCGGGAGAGCGCTCCCGGAGAAGGCGGGCGGGCGCTGCGGGCGGGCGCCTCGCAACCAGAGGAGCGGCCCAGAAAAGATTTTAAGGAGTGGAACTCTAGTAATTGGAACCTGGAGAATGGAGAGGGATTTGTTGTTGTTGTTTGTTCGTTTTTTTTGTTTTTGTTTTTTAAACCTACACATATTTTAGACTGTTTTATCATGTTAAACCTGCAAAGAACCTTAGAGGTAATCTGATTCCATGCTGTCTGGCTTAGTAACCATTGACCACATGTGGCTGTTGAGTACTTGGGATGTAGCTAGCTTAATTGAGATGCGTCAGAAGTGCAAAATATGCATCCGATTTTGGAGATTTAGTATGAAAACAATCATGTAAAATACCTCACCCAAAATTCTTTATATTGATTACACATTGCATTTTTGGGATATATTGGGTTAAATACAATATATCATTACAATTTATTTCACCTCTTTCTTTTTATTTCTTTAATGTGGCTACTAGAAACTTTAATATTTCCTATCTGACTGTATTGTATTTCTTTTGGACAATGCTACTGTAGACGAGGGATTAACAAATCTTTTTTGTAAAGGGCCAGACCGTAAATATAGAGACTGAAGTCTCTATTCCACCCACTCAACTCTGCCACTAAAGTGTAGAAGCAGCCATGGACAATTTGTAAATGAATACAAACTTATGGTTACTAAGGGGGAAAGGGCAGGGAGGGATCAATTGGTAGATTGGGATTGACATATTCACACTACCATATATAAAATAGATGACTAATAAGAACCTATTGTATAGCACAGGGCACTCTACTCAATATTCTGTAATGACCTATATGAGAAAAGAACCTAAAAAGGAGTGGATATATGTGTATGTATAACTGATTCACTTTGTTTACAGCAGAAACTAACATAACATTATAAATCAACTATACTCCAATAAAAATTAATTAAAAATTTTCATATATCAGAAAACAAAAAGAAACCCTGTATTACAGACACTAACATTTGAATATATTTTCCATGTGTCACAAAATATTATTCTTCTTTTGATTTTTTTCAATTATTTAAAAATGTAAAAAGAGCATTCTTTACTTGCAAGCCATACAAAAATAGGTGACAGGTCAAATTTGGCTGCCCTCTGGTCTAGACAAATCCCCTAATCATAGAATTGGGGATATTCATGCTTGGAGAGAGAGAGGGCTACCCAAGGTCAAAGTCAGCTAATACCAGAGTTTACTAGGTTGTATGCCTGATTTCTTTACTTCCTTTTTCAATAAATAAATAAGATAGTATATGTTCCTTTACAGATAAAAATACTACCTTCTGAATGTTTAAAGCCCAGCTAAAGATGTGTTCATGGCTGGCTATCCTTTACAAGAAAATGTATAGATCTATTGTGATTCCTCCCAGGGATTTCTCCAAGTTAAACCCACCTAAAAGAGGTTCAAATATTTCTGCTGGCAGTTTTTGTGTCTGCAGCACCTCTTCTGGCCAATGGTAAGAATCTCCAAGACTAATGTTTACTAGGAACCTTCAAGCTCTAACAAGAAAGTGAGGTCTCTGTGGGCCCTCAGAAAACACCAACGTACGGTGGCAGCTGAATCTGGATGCATCTGTCAGATACAGAATAGAGAGAAGGGTTAGAATTTAGCATCCATTCAGTTGGGAAGAAAAATCTAATGGATCCTTCTGGGGCTGTGGGTTACTTTTCTCACCCTCAAGTCCTCTTGCTCAGCACGGCTGAGTGGGCCACCATGCTGGCTCTCCTTGCCGGCTTTGTGACTGCTCCAGGATCAGAGGGAGCTCAGTACCATGGTGGCTTTCGGTCTACTTGAAGTTCAGATACCCTCTGGGTAAAGATTTTGGCAAGAACAACATTTCATGGTCCTCAAATCCCTCACCTGGATCGTGTCCCAAATGTATCTTGCATTTTAGTCCCTAGTCATACCTGGTCTTCTACTCTTGGGTGATTTTTCAAGTCTCTCCTTCAAGAAGCATAGGATCTTATTAGGACATGCTTAAAAATATTATCATTACCAATTAAAAAGTATATAAAATGAAATACTGAAGGCATAAGAAAGACATACATTAATACAGTGCATGCTTGTGTATCCAACACTCACAATGGTCCCTGTGGGCCATTCCCCCATGCATCTCCCTACCCTCTGCCCCAGGTAATCTCTACCTTGACTTTGGTGTTTATCACTCTCATGCATTTCATCTCTAATATGTTATATGTGTCTCTAAATATTATGCTCTATAGATTTTTAAATTTTACATGAATTATACCATAATGTATATATTCTTCTGTTACTTTTAAAAATTTTGCTTTGGCTTTGATTTTTACTTAAAAGTATGTTTAAGAGATTTATCCATATCATATCTTAATTAACTTTTATTGCTGAATAGTTTTCATTGTATGAAGAGTCCTCTATTTATATGCCCATTCTCTTGTTGATGGGCATGGTTTTGTTTCCAATTTTTGCTGTATAAATAATACTGCATTGTATATCTTGGTACACCTTTCTAAGAATCTAGGGTATACACTTTGTAGTCGATTTCCTGGGTTCTAGGTATGTGCATCTTGATCTTTGCTGTGTGGTGCCAAATTGCTCTCCAATGTGACTGTACCAGTGTGTATTGGATAAACATTCTTATCCCTCTGTATCCTCACCCATACGTAGTGTCATCAGACATTAATTCTTTGTTGTTGCCACTAATCTGATGGGTATGACAGGGTAGCATTTCAGAATGTGCCTATTTCTGACGTCTAGTGAGCTTCATTTTCTTTCATATTTTAATTGGATCTCTTTCTTCTGTGAATGTCTGTTCATATCTTTTGTCCATGTTTCTGTTGGGCCAATTTGTTTCTTTAGGTAAGTAGACTTTTATATATTTTGAAGCGTAATCCTTAGTTGGTGATATGGCTTGCAAATACCCTCTCTCAAGTTTTGGCTTGTCTGTCTCACTTTTGATGCAATTTTTGACAAATAGAAGTTTTCAACTGTAACATGGTGATAAGCTCCAGGGCCACATGGTGCCAGGGAAGCTGTGTATAGGGGCAAAAGCAGGGGGCTTGGGGACATGTATTTCTCTGAATTCCTTTAGCCCTCAGCCCATGGAACTTCTGTGCAGATAAAACAGAGCCATAGAATAGAGGGAAAGAAGGCAGCCTGTGTTCTTTGTTGAGTGATTTTTCCGGGCACTTAATGTACTACTTTTAATCCCATGGTAATATTTGCAAAAAGCCTCAATCATAGAATAAATTAATTAAATATTACTTACAAGAGTTTAATATTCATTATTTGGCTTCAGTTACTGTCTTTGCCCCCTCCCCTCCTTCTCTCCCACTGGAACGCTCTCTTTCATCTCTTATTCTGAAGGTCTAATTAGGCTAATGGCTGCTGCTTACAGTGACGTTATGTCTGTTGAAAAACAAAACAAAACAACAAAAAAATAAAAGCTGTCTTTGGTTTGCCTTCCCTGATGGTCTTTGCATGTGGCAGTCCCAGCTCCTGAATTCCATATTTCTTTTCATTTCCAAATGTCTGATCCCACTTGGGCCGGAATTAATGAGGTGTCTTTGAAAAAGTCTTGGCAGCCAAATTGCAACAAATACAAGAGGGCTGGGGCTTTGGAGAGAGGGAGGAGTTGGAGAAAAACTCTGAACCTTCCAGCACCGACTAGGCAGCAAAGATTGCGGCTCGCTCGGCTGGCTGCTGGCAGGAAAAAGCTGTCAAAGGAGGGAGCGCGTGCACAGAGCAAGGAGGGTCTTTCTTATTCTTCCTTTCCCTGTCTTGGGGTTGAATAGCATCTGGGGCTCCCCTCTAAGCAGGTTTCTTCAATGGCTTTGGTGAGTCTTCCCAGGGCCCTGCTGCCAGCTGCCTCTGGTTCCAACCCCATAGAAGGACCATGTTGCTGGCAGCACTCAGGGCTCATCAGGAGGCCAGGTGCGAAGATGTTCTTTGCTCTGGTTTAAAGGTAAAATCTATGCATGTGTAGAGAGCCCCTTTCAGGTGCTATACGTGGGGCTGGGCCTTGTGGGCGAGGCAATGTGGAAAAGCCCCGTCTCTGGGGAGACAGACAAGCGCTGTCGGAATTGCGCCATCAGCCAGCTTGGGAGAGCAGTGAAATAAGCTTTATCAGAGAGCACTGGGATCCTCTGGCAGTGAGGGACTTGTTCTGATGGAGGCTGGCTGTGAGGAGGACTGACTACGGGATGTAATACCTATTTATCTGAGGGACATGTGGCGTGCCCAAGGGGCGAGAAGGATTCGGAGTTAATCACAGGGCGGGTTGGTATTCTCAGCAATGAAAAAGGAGAGGTGTTGAAGGCATGCTGTGTTTGGAGTGCAGGGCTTAATCCTCTGTACCTGGAACACGGGGGGGGGGGGTGCGTATCTGGAGGAAGCAGGAGGGTGGTATGCCTTGTAAGGTGTGAGAAGATGAGATTCAAAAGCAGGTCGGGTCTAGGTGGTACACGCCTTGAATGCCATGCTGGGGAGTTTGATCTTTATGCTGGGAATACACTGAAGGTTCATACATAGGGGATGATGTAGCCATAGGTTTAGAGTCATACTCTTGAAATGGTGAGAAGGGGGGATTCATGAAGGAAAAGAGAGAGACAAAGCACAGAGACATTGGAGTCAGAAGACTAGCTGAGAAGTATAGCTCATGTGAGTGGAAGGTGGGAAGTATGGACTCAAAGTTACTTGGGAAGTAAATTCAGCAGGACTTGGTAACTCAGGAGATGGGGGTGGTCATAGCTGGTCAGCCCTGACCATGAACCACACTGCAAACTCCCATGGGGAGGAGGGACTGACTGAGGACCTTTAAGTCAAGGTCAAGCAGGGCTACCCAGACAGAGGAATAAGGTTAGGGTAAGGGTGTGGTTAAAGCCACAGAGGCCCAAGGGCCAGATATAAGGAGACTGAGCCAACTCAAGCTTAGTCCAGCTTATCCAAAGCATCAGATCTGAGGGAGCAGGACAGGGTACAAGGACAGGGCTTATAAATAGTCCCGGGGAGGGGATGAGGGCACCAGGACCTCCGTCTAATTCAGAGCTCTGTCTTCAGAGCTGAAGAGCCCAGAATGTAGCCATAGTTCAGATGTTCTCCACTCTTTGCTGTTCAAGAAAGGGAATTGCCCTCCTATGGCTTCTGCACATACCTATAGGCCAGGTTCACGCCAGGGCACCCAAGCCACCTAGGTTAGGAGCCATAGAAGAACTCTAGAGCCCATCCATGAGCAGCAGAGGATCCCTCTCCCATCAATTTTTTGCAACTTCCTGTGAATGTTTGAGATCCTGAGCAGGTGAGCCTTTGGATAGCTGGTTAATGTTGGGGTCATGTGGGTGGTGCTGCAGGTGGGATGGCCTGACAGCAGGCTGGAAGAGGCCAAGGAGAAAGTGAGGGGAAATGACTTGTTCCCAGGACACGATAACTGAATGGCAGAATTGGAACTATAATCTAGATCTTTCAGCTTCTATTCCTATAGCTCTGTGTAACAGGACCAGAGAGCATCTTCTTGATTCCTCTTAGGTCCTGGACACCTGGGCCTGCCTATACTAATGGCAGATCTGTGCCTGAAGCATACATTCAGGTGGCTCTATGGTCTTGCGACTTGATCCCAGAAGGTTGGGCAAATTCAAAATGATGTGGAGTGGTGGTTTCAGACAAGTACAGTGGATTCACGTCTTGTCTGTCACCTAATAGCTGTGTCCTTGGGAAGTTTGCTTAACTTTTTTGTACTTCAGTTTCCTCATCTGTAATATAGATAGTGCGACCGTACATCCCCAATAGTCTCGGCTAATACTTGTTGTCCTAGTGTAATTATGAATGGTTCCCCCTTTCACTGTCAAAGTGTCTTTGTTCAGATGATAAATCATATGGTTACACCAAAAATGGGACATAAGATTATAAAAAATAAGTGTATGAAAGCTCTTAGATTAGTGTCTGATAATATATAAGCATCTGTTATTAGTTATATATTAAGTATTGTATTAGTTTCCTAAGGCTGCTGCAGCAAATTACTACAAACCACGTGGCTTAAACCAACAAGAATTTATTCTCTCACAGTTCGGGAAGCTATAAGACTGAAATTAGTGTGTCAACAGGGCTACATTCCCTTCAAAGACTCTGGGGAAGAATTCTTCTCTACCTCTTCTAGCTTCTGATGGTGGTCAGCAACCCTCAGCATCCCTTGGCTTGTGGCAGCATCTCTTCAATATCTGCCTCAGTCTTCATATGGCCATTTTCCCCCTGTGTGTGTCTGTGTCTAAATTTCCCTCTTCTTAGAAAGATACTAGTCATTGGGTTAGGGCCACATCCTAGCTTGATTACATCTACAAAAACCCTATGGCCTCATCCTAGCTTGATTACATCTACAAAAACCCTATGGCCTCATCCTAGCTTGATTACATCTACAAAAACCCTATGGCCTCATCCTAGCTTGATTACATCTACAAAAACCCTATTTCCAGATAAGGTCACATTCATGGGTTCCAGGTGAACATAAATTTTATGGAGACATTTTTCAACCCAGTAATATATATATATATATATATATATATATATATATATATGTTATTTCTCAGTTACAATTTAAGCTACTTGACTAGCACAACACTTGATGTACTAACAATCACATAGTAGGTAGTTGATTGATTATTGATAGATACAATGTTCCTAAAAGATAGTCTTTGTTGATTTATTGTGGAGGCAATGCTGGGGCAATGGAATTAGCAAAACCAGGAAAAATAAAAAAAATATTCCTCCTTGTCACCTGTCCCTGGACTCAATGGAGAATCCTAATATTTAGGAACTGTCAGTCTCATTGCTTGCTCATCCTTTGGCTAGGCTTTAAAAAAAATAAAAGGCATGAAAGTCTTCAAATCATTCTTAAAAAAATTCAACAACTCAAATCAACAACCACACACACAAAACCCAACAAAAAGACCCCTCGGCATATCAAGAAGATTCTGATACCAAAAGCTGAAATAACTTCTCCATAATGCAATGAAATATATTAAATTCAGTAGACATCAAAGGAACTTCAGGAGCAATTGCTGAATTTCTGAAGTAAACAGGACTTTCAAAAGAAACAAAAACAGCCTTGGGATCTTGGGGGGTGGGAGCACGTTTTGAGGGGGCAAAGCACGGAATCCCCAGGCTCTTGATCAAAGGATGAATTCTTTAAAGAGTGGTAATAAATGAAGCCTTGAAAACTGTTTTTGATCGAAACTGCCCCAGGTACAGGTACTGACTACAAATGACAAATCCATTTCCAAATAAGGGAGGCCTACAATTCTGTCCTCAGCCTTACATTTGGCAGGTTATTCAAAATGAGGAAATAATTCCAGACAAAAGAGATCCAGATAAGTAAAATACAGCCTCACGTGGGCGGCAAAGCAACAGAGGGCCTTTGTGTCTGGAAGAGCTTAGTGACAATTCTGGCACCCTCAATCTCGGAGACATTAACTTTTTAAATTTAAAAATGTGTGTATGTGTGTGTGTGTGTGTGTGTGTGTGTGTGTGTGTGTGTTGTGCGTGCATACCAGTCACTCGTGTGACTGGGTGCCTGCCAGAGGAGGGATGAATGCTCCTTACAGGGGAAAACTACAGCCCATAAACTGGTCTATGGAATTAATTCCACCCTGTCAAGGAGGGTGAGTGTGTTCCTTGTGGAGTTCTTTGAGATCATAGGTGTATAGATCCGTGGAGGCTGGGAATCATCAAAACTACCTCTTGTGGTTCATAGGAATAAAATAGAGAGACAAATAGGTTAACTGACTTGCCCAGCATCACACAGGTTCATTAAATGGCATTCCTTCACCTACTAGTTAACTTTTTTTTTTTTAAACATCTTTATTGGAGTATAATTGCTTTACAATGGTATGTTAGTTTCAGCTTCACAACAAAATGAATCAGTTATATATATACATATGTTCCCATATCTCTTCCCGCTTGCGTCTCCCTCCCTCCCACTCTCCCTATCCCACCCCTCCAGGTGGTCACAAAGCACCGAGCTGATCTCCCTGTGCTATGCGACTGCTTCCCACTAGCTGTCTACCTTACATTTGGTAGTGTATATATGTCCATGCCTCTTTATCGCTTTGTCACCATTTACCCTTCCCCCTCCCCATAGCCTCAAGTCCATTCTCTAGTAAGTCTGTGTCTTTATTCCTGTTTCACCCCTAGGTTTTTCATGACATTTTTTTTTCTTAAATTCCATATATATGTGTTAGCATACGGTATTTGTCTCTCTCTTTCTGACTTACTTCACTCTGTATGACAGACTCTAGGTCTATCCACCTCATTACAAATAGCTCAATTTCGTCTCTTTTTATGGCTGAGTAATATTCCATTGTATATATGTGCCACATCTTCTTTATCCATTCATCCGATGATGGACACTTAGGTTGTTTCCATCTCTGGGCTATTGTGAATAGAGCTGCAATGAACATTTTAACTTTTTAATATAACCACTTCCTCCATTTATATAGTTATTTGAAGAGTAAGAGGATTTTCTAGAGCGATTATATACCACCCAAAACTTGCAGCACAGTGGTTCCTAAATCTGTCTGACTCATTATCAGAATCACCTAGAGTGCTTTTACAAACACAGATTCTTATTATTGTAAGTAAAGTGTCAATGAACGTTCATGAACAAGTATGTTTATGGACGTATGGTTTTGTTCCTCTTGGGTAAATACCTAAGAGTGAAATGGCTGGGTCATATAGTAGGTGTAGGTTTAACTTTTAAAGAAACTGCCAACCTGTTTTCCAAAGTGGTTGTACCAGTTTATATTCCCATCAGCAGTGTAGGAGTGTCCCAGTTGCTTCACAGCCTCATCAACACTCAGAATGATTGACCTCTTTTTTTAAATTGAAGTACAGTTGATTTACAATGTCGTGTTAGTTTCAGGTGTACAGCACAGTGATTCAATCATACATATATATATATATTTTAGATTCTTTTCCTTTATAGGTTACTACAAAGTATTGAGTATAGTTCTCTGTAGGAACAGTAGGTCCTTACTGGTTATCTATTTTATATATAGTAGTGTGTATTTGTTAATCTCATCCTCCTAATTTGTCCCTCCCCCCTTCTCCTTTGGTAACCATACGTTTGTTTTTTATATCTGTGGGTCTATTTCTGTTTTGTAAATAAGTTCATTTGTATCTTCTTTTTCAGATTCCACATATAAGTGATATCATATGATATTTGTCTTTCTTTGCCTGGCTTACTTCACTTAGTATGATAATAACAGATGAATGGATAAAGAAGATGTGGTGTATACACACACACACACACACACACACACACACACACACACACACACACATACACACTGGTATACTACTCAGCTATAAAAAAAGAATGACATAAGCCATTTGCAGCAATATGGATGGACCTAGAGATTACCATACTAAGTGATTGGTCTTTTTAATTCTAGCCATTCCAATAGTAGTGTAGTGATATCTCCTTGTGGTTTTAATTTGAATTTCCCTAATGACAAATGGAGTTGAGCATCTTTGTCTGATTATTTGCCACCTGCATGTCTTTTTGGAGAAGTATTTATTCAAGTTTTTCCCCAATCTTTATATTGGATTGTTCATTGTCTTATAATTAAGGTTTGAGAGTTTGAAAGCTAATGCTCATCGAAGCTTTATTTGTAAGAGCCTCAAACTAGAAACAACCTAAATATTCACTAAGAGGTGAACGGGTGAACAAATATGTGTGACATATTCTTAGGACAGAATTTACTCAACAATAAAAAGGATGCATTGATACACACAACAACATGGATGAATCTCAAAATAATCATGCTGAGTGACAGAAGCCAGATAAAACTTGAAATGGATGGTTTCAAGGGTGTATACGCATGTTAAAACTTAGGAAACTGTTCACTGTAAACATATGCAGTTTATCATAGTTCAATTACACCTCAATG
The DNA here is from genome assembly GCF_964270905.1 of Leucopleurus acutus. Taxonomy (NCBI): domain Eukaryota; kingdom Metazoa; phylum Chordata; class Mammalia; order Artiodactyla; family Delphinidae; genus Leucopleurus; species Leucopleurus acutus. The sequence continues at coordinate 99,332,777 of NC_139150.1, read as the reverse complement.
AAGCTGTTAAAGTAAAAGAAAGAAAAAAAAATCCGTAATAGAATGCAGATTCCTGGGCCCCACCCAGAGCTCCTCTATCATATGGGGTCCAGGAATCTGTGACAGAAAGTGGATGCCAGCTGTGCTGTAAAAGGAAAACATACTACTTTGGGCATCCAAAAAAAAATCTAGATTTGAATTCTCTATTCACCACTTACCAGCTGTGTGTGCCTGGAAACCAAAACCACATAACTTCTCTGCACCTTAATTCTCAACATCTGTACAAATGGAGTAATAACCAGAAAAATATTTTCCCGGTACTCTGTGAGGCTTACACTAAATAACCCGATGGAAGTACCTGGGACAAAGTGGATCTCCATAAATGTGGATTTATTTAATTCCCATTTTCCCAAGAGCTCTGCAAAAGGACCAGTTAGCTCTGGGAGTGAAGCCGAGGTGGCGGCTGGAGAGTGTGTGTCTGTGTGTGTGCACACACTTGTGCATAGTGGGGCTGAGTCTGACCAGCCAGTGTTAGCTCGAAGGTCCCGGAGGATTCTGGGAAGGGGGATTTGCATCCCAGCCGCCTCTACCGACTTCATGAATGCCCCACTGAAACGCATTAGGGCACAACCCCAGCTCCCACAGGGATTGCTATGATTAATGTTTGGTTCCTTCTGCATCCGGGTCACAGGCTGGACGCTTCTCTCCTTTTCTGCCATCCTTTATCATGTTGTTAACTGGTTAACCGGCTTGGATTGAGCAGCCAAAACCAAAGGGAGGCAGCCAAAGTGGGCGCCTTTCTTCACTTCCCTGCCTTTTCCTCCCCCTTTGTAAGCTCTGTGCCTTCACTCCATTGTCGTGTCGGAAGGACTACAAAGGCTCTCAGGTGCCCGTGCGTGCGGGAGTGCGACACACGTGCATGCACACGTGCTCGCACACACACTCTCCTTACATTTGGGGCCAAGGTGATGAATTGCGCGTTTGAAAGCCTCCTTATCGCAGTGGTGCACATGTGCTGGGATGCGTGTGCCTGTGTGAGTGTAGGGGGGATGAAGTGGGAAGCCCAGAATGGGAAAAATAGAGCTCCTGGCTTCCCTTGTCCCTGTCCTCTTTGTCTAGATGAAATTTCAGATGCTGCTGGGTGTCTTGTCAGCAAGTCTTTTGCAAAATAAATGGAGGTAGTATTTATTTTAAAAAGCTGATTTGCTCAGTATTTAGCCCACAGAGAGGATGTGTACAAACATTGATGAAACGTCTACTCCCTAGTGCAGCTGGGACTCTCAGTCCAATGGAAGAAAAACACCCAAGAAGGAACTAAACAAATCTTTATTGAGTGCCTACTGTGTACTGCATCCTTTCATGCACGTAAGCTTTCATTAATTTTAGAACCTCCCACTTATTTTGTGTGGTAGGTATACAAAATCAATGCTGCTGGGCCTGAACTGAGTTAAAAGTTGGAGAGTCACCTCTGTCCTCCTATAAATCACTGATGGCCTGATGTACAGAAATGACCCTTTACAAAGGAAGTGTGGGTCACAGTGGGCAGGGGACTGTAAACCAACAGCTTGAATTTATAGAGCATTGTACTTTCCTAGTAAATCAGACACTTCTTTTTTTTTTAAAAAATATTTACTGGCTTCATTAAAGACACACTCTTCTTACTTTTAGGCTGCAGGCTACAATAACAGAATTAAAAGAAAAAAAAGAAAACTTCAGGCAGTTAAATAAGTTCTTTTGTCCTGGAAACAGCTCTGTAAAACAAGATGCATAATTTCTCCAAAGACAAGAGCAGAGATGTGACAGAGAATTTCTTTGCCAGTATCTTCTCTTTGGGGGCAGGGAATGTGAGACGTTAGCTCTTCTGGAGCTTTCCATCCTTGTTTAACATATTGCCATGCTGTCTTCCCAACTCACTCCAGTGATGATTGTACTGGGAGGATTCAATGCATGTACTTGTCAAAAATGTTATTATTAAAGGGAGTGATTTAATGGGAAGCTTGAAGGTGTTAGGTATGAACAATCACTGGGTGACTTAATAATATACATACAGTGCTTTATTGCATGTATCTCTACCCCCATTTAATTCTGATAGCCCTCTTGTAACACAGGTAGGTGGTGGCAGCAGCATTTTACAGATGAGGGAACTGAGGTTCAGTTTAGAAAATTTTAAAAATGTGCTGAAGGTCAGACAGTAGTGAAACCAGAACACTGCTATCTCAGGTCTTCTGACTCCCAATATCCTTTCCTTAGTGCCTGGGGCAGCATATTTTCTGAGTCAGAACTCCAGGCACATGGTTTGAGAAGACTGAGCATTACAATATTTTGCATCAGATTACTCTGGCAAATTAAAGTTTTCCATCTTTACAAGGATGCCACACTGCTGGGCTCGAACCTACCAAATGTAAGCCGTGGAAACCTCACAGTTGGGAGGTACAGCCGGCTCTGCGCTGACATGTAGAGAGATCAAAGTGAGCCAGAGTCTTGGCAGTTCTGCCTCTTTAGTCCCTGGCACCAAGCAAACGCCACTTCTTCTTTTTGGTCACCAGATGGTCCCCCAGTGTAGACGAAGCTTTAAAATACAACAGCTTTGAATCTGGTTGCTGATTTATGCATACAATTGGCTTTTATTTACCTATTTGAAAATTGTTGGTTACCCATTTTGTCTTGGGCAGCCCTGCCCTGAATGGCTGGCCATGCTCCGTATGACTGGCAGCCAAAGCAAAACAAGGAGAAGAGGATTAAAAGTTGAATCCTCACTTGCTTGTCTATTGACAAAGGCAACATTCTGTTCCCACTTCATTGCAGTGATTCTGTCTTTGGTTCTTTGAGGAAGGCAATTTCATTAATATTTAATAATAGCATCAATTGTATTAATAGAATCTTTCCAAATGCATAGGACTTGGGAGTTTGCAGAATGCCCACTGAATAGCTGCAGGCATCTCACATTCAACTTGCCCAAACTGAGCTGTTTGGTTTGCTGTTCCCTTCTCTTGGTGTTCTCTGACTCCGGAATGATGATCTATACTGCTCTCCACATCCAAGCAATCTCCCAGTTCTTCCTCTGATTTTTTTCAATTTATCCATTTTTTCCTCACTGACAACACCACCCCTCTACTCCAAGTCAACATGGTGGCAGGAGAGATCCAGCCTTCTTCCATGGATGTTGAAGAACGTTTTTGACAAGAGGTACACGCATTGAACCCCCCCAGTACAAAGTCTAGATTTGGGCATCTGGGCAGCTGGGCTATGGGCGGCTGGGCTGTGGACACTGGCCTCTGGGCAATTGGATGCTCCCATTTGGGACCTGGGATTTGGAGTAAGGGCTGCAAAGAAGAACAGGAAGTTTGGAATTGATTGCAGTCATCACAGGCGCTGCAGCAGCAGCATTCTTATAAATGCAGCAGAGGCATGGGGTACCTGGGCTTTGCAGTGCTCTTGCCCACAGTGGTGTGGACAGCCTCCTAGCTTCTTGGTCCTTTGAGCAGTTGCATTTGGTGTCTGGCCTCCATACTTACTTGGTTCTCACTTGTTTTTTTTCTGTCAATTCTGTGAGCTACCCAGTAGCATTACTATAATCATTTAAATTAACTGGGTTAGTTTCTGTTGCTTACAGCCAAGTCCCTTGACTACGACATGCTCCTGCATAGTAAGCCCCTACCATGTGTAAGACATTGCTCAGGGTGCGATGAGGACAAAAATGAAGAACACGCCAGCCTCTCTGGCCCTGTGAGCACATAGGTGCCTGCTGACTGCTGTCTGGGACCTAGTCGGGCAACACTGGTATGAAATTTGCACTAATTCAGCCTCACCCCTCCAAGCTAGTCAGAATAGAAGGAAGACTCGACACATCATTGAAAGCATTTAGGAGAGAGGAAGTGTGCCTGCAGAGAAAGTTTTGTAAAGGACAAGCTTGTCAAATATAAATTATGACACCTATGTAGAGGGAAAAAAAGCACAAGATTTCCAAAGTTACCAAGTTTATAGTTAGTCTGTTCTTGGCGAACAAACAACAATTTTCTTATGTGATTATCGTATTTCCCAAGATCATGACAAATCTTTGGTTATCATCTTTGAAGCGTAAAATATGAAATTGTTCTTTTAGGGAATCAGCTACTTATAGGAGGGTTCAAGGCTTCCTTTAGCTTTGAAACTAGAACTGGACAGGGTAACCTGGGTCTTGTTTCGTTTTGTTATGTTTGCATGTACAGTCCGTTCCTGCTAAGAAGGTAGTTAACACCTATCAGGTTGCTGTGAACACTGAATTAGTGAATACGGAACCACTGCTCCCAGGGGAGATACAGGGCTAGGTCCCTGCCAACCTCTGGTCGCATTTTCATCAACTGATCAATACATAAGCTTATTTTAGGTGTGTTTCTGTTCAAAGAAACTTTAAAAAGTATATATTGTTGAATCATTAGCATTGGACTCACAGCCAGCTGACAGCACTAAAATTCATGCCTGAACGAAGCTTATCAGACACATAATTTCTCCATGGGGTGCATCACAGCCTTCTTGCACTTAGGATCGCTAGACAACACTCCAGCACTTTGCTTGGGGGTCATTTTAGACAGCAAAATCACCACCAAACAGCACAGAAATGCAAAAAATGTGGCACTAGAGAGACTTTAAAAAGGACCCTTGTTTACAGTCTTGGAGCTGAAACAAGAAGGCAAAGCATCACCTTGTTCTACCTTCTCTAGGGACAGGTCACTGGATGACCTCTGAACCTCCGCATCATGGCCCCCTCATGCCCCTTTGACCCCAGTTTGGACATGCCCCCAGTTGACTCGCTGCCTTTGGCTCTCTTTCCCACCAGGCCCACTGAGCTGTGGGGCAGGGGTGGCCATCCTTCCTGACCTTCCTCTCTAGAGGGGTCTCTGAAACATGGTTGTAGAGGTTTCTCAGGGGGCATCCTTGCAAGGCAGGGGAGGTATCCAGGAGTTCTAAGGAACTAGGTGAGTGGTGGAGCCTGTGTGTGGGAGGGATGGGGCTGAGGTCCAGGGCTGCCTCCTGGATGTGCTGCTCAAGGGACCCATAACCGCCAGTGATACATTCCGTTCTTTCTTCCTTCTCACCATCCCTCCTCCTCCTCTCTCCCTCTCTATTTTTCCTCCCCCATCTCTCCTTGTTCTCACTTGGCTTTATCCAAATAGGCAGCCCAGTGGATTTGTATCAATAAGAAGCAATCAGGATGAGCCATAATACTTGCAATCAATATATAATTGCATCAGGGTTATTCCATTACCTTGGGCCGAGTGCGCTGATTACCAGTGGGGCCTCGTGATTCCAGCAGGCATTTCTCTCGGCTTCGGGGTTTGGAGGAGGGGCAGGTGGGAGGGCTGCTGGACGGAGTGCGGGGAAGCCCACCTCAGGCCCTGGCAGTCACAGGGCCAGTCAGGGTCCAGGGTCAGGTCAGAACCAGGAAATCAGACCCAGGCTGAGAGTCTGCTGGGCTATCAGGAGGGTGGCCCAAGGGTGGCGTGTGGTCAGGCAGCAAGGTCAGCAGGGCTAGAGAAGAGGGTGGCACTTTGGAGTGACTTCATTGGACAGAGGGCCCTGTTCCCGTCCCGCAACACCGCGGGCCCCTGTACAGCATTAACTGACGTTTAATTTATCTCACACATTTCAGTACTGACGGTGCTTTCTCATAAATGACCTCACAGCAACTCTGTGGGCTATTATCATCATTCCCATTTTACAGATGAGGAAGCTGCATCCCAGAGAAGAGACAGGGCTCAGTGTCACTCAGCTTGGAAGCAGAGAAGCTGTGATCCAAGTTCAAGATGGACTTTACGGTTTGAATTCAAAATTGAGTTCAAGACTTGGTGGGATTTCTAGTACCCAGAAACAAGCAAGCAATCAAACAAACAGAAAACACCGTTGCTTTTGTAGAGCACTTCCAAAGACGTTGCATTTGGCTTTTTTAGCAATTGTATGAAAAAGGCAGGACAGTATATAATGCCCATTTAACAGATAAGAAGAGTGAGTCTCAGGTTAGGGTGACCAACTGTCCTGGCTTGCCTGAGACTAAGGAGATGTTCCTGGGATTTTCGGTGCTAACCAGGCAAGTCACAGGACAAGTTGGTCACCTCGTTTAGGTAGCACTCTATTGATTTATTATAGTGGCTGAGAGACTAGTGTCATTTCGCACAGCACTAAACTACCCCAGGTAAGTGCTAGTGTACCCACTTTCCTGCTTCTCTATGACGATATAATAACAATGAAAACCACTGCTATGGTTTAGTGAGTGATCCTTGTGCACTGTGGCCTGTTAAATATTTGGCAATAATAGCAAACTTTTACATAATGGCACACGTATTTTGTGCCAGGCACTGTTCTCAGAACTTTATGAACATTATCTCTGTGTTCGGGAATCATCAGTTAATCCTTTTACAGAGGAAGAAACTGAAGCACAGAGAGGTTAAGTACTTTGTCCAAGATCATACAACGAGTGACAGCTGAAACCAGGATTGGAATGTAAGTTGTTTGGCTCCTGAGTCATATATACTACTGCTTCTCTAATTTTGGTTAAATGCTCAGACAACAGCGGGTATTATCAGTAGGATCCTAAAGAAAGTAAGATTGAGGCAGAGGCTAAATTCTTGTTAAATGAACAGTTGAATGAATGAATGGGAAGATTCCTATAACTTTCCCAAGATTACAAAGTGAATGATGCCAGATCTCCCCATATATAATGGAATACTCGTCAGCAAAAAAAAAAAAAAAAAAAACAACCAAGATGAAAATAAATTTAAAAAACCCAATATGTTGAGGGAAAGAAGCCTGACACAGAAAAGTGCATTCTCTTTTATAGGAGTCAAGTTCCTATAAAATTTAAAAGTTCATGAAGTTAAAAGAATAGCTACAACAAATCTACAGAGATAAATTTCAGAATTGTTACCTATGGGGGGTGGGGACTGACTGGAAGAGGACACAAGGGAAATTTTGGGGGTGATGGAGATGCTCTATATCTTGATTGGGACGTTCGTCACATGGCTGTATATATTTGGCAATACTTGTTGAATTGTAGACTCAAGACTTATGTATCTCATATGTAAATTTTACCCCCAAAAAAGAAAAAACACAAAAGAACAGATGAAATGGAAGAGACAGGATTCACAGCTAGAGGTGTTTGACCCCAAAGCCGTGGTCTGTCTGCTGTTTGCATGTAAAGGACTTCCGTGTACAGTCACAGGTTGGGGTCCAGGTGGGCCGCCAGCATTAGGGTGAGGCTCATAGGTGGAGGAACCATGAATATCAGGGGAAGCCAGTTGAGCTGCCCTAACTAAGCACCTTCTCTGGGCCATGCTGAACTAGCCCCTGCAACTGGAGATGGATTAGACCCAACCCCTGCCTGGAGCAGCTTCCAGCTGGGGAGACATCAGTATGAGAAAAGTTGATCACAGGTAACAGCCCTTGTAATAGTCCTGGGCAAAACTCCAGTCCTGTTTTGTAGGAACAGGGATTCTGGACATGGTACAGAGTGCCAGCTGTAGGGAATAAAGATGGAATTCACCTACTACATGTGTAATATAAGGTAGGAGTGTGGTCTGTGGAAGAAGCAGAAGCTCAGGAACTGCAATTGGGGCACAACTTGGGGGTTGAGTTATCAGAAAATCTGACATCAGTTGAGTCTCGGGCACTTAGTCAACATGGTCTAGCTTAGCTCTACTCCTTACCAGAGTGTGACATTGGGGTGGTTATTATATCCTCTGTTCCCTGGTTTCCTCACCAAAAAAAAAAGGATGATGGAAATAATAACAGTGCTTATCTCTGAGGACTGAAGTGTTCACTACATGTATGTGGTTTGACATCAGAGTTGTTGTAATGATACGTCTTATTAACTTAGAGCTCTTACAATAGTGCTCACTGAAGACACAGTTGGCTGCTGGTCCTGGGCAGGGTTCTACCTGGGGATGGTGGTTAAGTAGCTCCAGGGATGGGTTGAGGGGCATGCAGGACAGGCAATGGGTGGGTCTTAATGAAAGAAAGAGAACAAATATTATTATCCCATTTCACAGGACAACATGTGGAGGCCCAAAGAGGTGAACACTTGCTTGAGATTGCATAGCTAGTTAGTGGCAGACCTGGGTCTATGTGTCAGTTTTCCTGCTCCCTTGTCAGTATTGCCCATACCTGCTCAGAAACCCTCCACCCTCTCAGTTCTCTGGACTCATTATCTGGCCTTGTGCAGCAGTGGCCTTCATCAGGAACCAGGGCTGCCTGTCTGATCTTCGGTTTGTATCCTGTAGGGCATTCTGCCTGGGACTTTGCTGGTGGTTAGGCAACATCCTCATTACATTCTGGTTTGTATTTATGTCAGAGACACCTGTCATCATGTCACCTTGTCACCTTGATCACATATTTAGCAGTCGGATGCGGAAGCGCAGTGGCTGAGAGTCTGCCATTTTTACAGAACACGCTGTTCTTCACTGTAAGTCTCTGATCCTGACCCCAATCTTTCCTCTGGTTTTCATGTCTCGAAACCTGGGGTGTCTATATCTGTAGCAAGACTCACCCTTTCCATTCCCCAAAGAAGAGAGAGAGGGAAGACCAAGAGAAAGGTCTTTAGCTAAAAACCAGGGTGGGGAGGGGCAAGGAGCCTCCCCCGCAGGAAGCTGGACAGGACAGAGCTATGAGGAGTGGGTGTGGCAGCAGAGGCTGGATGGCAGCAGAGAACAAGGAGGGCAGCAGCTGTGGCTGGCAATGGCTAGGAGAAGGGCTGAGGCAGCAGGCTGGCAGTGGTTGGCCCCAGCTTCCTGCATGCTCAAGGGTGATGGGACTCAGGATGTGTCTCCCATGAGTAGCCATCCTAACATTTGCAACAGGACAAATTTCAGAGTACTTGAGTCCTCCCAAGAAAGAGAGGAAAATAAAGGGAGTCAGTTCTCATCATTATACTCAGGCAGAGTTGGTTTAGTTGTTGGTTTGTTTCTTAAACTCATTCATTCATTCACCCATCCATCCATCCATCCATCCATTCAACAATGCCTAACAAATGATTAATAAAGTAGCTGTTGTGCATCCAGAAATCGGAAAAAAAAAGATTTTGGCTAAAACAGAGATTAGAAAATCTTAATTGGAGCTAACTCAGATTTTTATAACATTAACTTCTCTGTGTGAGATTAGAAAATACCTTAATAAGTCGTAATCAATAAGATGCATGAAAACCATCTGTGGTGCTACAGGAGTGACCCAGGAGTGACATTGAAGACCCAGCTAAGGCTGGCCTTGGTAATAGATGTGTATTGTTTGCCAGAGGCACTGCCCCACCCCTCTCTGCTGAACTTCCAGGAGGTGGCTGGTGGGGGAAATCCTCTTGGACCCCGAGAAAGTGCCTTGTTTTTCTGCTGAGACTCAGTGAAGCCCCTGCCTCGCTGGTCTTGGGGCCCTGGAAATGGGACTAGTTGGTGTCACATGTCTCGTAGCTCTGTATCTAAGAAGAGGCTTCTACAGATGCCCAGGTGTTGATTGGCTGGGGTATATAGCCTTTCGTCTGAGTGGAGTTTGTGTTTCTGTCCACATGCATGCCATAATGTGATTAGCATCAGAGGTTTTTGATCTCTCTCTAGGCTCAGGCTACATGATGTTCTGCCAAGCACTTCTAGGATGTGAGAAGGTGAGCCCTACAATCTGGTGTTTGTATTGAAACTCTCTTCAACCCTACTCAACTGAGGAGTGTGCAAGGCCAAGGGCAAACCACATGTCCTGCCTATGGCAATCACTGGTCTGGGTGGTTTATGTCACTTTGGGAAATGAACAAACAGAAGGGAAAATGCTATGAAGAATCCAAGAAAAAAGACCATAGAAATAAAAACAATGAGAAGAAAAACATGTTGAGATGAATGTAGATTGCAAAGAAGATGACTAAAATATAAATAAAATCAAAGGATTCCTAAATCCAGTAGAATAACTAAAATAAAGGCAGTAAAGGCAGGAGTTAACACAGCTAAGACTCAAATCACTCATGAGAAGACCCAATTCTCCTTGTATTCAGAGGGGAAAAAATAAGGAGATGAAAGTGATGAGGAGATAATAGGTATGGAGAAGAGAGAAGGAGATCAAATCTAGGAATTATAGGTATTGCTGAGGAATAAACCAGAACAATTTATTCAGAAACAACAATCAAAGTCATAATTGAAGAAAATGTATCTTACAAAATGGCCTAAATATACAGGCAAAATAAATTTAAAAGGAACTGCCTCTATACACAGCCTGGCTAAATGTCTGAATTAAAAATAGAGTGTTACAAGCACTCTAGAAGGAAAAATAACCAAAAATACAAAAAGAACTCGGCTGAATATACAGTTAGAAAAATTAAAATTAAAATATCCTTCAAGGTCTCTGCAAATGCCCAAGGACTGTGGGGAAGCTATGTGGCACAGTCTCTGTGCATCAGATCATTTCAACCTTCTTCCTGGAAACACAGGAAGACAAAGTTTCCCAGTTTGCTCCAATATGGTGGGCTATGGACCAGTTCTGGCTGATGGACTCTGGGCAGAAGTGACATATGCTTCTTCTGGTCTGGCTCCTAAAAACTGCTATGAGATTTGTTATTCCCTTCTCTTTCTTCCTTTCTCTGCCAAATGCGGAAGGTATAGCCTAGGACCCCAGGTGACAATGGAAAGAGACTGCATTTGTGAATCATCTCATGGAAGACTGACCCTGACCCCTGAAATGGGTTAAGTGTTAACCTCAGAATTTCAGTGGTTTGTTATGGCATTTAGCTTGCTCTAATATAAAGGGCAACAGAGTTTTGAGGAACACAGTCGTGACTCAGTCAAGCTGTCATTTAGGTGTGAACGTAAGAGAAACACAATTTCAGAAATATAAAAGTTCAGAAGATGTAAAGGTCTGTTTCCTTCCTGAAAAAAGTACTTAAGAATATATTCCAATTGATAGAGAGATGTATCAAAATAAAGATCTAAACATAAGGAGGTTATCAGGTAAAATCTGGGTGGTAAGCACCGAATCAGGCAACCATGGAGTAAAATCTAAATAATTCTTGTTAACATGGCTATAAAGAAGAATGAAGAGTAAAAAGTCATTCTCAAAAGTGAAAAAAAAAAACCTCAACAGAATTGAGCTCTAATACCCCATTTTGTTCCAGGAAAAACAAAGAAATTGGTTGATGGAAGAGTAGAAAGTAATAAAAAGCATCCTGGTTTCCTCATCTTAAAGGGAGAAGTGATAGATGTTATTCTTTACATTGATTATAAGAAAAATGAAGTTCGAAAATGATTTTCTAAAATCTGAAATAGCCACTAAAAGAATTTAAAATATGATTTATCAAGCTACTTGAGAAAAAAACTCATAGAAAATAATTCATAGTCTCTTTAATAAATAAAAATTAAAATAAGAAAGAAAATTACAAGCCAATAAAACAAGTAAAATAAGAAAAAGTAAGGAAGTCCCATAGGAAGAAATAATAAAATGAATGACAGTAGAAGATCCAGATATATAATTTGTGGCAATAAATAAAAGGGTCAACCCTTTTATGAAAATGCAGACTCTCAGATTAGGTCAAATAATAAATGTATACTGTATGCTGTTTACAAGATGTAAATCTAATACAAAATGATTGACAGGGGAAGATAAAAATATAAGGCTTGGTAAAAGAGATTGGGAAGACACATACAAAATGCAAGAATGACAGTATTAACAACAGTTGAACTGGAAGCACAGAGAGAACTGTGTAACATAGATGGAACATAAAATCTAGAATAAAAATGTAGCAGTCATAGGGGCTTCCCTGGTGGCGCAGTGGTTGAGAGTCTGCCTGCCGATGCAGGGGACACGGATTCGTGCCCGGTCCGGGAAGATCCCACATACCGCGGAGCGGCTGGGCCCGTGAGCCATGGCCGCTGAGCCTGCACGTCTGGAGCCTGTGCTCCACAACGGGAGAGGCCACAACACTGAGAGGCCCGCGTACCGCAAAAATAAAATAAAATAAAATAAAAAAATACAAAAGGGATTCCTATTAAAACTGTAACAGAGTAAGGATACTTCAATACTACTGTTAGCTAACAATATTCTGAACATTTTAGCTATACGACAATAACAAACAGCATAGCTATATGATGAAATACCATGACATTGTGATTCTCAGCTGGGGGTGGTTTGTCCCCCTGGGAACATTTGGCAATGTCTGGAGACAATTTTGATTGTAAAGGCTGATAGGGTGATGGATGCTACTGGCATCTACTATGTAGGGGCCAGAGATGCTGCTAAACATCCTATAATGTGCAGGACAGATTCCCACAAAGAATGCTCTCTGTTAGCTCTCTGGAATAGCTACAGCATCTAAAACCCAACTTGTCCAAAATTGAGCTCTTACTACATGACTATATGCCAGATACCACATGAAATTCTTTATTTTAATTTTTATGAAATCCTTATATGTCAAGTGCTATCAATACACCCTTTTCATGTACGAGGTCACTGAGACATGACAGGATTTGTACCAATTGTTCAAGGTCACATACATATTAATGATAGAGATAGGGTTTGAAACCAGGTAATTTGGCTACTGATTCCCCCTCTCCCCCAACTGAAATAACCTGCTGTCATTAAGTGACTGAAGTAGGAATTTTGAATCCACACACACAGCAGGATGATCCATCCCAATTTTATAAAACATACATTTTAAAATAAAAGTAAGTACATTTTGGTTGTTAGTAGTGGTGGGATTTCTCTAGTGTCTCTAATGGATTATTTTGTATTCAGAAAAAACAAAAATCCAATAAGTCATAAAAAGGATCAATGGAGCTAAAAAATTTGGTTTTAATATCTTTTTTTTAAGAACAGAAAAGTCTGAATAGAGAGTAGTGTTGCCTCTAGGTTGATAGGCACTATTATAGAACCAACTTCGCTATTCAAGTATTTACACTAGAGTCCTTTGGGGGCTATAAATCCTGACTGAAACTGCTTTAAACAAACAGAAAGGAGTTGACTCCTGTCACTGAAAATTCTGGAGAAAGGGCTTTTTTTTTTTTTAGGCCGAATGATTATTTTATTTATTTATTTTTAACATCTTTATTGGAGTATAATTGCTTTACAATGTTGTGTTAGTTTCTGCTGTATAACAAAGTGAATCAGCTATATGTATATATATATCCCCATATCCCCTCCCTCTTGAGCCTCCCTTCCACCATCCCTATCCCACCCCTCTAGGTGGTCACAAAGCACCGAGTTGATCTCCCTGTGCTATGCAGCTGCTTCCCACTAGCTATCTATTTTACATTTGGTAGTGTATACATGTCAGTGCTACTCCCTCACTTCATCCCAGCTTATGGAGAAAGGGTTTTGTTAACTTCAGGCGAGGCTTGTTCTCAAAATGTTTGACCTAGACTCCTCTCTCTCTCTCCCTCTCTCTCTCCAGTTCTTGACTGCTTCCTCTGTATAGCATCTACTGTTGGCACACTCTCTCTTCTCTTTCACATCCATCAGGAAGAGCCAATCTCTCTCCAGTCTAGATGTTCCTTCTCATCGGACCACTCAGGTCACATGGATGTACTGATCGGCCTGGCCTTGGTCTTGGGTGCTGCTTTTAGAACCAGGGCTGAACTCAACTTCCCTAGTGTCCTGTGTCTCCTTAAACAGAGGATGGGGGCCACTGGGAAATTGGAACATTGATATCTATTGGGAACTGTAGGGTGGGGATTCAGCCAACCCAGACACACTACATTCAGGGACTTCCAAGATTAGAACAACTTTATTAAATGTCTACTTATGTAGAGTTATTATCTAATAGACAACATGGCCATTACATTCAGAGTAGAGAGTGTCACAGAAAGATGGATTTATAAGGGAAGGTTTCCTGGTAGAAGTAGGAGTAGAGGAGTGCTCCTTCATACCTTCAAGGACGGGTGAGAGCTGGATAGGCAGAAAGGGGAGGGCCATACTTGGGTGTGTAAGAAGAGCGTGGTGGCCAAGACCAGGCTGTGTGAAGGGGAACTGTGTGTATGGACCCAAGAAAGAGCAGCAGTGTAGAGAAAAGGGCTTGGCATGAGAATTGTTTAAGTCTTGGCTCTGCAACTCTGCATCTCCAAATGAAGAACATGTGCCCATGGGAAACCTCTGTATGAAGGGTGTTTATATGATTGCTGTTAATATTTTGTATTACCAAGCTGCTTTACCTTTCCAGCCTCATTTTCCACATCTGTAAAATGGACGTAATAGCACAACCATAGGATTTGTATGCAGGTTAGACACGATTATGTCTCTTGAAAGACTCTGCATACTGTAAATTAGTAGATACACGTAGGGAAGGAAAATTTCAGTGGGTCCAGGAATGTATTCAGAGTAGCAGACCCAGCCTTTAAAAATTAGAAGAATAATTGGTTTCCTTCTCCCTCCCCACTGCCTCAGATGCACTGCCCTGACTTCTTGGGGCCTCGAAGACCTTGCTGTTTCCCCAAGATGCGGCAGGTCAACTCATGAGACCATCAGAGTGGGGCTGCAAGGAAAAGACAGGGGCTCTGGATTGCAGGCAGCCCAGCTGGACTTCAGGGAGGGACCAAGAGAAGCAGTGTTCTGAGAAGGGGCGGGAGAGCCCAAGGAGGAGACAAAATGACTTCTTGGGTTGAGTCAGCCAGAGCCCATAAAAACCTCAATGTATGAAATTAGCTTGATTCTGTAAAATAGTTACATCAAGGTGACTGTCAGGAAATCAGTAACATGCTGTAATTATGTCCATAAACATGCTGAAGAAGCAGGAGAGGTCGGAGGCAAGGGGAGGGGGGTTGCTGCTACAAAGCCTTTAAAGACTTGACTCATGAAGCTTGTGGGCACTAGAGCCACCCCGGGGTCCAGCTCCTTGCTTCTGCCAGGGATTGATCCAGGGAGAAGGAAATTCAATTTGGCAAATATCTATTGAGCATTTACTTCAGGTCAGGCTGAGGGCAGCGCCAGTGGGTAAGGCACTGTGTTGGTGGGCTCACCCTCTCCGTTCAGATCCTACTTTGGAAACACGCAGAGAAGTTACTGGAATTGACACAGGCTTAGTGGATAGTATAGACCTTTTAGGGAGCCATAAGAGAGGTGTTTGCTGACACTTCCTCACATTTGTATTTGCAAATACAGTGGATTCTGCTTCTGGGAGTTAGGCCTGCAATCCCAGTAGCTGCTACAAGATCCATTTGCTCTCAAAACCTCTTCGTTTAAAATCCAAATAAAATTCTTTTTTGGAGAGAGAGGAGGAAAACTCACAGTTTCCTAGCATTTAACAGCTCTATGCTTTACCTATATTGTTTCATTTCTCAAAAATAGTATGAGCCAGTTTTGATTTGCATTTCTCTAATAACTGGTGATGTTGAGCATCTTTTCATGTGCTTTTTGGCTGTCTACGTCTTCTTTGGAGAAATGTCTATTTAGGTCTCCTGCCCATTTTTTGATTGAGTCGTTTGTTTATTTGATATTGAGCTGCATGGACTGTTTGTATATTATGACCTATATGGGGAAAGAAGCTATAAAAAGAGTTGATATATGTATATGTATAACTGATTCACTTTGCTGTATAGCAGAAATGAACACAACATTGTAACTCAACTATACTCCAATAAAAAATTTTAAAAAATAAATTAAAAAATTATGAGCTGGAATGTTTTAGCTCCATTTTATAGATGAAAAAAATTGAGGTTCTGTACAATGAAGTGACCTAGTCAGCATCACGCTAAAAGTAAGTGGACATTGATGTATGATTCACACCTTAGGCTACATTCCGTTAAATTGTCATTGTGGCAATTAGACCAAGCTCGTGGTTGATACTTTTGTTGACTGAAAAAAATGCACAACCTAAAAGTTGAGAGTTATATTTTATTTGGTGGACAAAACTGAGGACTTAAGTCCGGGACACAGCATCTCAGATAGCTCTGAGAGATTGCTTGGAAGAGATAAGGGAGGAACCAGGATATATAGGAGTTTTTGCAACAAAAACCAGATAGTTGGAACATCAAAAGATTACTGAAAATTAAAGAAAACCAGACATCTCAAGTTAAGGAATTTAACGCTTTTCTCTGTATGGGAAGGTGCAAGAGTCTGGGCTCACTGAAATCATTCCTTTGATAAGCACCTCAGCTACCTGAGGCCAGTATCCTGTGCTTTCTCATCCTAAGTCTCCTCAGGGTGCACTGTCCGGAGTTGCTGCCATGGTTGACTGCTAGATGGCAGGCATCCTGTTTCTATTCTGAGTTCCCTCAGGGCTCTCCCTTTGGGGCGGCTGTAATGTGATGGCTTGATGGCTGCAATATCCTTTGTTTACTGATACAGCAGGCAACAATTTTTTTTTATTGATATTTTGCTCAGAACATTAGAACGTGAGAAAGGAGGTGCTTGTGTGTGGGCTGGGATTGCAGAGAGAAGCAAGAGGGTACATTTGAGCAGAAGAGATAGGGGAAAAGGCAGGTAGGTCTGGGTGAGCTTTGGGGGTGAACAGGCTAAGCAGACAGGGGGTGGGAGGAGAAGGGGGTGTGAGTGAGAAGGGGGCGCACTGGGTCTTCTGGCCCTCGTGCCCGGGCTGTGGGAGAGGGTCATCCTCTGTTCAGGGTCTGACTTGGACCCATCAGCCTGTGCCTGATGAGCATATTCTAGGCAGAAATTATTTTTTCAGCATATCACAGGAAATGTGCATGTTTTTCCAAATGTTGAGAAAAATCAGTTGAGAATCTAGGAAAATAATCAAAAGTATTATGTCTTTTATGAGAATTAAAGCTTAACAATCAACATAGAGATGTTATTGCTTTGAAAGAATCTGCTGACATAAAGTAGAAAACAAGAGCAGGAGAAGCTGACCCAAGAAGTTGAAGGTGAAGGTCAGAGTTTCAGAGTCAGGACAGGAACAGGTAGGGGAGAAGCATGAAAGTCCCATCAGTCAGCCTTGCTTCCAGTTTTTGCCAGAAGAGAAGAGTTATTTGTCTGCTGCTGTCTGCTGCTAATGGTAAGTCATTACTGCAAATTAAATAAATATTAGTCAGCTTATACCCATGGACTACTTTATGGATGGTGTTCCAAGAAATAATAAGTTTTGGAAGTGAAATACGTCCCTAAAGTTGGCAATTTCGGTACATGATTCTGTGTGGTGCTGTTAGGAGTCCTTGCTAGGAGATCCGGATGTTATTTTGTTTCATGACTACCACAAAATGTTTATGGCTTGAATATTCACTGTAGCTTACCATTCTTTGCAAATAATTGAATGGAGAAATGCAAAGAGGTGTTGTTGGGGAAATACTGCAACATTAAATCAGAAACATTTTTAAAAACCTGAATTAGAGGAAGCAATAAAGAATTGGAAGACCCATCCAAAATCAGATCGAGCAGACAAAATGTTTTTGTTGTTAAAAAAGGAAAGGAGATTATATAAAGCAACCCTAACACTCAACTTGAAGTTGCTACTGGACATACTCTTACCAATTTGTCTGAGGTCAATGCAAGATAGGAGAAATTGTCTATGTCTGGAATACTTGTCACAAAAAAAGAGATCGAGACTTTTGGATAGGGCAATTCACACTTTGAGTGTTTTAAAATTTCATTTTAAGGATGATAGCTTTTAAATATGAAAACTGATACATTGTGGTATTATCTTTTAGTTTTAAATGATTTTTATTTGGCATTTATTTCTGTTACTGTCCCTTCTCTTAATGTTTGTGATTATCAAATGTTTATATCTGGGAGAGATCACTTTACGTATGACTGAAATATATAACCTTGTCATAATAAAAACTAACCATGCATTTATTATATATTTTAACAGAAAACCTCTGTGATCATCCTACAACTCCCCAAAAACTCACTATTTATTATTATAATCACTTACTAATATTTTAAGACACACAAATAAAGTGTTATGAAAAATGCAGAATAATATGATTTGGGGGGTTTCCAAGAATTACCAGGAATTCTGATATCTTGTTCTCAAATCCTGGAGATTACTATCTGTTAGGAATTTGGAAACACTACCCCATGAGGATGGGAGCATGTACACCTGTGTGTTCCTCCCTTTTGCTGCTGGTCCTGACTCAAACCAGTGATCACAAATGCAACAGCAGAAAAGCGGACAGGGGAAGGAGTGGATAAAAGCAAGACTTGGAATTTGGTGCCACTAGTGGAAATGTTTACCATTAAAAAGAACTACTCTGCTGAAGAATTTAGGGCTGGGTAAGCCCCTGATGTCTGACCTCAGCTGGTCTGAGAGTTGCTTACTGTTTGTAGTCATTGTGACCCATTTCACTTTCTTTCTCAACCTCTCAACCCCACCTGGGGTACCAGGATCAATGCTGGGTGATGGGTGAAGGGACATTGTCTGCAGCCCCTGCTTCCCTCCATTTCTGTATCACTCTCACCACTGGGACCTCTTCAGGCCCCTTTTAGATCTGAGTTCCTGTTCTGTGGAAGCCCAGTCTCACTTTATGCTTTATTTGTGTTGTGATCATTTAGAAGCACAACTCAGAATTTGTTGGGATTAATTGTGACAATCCTTTGCACAACCAGACATCTGATAGGATTAATAATGGGTGGTACAGGAGAGAAGGTGTTAATAGCTGATAGTATTATAAAGCTTAACTATTATACTTTTATAAGTGGATAATAGCTTACTGTGGTGCTACTGGGAGAGATGTCTGTTCTTCCAGGGAGGCCTCTGGAAGGTTCTAAATCTTTGTTTTCCCTTCTGAAAATTGGGGATATATGGCAGACATTGTTAGTTTTCCATTTAAGCATCATTTCATCTTCTTCCTGTTAATAGAACCCAGATTTTATTCAAGTGCTGGGGTAGGGGATGCTTCATGGACCCTTTTTCTCTAAGGGTAGAATGCTGAGCAGGTAAAGCCAGTCAAGGAAATTCCATTTTTTCAGCCAGGTCTGATTAGGTGTGGGCTTGTGACTCTACTGAGGTTAATGAGATATAAGGGGATGTTTACTGGGAGGTGTCTGAAACCACTTTCTTCAATTTCATAAAATGGAGAGACACTTTTTTCCCCCTTCCGATTGCAGCTATGTGAGGAGACACTTGGAGCTGCCAGCTGCAGCCATTTTGTGACCAAGAGGAGAGCTACAAGCTTGGCTGAGGATGCAGAGCAGAAAGGTGGCAAAAACACGGGGGCTTGGTGGTATCTTTGTGTGACTTTATCATGGTCAGGCCTGGAGCTGCTCTGTCTCTGTCTCAAGACTTCTTTGTATGGGAGTGTTGATTATTTCTACCTGTGTCAGCTGCACTTGGCAGTGAAAAGTATCTCAAACGCAGATAGTCCTTTCCCTCTCGCAAGATGAGTTTTGTGGTAAGACATGTAGGACTTTTAAGAAGTTACAAACTCTGTAAATTGAAGCCATTTATCGTTACCGTACACACACATGAAGTATCACATGGCGTAATTTCATGCCTTGTGAATGGTTAGCCAGGGAAAAATTGGGAGGTGGGAGGTCTTCCTAAGGTCTCTCAATTCACACCCTATACCTGCCCACTGCTTTGCTCATGTATGAAGGCTGAGTCCACCTTCCCAGCTGGCAGTGTGCTGTAGGCCGGTGTGCCTTGCATTGGTTGCCAGGAGACTAGGTTTATCTATGCAAATAATTAGCTATGTGATCCTGGACAAGTTAAATAACGCCTGTTAGCCACTGATGCCTCTTCTGGAACTTGGGGATAATAGCCTGAGTTCCTCTTAGGGTGCTGGTCGGCATCAAATGAGAGAGGGCATAGTTTTCAAACTATATGCAAAGAAAGTGATGGTGATTGCTATAGACTGAATATTTGTGTCCTGACCAAATTCATATCTGGAAGCCCTAACCCTCAATGTGGTGGTATTAGAAGGTGGAGACTTTGGGAGATGGTTAGGTCATAAGGGTAAAACCCTCATGAATGGGATTAGTGCTTTTATAAAAAAGACCCTAAAGAGTTCTTTATCCCTTCCACAATGTGGAGACATAGAGAAAAGATGGCGATCTATGAGCCAAGAAACATTGATCTTGGACTTCCCTGCCTCCAGAACCGTGAGAAATAAATTTTTGTTGTTGATAAGTCCTCCAATCCATAGTATTTATTTTATAACTGCCCAAACAGACTAAGACAGATGATGATGATGATGATGATGAAGAAGATGATGATGATGATGAAGAAGAAGATGATGATGATGATGATAAAGATGAGTTTGCTCCTTCTGGCCATCAGTTGAATTCTAAACATAACAAAGCTTGGAGAGTGTGGCAGGTGGACAGAAGAGGGTCACAGAAAAGGTGAGAAATATGAACTGTGAGATCTGAAACCTACAAGGGGACAGTCAACACAGCTGAGAGGAGCATTCAGAGCAATGTAGTAGCCCTCTCCTCAATGTAACACGGTGAGCCTCCCCAGGATGGATCAAGGTCCTCCTTCACATATTTCACTCTGACACATTCAGACGAGTTTCAGTTCAAGTGGACTTTTTTTCTCCTAATCCACATCCAGTCCAAGTGGCTGGAGGCACTCAATGCCGATCCTCCCTTTCCTGGAGGTGCCTGTATGGCCTGGTGCCCCAGAACACTGGACTCCAGCAAGCACCTTCCTTTTCTTTATTCTCTGTGTACACCTGGATGTGACAATTCCTTCCTTACAAATGTACCTCTCTCCACAAAATCAATGAGTTTCTCTAAGTACATAAATCAAATCTTTGCAAATTGAGTCATTTGTCAACCTGGTAGGAGAGCTTGCTAGCTACAGGAATCCCGCGGCAACCTCTTAGGTACAATAGCGGAGTGGGAGAGGAATAAAAATCTGGGTCTGGCTGAATCAGATCCTTCAGTGTAGAGCACGCTGTCTGTCCAGAATACTTCTCTTCATTTCTCCTTCATGATCCTTCTCTTACCACCCTGTGTGCTCAAGATGTAGGCACATTGATTCCTCATCATGTTGGGCACGGCCACATTTCAGCCTGGTGAACTGCTACTCAAACTTCAAAGCCCACACCATTTGTCCCCTCCTTTCTGCAACTTTTCTTGGTTATTCCACTATTAGTGAAATGTTTGATTTGCCTTGTGTCCCAGAGAATTTTCAGTATATCTTCGTTGTAGCACTTACCACAGTAGTAGGAGTATTTGTTTATGTGTCTATCTCCCTCTATTAGAATATGAGTTTCATAAGGGCGGGGATCACATCTTAACTATCTTTGTTATCACCTGCACTGGCACGATGCCCTGTAATAGAAAAACATTTGTTGAATTAAATTGAATTTGTAAAGTATATTTGCTTAAGGGAGAACACACCTGTATTCATTTCACAAAAGAATTCTTGGCTATATAAATTATTTTGCCAAAAGAGCTCTTCAAAGGGTAAGGCCCCTGGGATATTTGCAGCAAGATGCAATTTCAAATAAGCCATACCCCCACGTCACTTTTTGCAGGAGCACATTTCCGGCTTAAAATGGGAGGAAACAACATACCCATCTCGAGCTGCAATCAACACCTCGCTCACATGCAGGAACAGACTTCAGGAGACATAGTTCATAGATTGAAGAGATTTTTCCTTCTGCCCTTTAGCCTCTGATGAGAACCCCAGGGCCTGCAACCCTGGTGGGTGGGGGGCATCCAGGGCACAGCCTGCAAGGTGTGGGGGGTGGCAGTGGAAGGCCCATGTTGTTCAGGAGAAGCGCCCATGCTGCTTCCCATTCCTCAGCCCGCATAACAGCCCATTTCAATTCCACCCTGAAATCTCCCGTCTGTCATCACCCATTAAAGGTGTTTGTAAGGAACTGCAAAATATTGAGGCTGATGCTTTTTGGCACAAATATTGCTATTAATATTGATATCCCTTGTAAGGCCAGCATCATATTAATAGTGCTTCTTGCAGGGACCTTAGACATCATCCTCTTCTTCCCTCTTCTGATCCTTAGGCAAGCCCTGCAGCTTATTTTTAAGGATTTTCAGAAGTTACTGATTACACAATAAAAGGGAGCAAGAAATCAAACCTAGTCTTTACTCATGTGTTATATGGTATGTGTTGGAATAATCCTTCTCTAAAATCAGATAGAGGATAGCTTTCCTCTTTGACCAAGACAGAGCATGGCACATCTTCAATCACTCATTTATCCCCTGGACATTTATTAAGCACCGCTGTCTCCCAGGTACTGTGCAAGGTGCTGGGGACCCAGAGATGAAGAGTTAGGGTGCTGTCTTTCTGATGGTCAAGGCTGGGTGGAACTCAGGGATGAGGAGTGTGCTATGATGAGATATAAAGCAGCACAGAGGAGTCACCCCCTCCCCCCCTTCTTCTGGCTTGATGCAGAGGCTGTGCTCAGAAAAGACTTCCTGGAGTTGCTAACAGCAAAGAACAGCTTTGCTATGGGCTGAATTGTGCACCCCCCTCTTCAAACCCCCAGTACCTCAGAATGTGACTGTATTTGGAGAGAGTCTTCAGGGAGGTGATTAAGGTACAATGAGTCACTAGGTTGGGCTCTAATCCAAATGACTGGTGTAGAAGAGGAGATTTGGACATAGACATGCACAGAGGGAAGACCATGTGAAGACACAGAGAGAAGGCAGCCGTCTACAAGCCAAGAAGAGAGGCCTCAGAAAGCAACCCTCCAAACCTTGCTCTTGGACTTCCAGACTCTAGGACCATACGAAAATAAATCTCTGTTCAATACTCCATCATGACCTATATGGGAAAAGAATCTAAAAAAGAGTAGATACATGTATATTATCACAGATTCACTTTGCTGTACACCTGAAACTAACACAACATTGTAAATCAACTGGGCCCCAATAAAAATTATTAAAAACTAAAGAAAAGAAAAGGTATCTGTTTTGTTGAAGCCGCCCACCTGTGGCGCTCTGTTATGGAAGCCCGAGCTGACTAATACGGGCCTTGAGGTGGAGATGTCTGCTAGACAGTGCCAATCTTGGCATGCTTCGGGAGTCAGAACACGTGGAGGGCGTCCGGAGCCAGAGTGGTAGGTGAGATGCCTCAGGGAGAAGGTGTTAACAGAGAATGATTGAGGGACACCAATACCACACGAGGAGGAGTCTTCTCAGACTTCTTTCTCTGTAAAACCTCACAAAGGGTGCAGGGGTGACATCTAAGGCTGCCTGGAGAAGAGGTTCCTGATCATCTGTGCTAAGTGGCGGCTAAGGTCACAGTGAGGAGAGCCAGAGAACAGGGGATGGAGGTGTGCTGTGGTCTTTCCAGTTACTGGTTAGCGGCTTTCTGTTCCTAAATTTCTTCCTCTCACCTTATCACATGTGCCTCATACTCAGTGTGTGTGGAGATGTGGTATTGATCACCCACAGTTGATGAACAAGGAAGCTTAAGTTCAGAGAAGGCTCTATGAGGACCTGCGGCCTCTGATCTGGGGGGACTGTCTGTAGGAACACCTTCTGCTGGTGATCAGCAATGGGGCGGGCCTGTGTCTGTCGGATGACCATGGAACAGGCTCCTCCTGTCCCAATTCTGCCCCGCCTGACCTCCCCGGGGCAGCATGCACCTTGGCATCCCACGGAAACTGGAGTAGTTACTTGACTTTAGCAGAGTTTAAAAGTGAACTTGATCCCCTATTTCACACATGGGTGGGATCTTCTTACACACACATCCTTGTTCCAGGAGGCTCCAGTTTTCCCCAGCCACCCCTATTTTAAGTTCTTATGTTCCTCAAATGCCCTTTCTTTTAAAAAATTTATGTAGAGTTGCTTTACAATATTGTGTTACTTTCAGGTGTACAGCAAAGTGAGTTGGTTTTATATATATATATATATATATATATATATATATATATATAAATATACACACACATGCACAGATATATGTATATATAATTTTTTTCAGATTATTTTCCATTATAGGTATTATGAGATATTGAATATTGTTCCCTGTGCTATACAGTAAATTCTTGTTGCTTTTCTGTTTTATACATAGTAGTGTGTATCTCTTAATCCCATACTCCTAATTTATCCCCCTCCTTTCCCTTTTGGTAACCACAAGTTTGTTCCTATGTCTGTGAGTCTTTTTAAGCCCTCCCATTTAGGCCTTGGCCTTCTGTCCCTGGACCACCCCACCTTCACCAACTACCACCAAAGCAGGTCTCAGCCCCAAACCAGGAGTTTTATATGTGCTGCTATGCCAGGCTCCAGGCAAAAGCCAGTGGGGCCTTCTGAGGCTTGGCCTTTGCTGTTTTAGAAGGCGGCGGGTGGCAGAAGCCAGAGAAAAGCTCGGGCAGCTGCAGCTTGGAGCTGCGTCCCCGCCATCCCCACCGCAGAGACTGGCTGGTATCCCTCCCGAGATTCTTGAAGGCAAATGTAACTGGCCTCCTTGAAAATAAATTTTCTTGATAGAATCCCCAGTCTAGGCTACATATGGAATTCTCCCACCAGTCTGGGGAAAACCAGCTAATGCCTTCCTACTCCTTGAGAAATAATAACCTTGACCTTGTTTTGCTAAAGGCTCATTCTCTTTTTATCCTGGCCTGGTTTTCATTACAAGAAATTTTGCATTAACCCTGGACCATCTAGGGTGACTGGTACCATGTATAGAGTTTTTCTCTGACTCCCAGATTTCTCTCATGATAGCAGGGGATTTCAGTGCACCACCACATATATGCCTTTTCTAAAATAAAACTGTTACTACAGTGGGGCTTGAAACCTGGTTTGGGGGTTCAAATCCCACACTTTCTTGCCCATTTATTTTGAAGGGATGTCTAGCCATGCACTGTGAATCTGGGTGAGTTTGGATTTGCTGGCTAGCGTTCTAAAGCCTGGTATCCATGGGGTACTTGTTCATAAAATCAGACTGTGGCACTTTTGTGTTATATATGCTAGACGATGATCTAAGTGTTGGCAGTATAGAGACAAGTGAAACAAGATTTCTGCCTTCAGAGAAGTTATATTGGGGCTGGGAAACATGTCAATTAATAATTGTAATAAAAAGTCGCAACAATTCCCTGAAAGTCCTGCTCTAAGTTCTGCCCTTCAAGAAACCATCTTCCTGAAAGAATGCTCACCATCACTAATCATGAGAAGAATGCAAATCAAAACTACAATGAGGCATCACCTCACACCGGTCAGAACGGCCATCATCAAAAAAACTACAAACAATAAATGCTGGAGAGGGTGTGGAGAAAAGCGAACCACCTTGCACTGTTGGTGGGAATGTAAGTTGATACAGCCACTATGGAGAACAGTATGGAGGTTCCTTAAAAAACTAAAAATAGAACTATCATACGACCCATAAATCCCACTACTGGGCATATACCCTAAGAAAACCATAATTCAAAAGGAGACATGTACCACAATGTTCATTGCAGCACTATTTACAAGAGCCAGGACATGGAAGCAACCTAAGTGTCCATCGACAGATGAATGGATAAAGAAGATGTGGCACATATATGCAATGGAATATTACTCAGCCATAAAAAGAAATGAAATTTAGTTATTTGTAGTGAGGTGGATGGACCTAGAGTCTGTCATACAGAGTGAAGTAAGTCAGAAAGAGAAAAACAAATACCATATGCTAACACATATATGTGGAATCTAAATAAAAAAGTGGTTCTGATGAACCTAGGGGCAGGATGGGGACAAAGAAGCAGATGTAGAGAATGAACTTGAGGACACGGTGGGGGGAAGGGGATGCTGGGATGAAGTGAGAGAGTAGGATTGACATATATACACTACCAAATGTAAAATAGATAGCTAATGGGAAACAGCCGCATAGCACAGGGAGATCAGCTCTGTGCTTTGTGACCACCTAGAGTGGTGGGATAGGGAAGGTGGAAGGGATGCTCGAGAAGGAGGGGATATGGGGATATATGTATACATATAGCTGATTCACTATATTATACAGCAGAAACTAACACAACATTGTAAAGTAATTGTACTCTAATAAAGAGGTTAAAAAAATAAAATAAAATGCAGTGATGATAGTGGAAAATAAACAAAAACACCTTCCCCAGTGAACCTCAGGGTGGAAAATCTGAGGGGCTCAGACATTGGCAGGTACTATCCCTTCATTTTACAGATGTAGGATCAGAGACCCAGAGAGGCGAGGAAAGAAGGAAATGCACATCTGATAGCTAGTGTGGCTGGCACTGTCTGGGCACAATGACTTGTGGGGGGTGGCTCGTGTCAAGGGCAAAGCAGAGAGCTATCATGCAGCCACCAAGCTCTCTGAAGGGCTCAGAGCACCACTGCGTCCTTCAGTGGGGCTCCCCCCCTGCCGGGTCTCCATCTGTCTCTTGCACCTCCAAGGTCGAGTGCAGTGCTTCAGGGACTGAACGAGCTGTTCTCATTTACCCAGAAGCTCTACCCTCCTGGCCCCTCCTCTCACCCTTCTGGGCGCAGCCCTGCCTGGCCAGCCTAGTTGGAGTGCTTCTTAGGATGAATACTTCAGCTTTGTCTCTGCCTTCCTACTCCTCACGTGTCTGGAAGTCAGGGCTGGAATTTCTCCCTCTATCAGGCTGATGGGGAAACAGATCCAACATGGGGTCTTGGCCAGCAGGGTCGGAGCTGGCACTACCTTTTATTCTGGCTCCCTTCCTGAGTTGTCTCCCTCACATCCCAGGTCTCTTTTCTAAGAACCTCTTGATGTGGCCAGACCAAGCTCTGCTTGTCAGCACCTGGTAGCCTTATGTGTCCCCCAGCTGCACGGCTGGGCAGCCACTCCTGGGTGGCCAGGGACAGTTGTGAACAGCTGGCAATCAACAACGCCCATCTCCACTTTGCCCTTCTCGGGAGATGTGTCAAGTCTCCCTCCAGCCAGTGTGCTCAGCTCTCTGCGTTCCCGGTGTGAGGGCCTGAGGGCCAGCACGAAGACATTTCCCTGTTGGTAGAATTGGTGCTGATGTTGATGGGATAGCTGCGGGCTTGATTTGTGGCTTCTCTACAGGCCGGGTGAGAGGACCTCTCCCCTCTCCTGCCCCTCAGCAAGGCTTGAGCCCACGTGTCATGGCATCTTTGGGACTGTGTATGTGGCTGGACTCTTCACTTTGATCCCACATCAGATCCCGGCGTTATTATTTTTCCAAGCACAGTGATTATCCCCCTAATCATGCCAGGAAATGAAAAGCCGCAGACACTTTCCACTCAGCGGCCCTGTAGATCTCTGTTGTATTATGAATGTGAAAGTTGATTGAACCAGGGAAACAATTTAAAGGCAGAGTTTCCAAAACGACCCTGATAAGAAGAAGCCTCTCCCAAGGTCTAGGGCAGCTCAGGCTGGCTTTGAGTGCTGAACAATGGCGGGGGCTGGAATGTCTTGCCCTTGCCCCTTCCCCGCAGCTCTGAGTGGCACAGAAAGCCACAGCCTGGAACCTCAGGACTCACCCCAGGTAAACCCAGCCCCGGGTGGCACAGAGAGGAAACAGGCTGATCCCCAGAAGACCAACTCACATGTTCTGGCCTCATAGTTAGGGACTCCCCGGTGGCTCCTACATCCCTCCTCACCTACCTGGGAATTACCCTGTCTCTGTAGCCATCCTCCTCCCTCATCAGGGTGGGGACTTTCTCTATTCACCTGTGTATCCCCTATACCTGATCTCCAGGGTGAATGCATGTCAGCACTATAAGTGCAATAATAATGATGACCATGAGGTTGCATAGCTGACACTGACTATGCCCTCTGGGTGTTGTAAATATCGCAACTAATGTAGTTCCTAACCAGTCTTAGTTCGTTATCACTCTTAACTTACCAGTTTGTCATCTTTCCACCATCTCCTTTCCCACACTCGGGTGAGAGTGTGGCTGTCTTATCAAGATCCAATTACAGGGGAAGTAAAGGAGGAAGAAGGTTCTTCCTTTTGTGCCCTTTAATCTGAAACAAAGATCTCTGCTGAGAATGATTGCTTATTCCCTTCTTTTTCTGTCTCTCCTTCAGTTCCCTCTTCCCTAGCTTCATATTTCCCAGGCATCCGCCAGTCTCCCTGGTTTGCCTCAGCTCCTGATTCCCTACATCGTGCACCTGCCCCCGTGCCCCGCCAGACACACCAGCCCCACCAGCCCTGCCGCGGCCGGCCTGTGCTGCTCCACCCTTTCTCTGCTCTTCAGCTCCCGCCATGAATATCTTTGATTTCATCACTTACCTCCTGCCTTCCTTTCTGAATGTTATGGATATTGTTTCTGTTGATAGCCTGCTCATTTTTAAAAGTGTATTTGCTATTCTGTGGGCTTGGCATGGGACAACCCAGGTACACATAAAGAAAACAGTTTATAAAATAAACATCATGAGGACCAGCCTTCTTCTCAGAGACGGTGGGACCAGCAGGCAGACAGGAAGGTGCACACACCCTCAAGGGGGAAGGGAGCCAGGCTGGTCCACCTGGAGCTGGGTCTGCAGGGGCCCCCGCAGCATGGCAACCCTCACATCCCCTGCTTCCTAAAGCTGTTTTCCCAGGTATACAGCCAATGCTTGTGCAACACACCCTATTGAGCATGCATTGTGTACAGGCTCTGTGGAGCAGACAGAAGACGGAGTCCTACCTCTTAAAGCGTCCAGGGTCCAGCTGGGAGAGAATGGAGGACATGCTAACAGCTTTTATGTGCTACGTGCTGTTCTGAGTGCCTGACAGGCAGTCACTCTCTGAATCCTTAAACCACCCTGAGCAGCTGGTGATAGTAGTATCATCCTCAGCATTTTACAGAAGAGGAAACTGAGGCACAGTGAGGTTAAGTACATCGCCCAAGGGTGCAAAGCTATGACATGGCAGAGCCAGGATTCCAACTGAGCTGGTGTGACACTACTATATGCTGCCTGCCTAGGCTCTCCTACATCTTACTTGTCATGAAATGGACCTGGAAAAGCCAACACTGTGAGGACCATGCGAGGGGTACACACATGAGTTACAGCCGGAGTTCCAAAGAAAAGAGCTTTCCTGGGCTTGGAAGGGAGAGGAGGTTTCCTGGGGAAGGAGGCACTGGATTTGGGTCTCACGAAGGGGTGTGACTCAGAGAGGTGAAGGAGAGGGAATATTGTAGGCAGGAAGAAAGAAAATATCAAAGACATGGTTTTAGAGAGAGAGAGGATGTTTGTGTGTGTGCATGTGTGTGTTGTCCTGCAGCACGTATGAGGAAAGGACAAGGATGCAGCCTATCCAATATATCCCCTGCTGCTTTGCTGGGAGGAGGTCTGGGATGTCTAGATTCTTATTTAGGGGACCAGCGCTGAAGTGAAGAGGGGCCCTGGGCAGGAGGAGACAAATAAGCTAGGTGATGGTGATCCCTCTCTAACCCCATCATAGACTTGCTGCATGTGATTTCTGCTCCTTTTCCTTGCCTCTCTAAATGTAAACCGCCTGCCTGGTGCAGACTGCCTCCCCAGCTTTCTTCAGCAATCATGGTATTAAGTGTAAGAAAAACAACAGCATACATTTATTTTATGTTATTTACAAACTGTAACATTCAGCCTGAAAACAAATTGAGGTTTCTGGGCAAAGAGGCAGCGTCTGATGTTGGAGTGAGATTTCTCGTTGTTTTGAGTCACTCAGTCTGTGGCTGCAGATGCCTTTGGAGGAGGCGGAGCTGCCTGCCTGGTGGTGGGAGGGAAGGCTCTGAGAGACAGGGGATGGCAGACAGGGGACCCAGAAGGCAAGGGTGGGCAGTGAGCCTGGAGGGTGGTGTTCCCAGGATCTGGCTTGTCTGGGTCAAGAGCATACCATCTGTCTGCAATTAATGAACAGGCATGAGCAATGGCAATGCTCCTGTTGGTGGGCCTGAGATGGAATGCAGCCTGCACCCAACAGTGTGTGTGTGTGTGTGTGTGTGTGTGTGTGTGTTCTTTGGTGAGGCTCTGCATGTCTCCACCCACTTTTTCTTCCTGAGAGATTCTGACCCACTGCCTTTGGCACAAATCAAGCAGCACTCTCATTTCTCATTTGGTGACTATAATACCTTCCCCCAATGGGGAGACCAAGAGGGGAGAGGAAGAAGAGGCAGGACATTTCACGTTACATTGATACAAAATTGTATGACTAAAATCCCAGAGCAATGGAATCCATTGCCCCCTTTAGCCATTGCTTATTCATCCTGGGTTCCAAGTTCTCCTAAGGTACCATGAACCGAAACATCCGCCTCTACCCAAACTCTGCCCCCTCCCCCCAGTCCTCCTCCCTCACAGGGATGGACTCTTGACCTTGGCTCATCTACTCAGTGCAAATCTAGGACTGTTATGTGAGCTACTGGAAGAGAAATGCCTTATGTCTTCCTGGGGTGGAGCCAGTAAGAATTGAGGGACTGGGGCAGCCATAGCCCACCCTGAAAGAAGACCCTGTCTGAGATGCCCTGAACAAATGGAGTTAACAGGTGATGAACAGGGTGCCGATGACATCATTTAAGCCCTTGGATAAATCTGGACATGAAGCTGGTTAATCCTAGGATTTCCCAGTTGGTGAAAGTCATAGATTCTATTTTTCTCCGTTCTATCATAGTTTATGTCACTTGCATCTGTGAAACAGTCCTAAATGATATGGCACTGATGACAGTTTGGTGAATTGACAGCTGATGGGGGTAGGGCAGAGAAAGTGGCATAAAAGGAGGGCTGGAAGGAAGGTCCAAACCTGCCACCTGAGGCTTCTTGTGGCTAATTATTCAGAAAACTGCCCATCTGCTCAGATGGAGAGGGCAGGTGGGGATGGAGCAAGGGCTTGTCCCCTCCGTGTGCATTCTTCAATTTACTATTTATTATCTAGAGGAGGAGAGAGTGCAAAAATTGGCAGGAAGTTTGGAGGCTGTTTGTCCCAACACCTCATTTTATGGCTGTGAAGCTAGAGAACAGGAAAAAAGCATGACTGTCCAAGACCACACAGTGTGGTAGTGACAAATTATTTTAACTTGATTTTTTGCCAGGGTAGAGAGTGGTTGGGGTGTTGAGGGAGAGCAGGAGTGGATAGTTGTGTACTCATGTTCATGCCTGAAGGTGACCCTAGGCTGGGAAACCCACTAATGTGGATGCATTTCCTATGGAGGGAGACCCTGCAAGGAGATGGTGCTAAGAGGGGTGCTGGGGGTGAGGGCGAAGCATTTATAGGACTCAGGGTCTTCAGGGTCCTACCCAAAGAAAACTGCACATCCACCTAAGATTCACTTTTAAAACAAGCTGCTGCTGGCTCTATTTTTATCCCATCACATTCCTGCCAGGCCCCATCTGGAGCTCATCCCCTCCTCCCTCCCTGAGAGTGGAGTGGAGCTTCATTAGCGGTGTGAGGACATCTCAGGTGTGGATCTGGGCGGCGGGGGGTGGTGGTGGTGGATTTGGCTGTGGGCTGGTGGCCTGGGAGGGCATGGCCAGGCAGGGGAGGGTCATTGGAGAGGGCTCCACTCAGAGCAGCTTCCATCTCCCAAATGGTAATACCAGGCATTCACTTTGATCAATGCCATTGTCCCTATCTCAGAATTATTCTCCAGGGGAAGGCAATTTCCTCCACCTGTGATCTAAGTTAGTTGTCTCCAAACTTCTGGAAGAAATGACCAAAGATACAAACAAATAAACACACTTACATGAACACACACGCATACATGTACACGTACACACACACACACAATACACATGCATGCACACTCACACACACACACGCACAACACATCCATGCAAACATATACACACATACATACACATGCGTGTAATATATACACACACGCACACACTCACACACATATACATTTACACACACATGCACACACATGCACACCCAAATATACATCCATACACACATGCACGCACATTCACACACATAGGATATATGCATACACACTCGCATACATATAATTCATACATGCACACATGTAGACAAACACATGTATATATGCACACACAGTTACATACATGCACACACATACATACATACACTCACAAGATGTAAATATGCATACACACTCGTATATACATGTGCATGTATATACACACGTACACACATACATACACACATACATGTATGTGGAAGGTGGGAGATTTCTACTCAAGGGCTGCCTTTCCTTTCCCTTCTCCTTCTGGAGCCCAACTCTAGGTGCAAGGCCTCCCACAGGAAGGGGTTACTGACAGAGCCAAAGGCCCATCTCCAGGGCTCCGCAATGCATTCAAGAGGCCAGCAATTCCACTCCTCTCCATGTTTCCAAGCCTCTCCAGCCTGGGGGTCTGGCAGAGCTCCCTCTGTTTTGCAGACCACCCCCTGGCTTGCAGAGGGGGTGTGTGGGTCCATTTGTCTGAAGATATGAGGAAACTGAGGGGCATTGTGGTGCTGTCACTGCTGCATCTCGGTCAAGTCACTGTCCTTCTTCCTCTGGGGTTTCCTACCAACAAAGGTCAACTCCTGTTTGACCTTTAAGACAGACATGTAGTCATGTCTGTCTTAAAGTTTTTTCTAGTCTCTTCTTTCATCACGAAGATTTGATTCTCACAGCCTGGCTCCTCACAGCTGCCTCAGTTCTGTGAGAGACATCTGTGAGTTCTGTGAGGATGTGAGAGAACATCCTCCCTCTGATGTCTGAGGTGCACAGGGGCTGGTGGCCTAGAGACAGCACACTTGCCACAGGAAGAGCCTTTGATGGACTGAGCAGTGACCTTCCCCCTGGAGTGACTGGAGGGGGGCAGAGAATGTTCAAGCTAATTGCATCTGATTCTGAATCCTGCATAATTAAAACTCAGATGATTTCAAATGGTCACGTATAAGAGCTGTTGGGTTCTGAACTTTCTTCTGCAACAAGAGTAGTTGTGTGTGTGTACACGTTTTTAATCTCACTCAAAAAGTTATTCAGTCCTTCTAAAAGTGGAGGCCAAGTCAGTGATAAATTGCTGACTCCTTCGACGTGAATATTGTTCAATTATTCACAGATGTGTTTGGTCTGACAAAAGCCTTCACTTCAGCACATTTCTCCTGTTAACCGAAGGCATTCATGTTAATGTAGAATCAGCTATCATTAGCACAGACTTTCAGAAGCTTTCAACTATTCAGTGTCTTCTTTCTTCACTCTATCATTTTCTTTTATGATTTAATTAGTGTGAGGCTGGAATCCTGGGCTCTTACTTTACCCAGGAAGTTGAACAAACTGTGTTTTGACACCTGCTGAATTCCCCAAGCTGGGCTGTCTGTTTCATTCTTCACCCACTAAACTAGATTGTGGGAGGTTGGCTTTGCAT
The DNA here is from genome assembly GCF_964270905.1 of Leucopleurus acutus. Classification (NCBI taxonomy): domain Eukaryota; kingdom Metazoa; phylum Chordata; class Mammalia; order Artiodactyla; family Delphinidae; genus Leucopleurus; species Leucopleurus acutus. The sequence goes on along the minus strand of NC_139150.1, from coordinate 99,299,728 downwards.
CTCTCCCACACCAAACTTGGGGAGATCAGTTGACCCAACCAGAATTCAGGATTCCAGACAAAGGTGTGGTTTCACCCCTTCCACATCAGATTAGATTGAGCCAAAGGGCTCTTATTCCAGCTGGGTGACTTTCATCCACCTGGGTGGTCCATGTGATCTCCTAATGTTTAAGGAGGGCCAAGTGTCTTAGAGGCCATCCAGGGCAATGGTTTTCAAGCTTTCATTTTTAGCAGTGTAAGGCTTTTCAAAGGAAATCTTGTGCAGAATGCTAAATGTCCGTGAGAGAAGAGCAAAACTATCCTGGAGGAAACAGAGGTGGAGTCACACACTCTTTCTTCTCCCCAGACCCAGAAACCCATCCCAGCCTAAAGTCTATGATCAATCAAAGCCCAAACAAGAGATACAAGTGGGGAGAGGGAAGGATAAATGTGGGGGTAGAGGTACAAACTATTATGTATAAAATAAGCTACAAGGATATATTATACAACATGGGGAATATCACCAATATTTTATAATAACTGTAAATGGTGCACAACCTTTAAAAATTGTGAATCACTATGTTGTACACCTGTAACATATAATATTGTACATCAACTATAGTTCAATTAAAAAAAGAATGCTTAAGAGAAAACTAACAACTTCATTATTACTAACACTTGCAACTGATCATATTTTTTTTGCAAGTTTCCAATCAAAATTAGCTTAAGTTGTTTCTGTTAAGTCAGAAAAATAGCCCAATTACACTGAAAACGCCTATTTGGATGTCAACTTTTTTCAGGTTTTAAAAAGTGGAGTCATTAAATTCAGAGAAAATTAAAAAAAAAAAAACTCCAAACAAGAGAAGCTATGGCTGGATCAAGGTTGGATCTCAGTTACTGGTAGAGATGGATCTGGTTGCAGTTGCTCTGAGGGCTTCTGTCAATATTCTATTCACTCAGCCCCTTCTTCCAAAGCTCTTCCCAAATGCCACCTTCTTCATTAAGGCTCTCTCAACATTTACAATATGCTTGTTCATTTTCCACTCAACAAATATTTGTTGAGCTTCTCCTATGTGTGAGGCACTGCTTTAAGTTCTGGGGAAGCAGCAGGAGACAACAGATATGAAAACCTTTGTTCCCACAGAGCTTATATTCTAGTGGAGAGAGAGAAATAATAAACAAATGAATAATTAGATAAGTGTTCAGAGAAAAATAAAGCAGGGGAAGGAATGCCAGGGTTGGGGTGGGAATTACATACAACAGGTGCTCTCTGGCTGGAAGATGACATTGAAACACTGATGTGAAGGAGGTGCAAGGAGAGAACATATGAGCATCTGGTGAAGAATGGTCCAGGAAGATGAAATAGGAAATGTGATGGAGTGGAGGTAGGAATGTACCTAGAGAGTTGAAGGAAGACTGTAGAGGTCAGGGTAGGTAGAATAAAGGAAGCCAAAGGGGGTAATGGGGTCAAATCAGGACCTTCCAGGGCATTGTAGGGACTTGTGTTTGCTCTTGGTTTAATGCAGGGGGCACTGTATGGGTTTGAGCCAAGGGACCCCATGGGCTGGCTTGGATTTTGAAGGGATTATACCTACCACAGTGATGAGGAAAGATATAGGGGCACCAAGGTAGGGAGATTTGTACACAGGGAGACTACATTATGGCAGTCATCTAGGGTAGAGATGATGATGCCTTGCACCCATGTGGTAGTGAGGATGGAGACAAGTGTTTGCATTTTGAATGTATTTTGAGGGTAGAGCCAACAAAATTTGCTGAAGGATTAGTTGTGAGATGTGACAGTCAAATAATAGTCAAGGAAGATTATACAATCTTTAGCCTGAGTAAACAGAATGATGTCATTAACTAACATGAGGAAGGCTGGAAGAAACAGGTTTTCATGGTGCAGGGATGGGTGGATACCAGAGACTCAGTTTTGGAAAAGTTAACTTTAGGTGTCTGTCAGCTGTCTGAGTGATGAAGTGAAGTGAAGATTCTGTCCAGCTGTGAAATTTTCAACCTTTCAATGACTAAAACACCGTTGTAATTTGATCATATTCTGTGCAGGGTTACAATGATCTGTGCCACATGATCATATTCTGTGCAGGGTTACAATGATCTGTGCATGTGTCTGAATGTTGTTAGGACAATATAAGCATCACAGTGCTGGGAAACGTATTCATCCTGGTATCCTCCTCTGCTTCAGCAATGTAAAGGGCAGATGGCCTGTGCTCAAGAAATGCTTGTTGTTGTGAATTCAACAAACATTTTAGAAAAGTTATAGAATTAGAAGAGGCTTACAACATAGCTTAGCATCTTCCAAATTGTTTTCTGCTGAACATTAATCCCTTGAGATATTCAATTAAAAAACAGATCCCATAGTCATATAAGTTTGGGAAGCTCTTTATTCTGCACCCTTCCCTTTGAGCAACACAAAGCACAGTTGCATATTAAAAGGGATTTAAAAAATTCTCCAAAATGTATCTAACTGTTCACCTCAAAGTCTCCCAATCATATCTGGCTACTGACCTCTTTCTTCATATGATCCTTACAATGACAGTGTCTTCTGGAACTAGTGTTGTATAAAACACACCGTAAGATATGTTGGGAGACAAAAATAATGCTGGAATTAGGAATCTGAAGACCTAGGTTTGAGCTCTCACAGTGTGATCTTGGACAATTATTATTACCTATCTGGGTCTGTTTCCTCATCTGAGGGAATCAGACTAGTAGATTCTATGACTTGAATCTGCAACATGCACATTTTATTCATTCCTTTTATTTATGTTTCTCCCTGGAGTAAGGCTGTGTTTTTAGCAAGTCAGTAAAGATACCATGGCTTACATTGAGTATCCAATTGAGCTTTTCCTGCTGCTTACCCCAATCCCCTCTCAGTTTCCCTAGGAAAACTCACGTTATGCCCTTGCACCTAGCCTCCCACCCTCAACATTAACATGTATTTCTGTCCTTAATCTTCACTCCCCATTTGTCCTCTCTAGGCAATGCCTTGGGCTTCAGAGCTCTCCTGTCTTCTCCTTGCCTCCCCCAACCTAAATATTCTGTGGAGATCTGGTGACTTGAGAGCTAGCTAACATCTGCTGGGTGAGTAGGCACAAAAGGCTTATATTGTTCCTCACAGGAAACCCCAAATTTAGTAGATCCTTTTGGAGATTAGTGCTTGTTTCCAAAGAAGAATGTCTGTGATTAAGGACTTCATGACTGTGGGGTTGCTCTTGCATACATCGTCTGACAATCCTCCATAGCACACTAGAAAGGATATCACCTTCTTTGTCTATGTGCAGGGGTCTTGTTGGTATGTTAAGAGACCTGACAAATGGAGTCTGTGGAGGGCAAGAATGAAGAAAAGATGTTCAGAAGATTTCCCCTTGGTATAGCTTACCTAAACATGCTGGGTTTAAGAAATAAGTCTTCCGAATGCATTGCTGAGCTGGTGGGAAAGTAAGGGAATTCCTCGGAGACCAGGTACAAGGATGTCTGAATCCATCTAAGTTAGTGAGCTCTAGAGCTGGCATGTGTCCTTGCAGCCTACACATATAAGAAGCAGAAGAAAAGGGTTGGCATCTAAACAAAGTGGGAACACCCACGTGTTAAGCTGGGGTCCCTCAGTGGGCTACCTAAAAAGTTACCTACCCCACAGAGGGAGACGATGAGAAAACATGTCCCTTCTCGGCAGAATAGAATGAAAGAACATATCTCCCCTGAGAACTCTTACCCACAACCTCCTCTCATGCAAGCCTGCTGTCTCGATTTACATTACATGTAACCTGAAAACCTGTATTCTGAAAATTTAGCTTGTTAAGTAGTCTCAGGTTAGTAGTGCCCCTAGGCATTTGGAAGAAATAAATATAAACACTCTCTGGAGACAAACTCTAAATGCAGGTCTGGAGAATTCCTTCAGATAAAGAGGGAATTTAAACATGGGCTCTCAATGAGAAATCAATACACACTTGAGCTCACAAAACACCATTAGCAAGAGTCAGAAGAAACAACCAACTACACAATTAAGACCACAAAGACTGCAGATATTGGAACTGACAGATAGAGAAATTAAAGCAAGGATGTTTAATATATCCTTGGGATTAAATAAAAGGGTGTTTAAAAAACAAACCAAGAGATCATAAAAACTGACCAGAGTGATTTTAAAAAGGAGTCAAATAGATATTCTAGAAATAAAAAACCTTTATAAATGAAATTAAAACTTAGTGGATAGTTGACGAGAGGATTAGTGGACTGAAACATAAATCTGAATGTGACCTGAAAGAGAATTTGAGAGTCATGGATGTATAGGAAGAAGATCTAGCATCTCTATTATTGGAATTTAAAAAGGAGACAAAAGAAAGAAGCAGGAAGAGGACACACTGGGATAAATAATGACTGAGAATTTTGCAAATTTGATGAAAGACATCAAAGCTTGAGTTCACTACATACACACCCAGGTACACCATAGTGAAACCGCAGGACACCCAAGAAAAAGGGATCTTAAAAGCAGCCAGGAACAAGACAAAGTGTTGCAAGGGAATGAAAATTACACTGACAGATAACTTCTTAACACTAACAATCAAACTCAGAATCTAGGGGAATGAGATCTTCAAATTTTGGAGAGAACATAGTTATCAACGTAAGATTCTATATCTCATGAGACTTTAAGGAAAACAAAAAAAATTTTTCAGACAACCAGAAACTGGGAGCACTTACTAACAATGGGTTTCGCTAAGGGAATTTCCAAAGGTTCTTAACTTAAGAAGATGGAAAATGATTTCAGAAGAAGAGTATAAGTACTAGAAGGATTGGTGAGCAAAGGAAATAACAGATGGGTAAATCTAAACCAACATTTACACATAAAACAATATTGACTATGCCTAATTTGTGGGGCTAAAAATTCAGTAGAGAACAAAAATTCTGGACAATTATATATAAGTTGGGGAGGGGGTTGGATTTCAAGCATCCTAAGATCCTTGTTTTTTGAGAGACTAGTAAAGATGATAATTTGTGTGGTAGACACTGCAGCTGCAGTGCACAGTAATCAGTGACCTCACAATCATGCTGACAGCATCCCACCTCTGATGCACTGTGCTCCTTGCCTCTCTATGCTGCAAGTACTTCTCCAAAGCCATGGGACACCCACAGGCCCAAGTACCAGTGCTGTACAGAGTTTTGGGTGAGTTATTGCCCCTGGGGGCAACTCCCAATAGATGAGGAATAGGAAGCCATAGATAACTGCCTGCACTTCCCATCATCCAGATGGATAATTCTAGAAATTGTTGTTCATGCTTCTCAGAAAGCCTGGCAGAATCAGTCCCCCACTGGTCATGGCAGTGACCCTTAGAAGGACCTTTTCTCTTCCTTATCTTCCCTATCTCCATATCCTCTTACTCCTGCTCCCTTGGGTTCCCTGCCAAATATGCCATCTGCCCCCAAACCTTTGTCTTAGACTCTGTTATTTGGGGAGCCCAAACTAAGTTAAATAACTTTTAATTTTACTTTTAATGTAATTTAAATACTGTTAAGCTTAACAGTTAAAACAATAAATATAGAGTGAATAACTTCTAAAACCAGTATAAGAAAAATTGGAATGGAGGGAAAACTCAGTTAATCTAAAAGAAGGAAGAAATAAGTTTTTTAAAATGTTTAAAATAAGATGGTAGAAATAAACCCAAATAAATGAGAAATCACAATCAATGTAAATGGGCTAAATGCTCCAGTTAAAAGATAAAGACTACCAAATTGGATTAAAAAGTATAACAAAACAAAGTTCAGATATATGCCAGTTACAAGATAAACATCAAAATTCAAGGATATAGAAAGGCTGCAAATAAGGGTGGAAAAAAATCATACACCAAGCAAATGCTGAAGGACATTTGGTATAGTATATATATTTCAGATATAATAGTCTTTAAGGCCATAAACGTTTTTAGAGATTAAAAAAAAAGAGCTCATTACACATTGATAAAATGTTCAATTCACTATAACTATGTAACAATTCTAAATCTGAATGTATCTAATAGTGTGGCTTCAAAATATATAAAACAAAAATTGATCCATCTATAAGGAAGTATTGACAAATTTACCTTCTAAGTGGGAGATTTTAACATCCTTCTCTCAGAGGGTGATAGATCCAGCAGATCAAAATCAATAATGACAGAGAAGATCTGAACTACATATTTGAAAAGCATGATTTAAGAGATGTATATAGAACACTGTACCACTAATTGGAGAACACATGTTATTTTCAAGGACACATAGAACCTTTATAAAAATTGATTAAGTACTAGGCATTTCAAAGAATCTAACCTAACATGCCACATTCTTAGGCAACAATGAAATTACACTAGAAATGAATAAAAAAGAAAAGACCATAATAGAAATTAAAGAAACTCTATAATAAATATATGGTGAAGAAAAATGGTGAAACTACTCTAAATCAAACCTTATGGGCTTCAGTTACATTTGTGCCTACAGATAAAGTTAATGGCCTCAAAGGCTTTTATTATAAAGGAAGAGAGGATGGAAAGAAACTAGCAGCTAAACATTGAACTTTAAAAGGTAGAACATAATAATAGAAAAAAACCCAAAGAAAGCAGTAAGGAAATAGTAAAGGAAAGGTCAGATAGTGAGGAAATGGAAAACAAAGACCCAACAGAAAGGAGCAACAGGGTATACTTTGCTTCTTTGAAAAGCCTAACAAAATTAACACACCTTTGTAAGACATAAAATGTGAGAAGAAACAAGCAAACAACGTTGGGAGTGAAAAGGGGCATATCTATGTACTAAAGCAGCAGAGATTGCAAAGTAATAAGAGAATATCATTTAAAAAATTCATGCTAATAATTTCAAAACTCATACAAAATACATAACTTCCTTGGAAAATAAAAATCACTAAAATTGACTCAAAAGTAAATGATTCTATAGCCACAAAGGGCATGGATTCAATATTTAAAAATATCTCTTCAAAAGACATCAGTCACAGACAGTTCTGTAAATTAGGTGAGTTCTACAAAACTTTCACAGAACAAATAATTCTAAACTTACATAAAATTTCAGAGAGTCAAAAAGAGGCCAGCATATCCTGAATATAAAATCTTGACAAAACCAGTACAAGAAAGGAAAGTTATAGACCAATTTACGGCTATTGCCATAAACATTTAATCAATATATTAGAAAATTGAAACTAAAACCAAAAATAATACTTTATGAACAAATTTATATTATTCCAGGAATACAAGGGTAGTTCAACTGTAGAAAAATATATAAATGTAATTTACCACATCAGCAAATTAGAGCATCTGATATTCAATTATCATCAGTTACCATCAATTATTCATGTGAAAAATATTAGCAAATTCAGAATAGAAGAAACTTTCCTTAGCCTGATAAACTATATCTACCTGAAATCTATAGCCAACATTTTATTCTGTGGAAAAATATTAAAAGCATCCTCTTTAAAGTTTGGAACAGGAAAGAATTCTTGCCACTACCACTTCAAACAATATACTGGAAGTCCTAGACAATGCAATAAGTCAAGAAAAAAATGCATAAGGACCAGAAAGGAATAATTAGTATTATTAGCAGATAATAGGGTAAAAAGCACAAAATAATCTACAAAAAATGATTATAATGTATAAGAGAATTTAGCAAGTTGATGGGTTTTGATAATACAAATGTCAATTGTATCTGTATAGATGGGAAAGAATCGAAAATTCAATTAAAATGCTATTTGTGGTAGAAAAACAAAATATAATTAGGGATAATAAAACAAAGATATATATATATAAAAAACTTATCATGGGCCATGCACTATTTTAAGCACTCTTTTATATTAACTCATATAATTCTAAAAAAACTCTATGAGGTATGTGCTATAAATAAATTAGTCTTATTTTACAGCTGTGGAAATTGATAGCCAAAGAGATTATATGAGTTGTCCATATTGCAAAGTTATTCAAATGCAACATCTGTTTCCAGAGTATGCACTTTTAACTACTATTCTGCAATTTCCTTTTTGGAGAAAATTGCAAAACTTTATTAAAAGACATAAAAAAATCTAAATAAATAGAAGAGCATACCATGCTTATGGATAGGATGACTTAATATAATAAAGATACAATTCTCTCCAAGTTGCTCCATATATTCAATGTAATTCCAGTCAAAATCACAAAAGGATTTTCATGGAACTTGTCCAGTTAGTTACAAAATTTATATGGATGAACAAAGTGTCAAGAGGAGTCAGTGTATTCCTGAAAAATAAGAACAAGAGAGGAGAGAGATAACAGATAACAACATAAAATATTAATACTATAAAAATAAAGAATGTGGTTTTGACACAGGGATAGATAAATAAACGAATGTTACATTAAAAAGAACTTATAAACTGATCCATGCATATATGGAAACTGATAGGTGACAGAGTGGATCAGTGGGGAAAAGATGGGCTTTCCAATATGTGGTACTGGTTATCCAGAGAGAAAACAATAAAAAGTGTTCCTACTTCACACCATATACAAAAATTAATTCCAGATGGATTAAGGGCTTAAATGTGAAAGGCAAAAGTTTAAGACTTTTAAAAGAAAATGTGGAAAAATATTTTTATGAGGGATATCAGCTCAGTGCTTTTTGACCTCAGGGACATTATTTCTTAAACACAATACAAAAAAACCCTAATGATAAGTAAAAAGACTGCCAAAACATGGTACATTAAAATTAAAAGCTTCTAGTTTTTTGATGATGACAGAGACTAGAAAGACATGGTACATACTAAGAGAAGAGATTTGCCACACATATCACTGACACTGGTTCAGGGTCCAGAATATAATAAAGAATTTCTGTGAATAAATAAGGAAAAGGCTAACTACTCAAAAGAAAGGGAAACGAAACGTATGAGCAGAAATTTCACAATAGAGAGTGTGAATGGCCAATAAGCATATTAAAGGATGCTCAACCTCTATGGGAATCATGGAATGCCCATTAAAATCATATTGTGACATACTTTCTTACTGTCTAGCTGAACAATCATCAGGAACTCTGAAAAAACCAAGTGAAGTTAGCAAGTATATGGAGCCAACGAAACTTTCCTACACTGCTGGTAGGAATATAATTGATACAGCCACTTTGGGAAACAACTTGGCATTACCTTGTAAAGTTGAAAATGTGAATTTCCTATGATCTGACAATCCCACTCACACATATATGTCCTAAAGAAATTCCTGCAAATGTGCATTAGGACAAAGATATAAGATATCAGCAGCAGCACTACTCTTAATACTAGAAAACTGAAAACAACCCAAATGTGTCTCTCAACACATTTGAGAGGATGAATAAGTAAACTTGTGGTATAGTCATACAAAGGAATACTATACAGTGATGGAAGTGAGTGAATTGTGGTGCAGTGCTTCCTCTGCAAGAATCTCAAAACAATAATATTGAGCCTAAGGAGCATTTGCAGAACAAACAGGTTATAATTCTACACACAGAGAGTAGAAATCTGGAAAACCTAAACATTATTTTGTTTAGGAAGTATAGATACATCTAGTTAAAAACTGTAAAGCAAAGCAAGGTAATGATAAACATAATTCAAAATAGTAGCTTCTTTTGGGGAGGGGTAGAAAAATATGAAATGAGGAGGGGCACACATGGGGTTTTGATGATGCTGGTTACATTCTGTTTCTTAATCTGGGTAATGGGTACAGATTGTTTGTTGTATTTTGTTATCTTATTATTTTTATACTTTAAACTTTATGTATACTTTATATATAATGCTTTGTGTATATGATATACTTCCCAATGAAAAAAATAGAGAAAAAGGTGTATGGAGAGACTTTCTATTTCAGCTTGTGGAGTGTTGTCACATCACAAAAAGGAGAAAACAAAAATTCACCATGTTTAATGAAGCAAAGAAACTGTCCAACCCCTCACAACAAAGTATGAAGTGTTGCTGTAAAAAAGTGGACACTGGGGTTTCCCTGGTGGCACAGTGGTTGAGAGTCCGCCTGCCGATGCAGGGGACACGGGTTCATGCCCCAGTCTGGGAAGATCCCACATGTCGTGGAGCAGCTAGGCCTGTGAGCCATGGCTGCTGAGCCTGCACATCTGGAGCCTGTGCTCTGCAACGGGAGAGGCCACAACAGTGAGAGGCCCATGTACCACACACACACACACACACAAAATAGTGGACACTGGACCAAACAGAGGAAGTGTTACCAAACCAAACTTGGATCCACTTGCCTGAGTGCAGTAAAGCCAATCTACTGACCCTGGGTTGTGGTGAAGGAAAGTGAAGCATTTACTGCAGGGCATCAAGCAAGGAGTCCAGGAAGCTTGTGCTCAAAAGGCCTAGAGTCACCAATGGCTTCCAAGGAAAAGTTTTTAAAGGCAGTGTGGGGGACATGGTGCAGGGGGTTGTGGAGTGCATGATCAACTCGTGGACATTCTTCATACTGGTTGGTGGTGAGGTAATCGGGAGTCAACACATCAACTTTCTGGTTCCAACTAGTCTGGGGTCTATGTGCCTGTTGGAAGCATACAGTTAACTTCTTCCACATAGTGGGGGTTTCAGTATCGGCAAAACATCTCAAAGGGTATGGCTTAGAATATTATCTATAGCCCTCGAGGAGGAACTAAATGTTCTTGACATTGTTTAATGGCTAAACTATTATTACGTTGTCTTGCTTGACTGTTTTCCTTTATTCTGCATTTTCTCACTTCTCTGATTAAATTTGTTCTTTGGAACTTGGGGAAGCTCTAGGAGGCTAAAGTTTCTCTACAGACAAGAGGCAGGCAGAGGACATGGAGGTGGAGGAGTTTGTTCTAGGAGGGCCCCATAGGGTCTTCCTTGGTTACAGAAGTATGCTGAAAGCTGTTACTTGCCACCTTGGGCTATGAGCTGTGTGCAGCCTTCCCCAAAGTCAAGTGTCTCCATCTTGAAAAACAACAATCCTTTGTTAAAACAAGGAGACCCAGGGGTATGACCCAGCCCCAGGAGAGGAGGGAGTGTCCTTGTGGGGCAGACTGTACAACTCTGCAGAAAGGGAAGGCAAGGGGAGCAGAAGAAGAAGGAGATGGCAGGTCAATTCTCTGACCAAGTTATTGTTGACCTGGCTGCCTGTCCCAGGTGACTGTTTGAGACACAGTGGGATGAAAGAAGGAAAAAGAGGCAATGCAGAAAGCACAGATTCCTGTTCCTTGGCCAGTGCTTCCATTCTGTAGTTGTTGAAAGTGTTGGATGCTATGGTCCACAGCTACCCTTCTCCAGAGAATTTCTCACTACATAAGAGGTGCTGCCTCATCCTGAGATGTGTGGTAGGTTACACCCTATCCTTGGGGTGGGGTGGGGCTCCAGCTCCTGACTGAATAATAAGAGGAAAACATCATGCTCGACAATTCTGTGATACCACTCATGCTCAAGAGCTCCCCACAGGTTCAGGTTGAGACCTGACTTCAGCTGAAATCTCTTTGCTGAGCTTCTTCCTCTGCTCTACCCAACTTCTCTCACCCCCTTACAGTTTCCTTGTATAAGAATTTCCTTCCCAGGCTCTGCTCTGAGGGAACCTGATGCCTGTGAGATACATTGAACTACTAAGCACCTAAAATCAAGAGTAAACCTGCTTTGAGGGAAGAAGAGATGCCAGATGTGTGAGAAGATATCATTCACAATATGCTCAAAGTTATGTAGAGAGGGTCCAACCTCTTTTCTCCACCTCCCCTGACATTATTCTTTAGTAGGTACTTAACCTCATTCTCATACATTTTATTATTTTCTAAAAGGAAACAAATAGAAGATCTTTGCATAGGAATGGTAAATGAAGGGGGGTAGGGTAGAGAGGGATGAAAAAGCTAAAAGCTAAAGGTAGATGAAAAACATACAAGTCAGGAAGAATGAACCTAAAATAACAGGGAAACTTCAGGTAAATATTAGGTTGAACCATATGATATTGTCAATGTTTAAGCATTTTGAGTCACAAAAATACAATTTCATATGGTTCAATTTGAACATTTTTCCAATTTCTTGCAGAAGTTACAGACAATGTAATATCTCTTAGAGCTCAAAAAGAAATAGACGGTGTGAAGGAAAAAATAAAATAACAAAAAGAAATGGCATATATGTTAGCAGAGCTCCTGAAGACAAATGGAAGATTAAACAAAACGATTACAGAAATAAAAGCCACATTAAAAGCAATAAAAATACAATGAAACTAACAGAAAACAATGGCCTGATGGTTTGAAAAAATCACATTAAGCAAAATGGAAAATTGCAGTGATATAATCATGATTATAGAGGTGATAGTTACTATTGTCTTTGATAGAGTTCTTTATAAATAAACTCTGAGGTAGACAGTTACATGCAGAAGATCTATTGGAACGTGTTCACAGGGCAACATCTATAAGGAAATGAGTAAGGTGGAACTGGGCAAAGAGAAAGCTGACTTGTGATGAGATTGCAACTGAGGTCTTAAGCAGATTGTGCATGGAGCTCTGAAGCGGGATGGGCTTCAAAGTCGTCCTGTATTGAGAAAAGAAGGCTAAGCTTTGTTTTCCCTCATCATTCCAATCCATCATTGGCCATAAGCTGGGTGAGTCATTTTCTCTTGTTGAGGATTTGTCTCAGTGAAGGATGCAGCTGTGAGCCCTCAGCAACAGATCTATCCAGCAGCAGGGAAATAGGTGCCTTGACCTAAAGAAGGAAGCTGGTGGAGCACCACAGTATCTGCTGCAGTCCACCTCTTGCACTGCTCAGATCCACTTGCTTCTTATGATAAGTTTGCCTCTTGTGGGAATAGTTTCTTCAGGATCTTCGTTGGTCTTGCTTCCATTGGTCTTGCTTCCATAGGTCTTGCATCTACTGGGTCATATGACCAGCCTTGACCTGCTGCAGGGTCCCTTCCTGCTCTGGACACCACTCAGAGCTGGCAGACTCTGTATCACCTAGTAAATGGGTTGAACATGCAGTTTCCTAAATTAAATATGTCTATATAAATGTTACACTTCTTTCTTACCTTAGGGACATTTTGTAATGTCATTTGTCCTGTGCTTTTGAGAGAGTCAATCATGCCCCAAATTCCTGGACCCTAAAAACATCACTGAGTCTCAGGTGGGTTTACCTTTCTGTAGAAGGCATGCATCTTACTAAGGCCTCCAATGTATTTGTCACTTCCTGCTCATCCACTCCAGTCGATAGAATGAATGTCCTTGGTATCCTGCCAGTTATCTGATCTGATCTCTGTTATTGGTCTCGTTGGTAAGAGGGAAGGTGGGGGTAGATCCTGAGAAGGATAAGCATTATCTTGTAAGGCACCAGTCTCAGGGAGGCTCCTCCATGGTCTTCAAACAAGGTGGATTCACTGTCTTCTAACAGAGTGGGCCACTTGTGCACACCTAGCAAGTTCTGGGGAAACTGGGAGTTCAAGATTCACTAATGTAAATATTCAGATACCCCCACCCCAAGTCTCAGGGTCCAATGCCTTCCTTATTAGGGCCCTGACTTTTGCATGGAAGATCTGCTGGAACTGGGAATCCAACTTTCTCTGAATCTCTACTGAGCTCCTGAGCCTGGTTCTCTGGTCTGTTTGCTCAGCAGCTGCAGTAGATTGGGGTTTTCTTAAATGTTGTCAAGGAAAACTTCTGGCTTTCACATTTTTTCTTGAATTGGTGGTGAGTCACACTGAGCCAATCACTGCTCTTCAACACATCAATGGCCCTCACAACAGCTACCCCATTCCATCGTCCTTACAGTTACCACTTACCCCATACACTCAAGCTTCTCCTACCAGTATCATTTCCCCATGTAACTCATTAAATCATGTCTTTGACGTGTGCTGTGGAACTTATCTTCTGAACTTTTATTCATTTTATCCTCTTGGTTTTGGCCCATTCTTCCAGCTTGACAAGATCTTGAATCTTGACTTCTTATTCACTGCATTATCCCCCCAGATTTATAGCATCTTTATTCAATTTATTGATAAAAATATTTAATAGGACCGGGTCAATGTTGATAAAATTGTTGAACAGGACAAGTGTAAAGACAGGTTCTTGAGGCAGGCCATGAGGAGGCATACCACATTAGTCTCTCTAATTCAACAAATATTTATTGAATACCTAATATTTGCTGGCAACCTGCCTTACATTGAGGCTGTAATGATGAACAAGAAACATCTCCTGACTACAAGCTTCTTAGGCCTTTTCATACAGGTTTACATCAATCCATTTATTTACTGTTTGGGGCTAGAGTATTCAGCTAGGTTATAAATACACCAAAACATACTATTGTCTAGCCTTGTGGTTCTCAGAAATTTTAATTTAATGGATCAGTAAAAATCTTAATACAAGTAATAAAAATAAGGAGGTGATACAAACAGCATTTTTTTTAAATGGTAATTTTTCAAAATAAGGATACTATTTAGAAAATTCTCTCTAATAACACTGTCATTTCAAAATATAATGGGCACAGTCCCTGCCCTCATGGAGTTTATAATCTAGTGAGAGCTTGATTTTAAACAAAGAAAGAAAGGAATAAGGTACAAGTTGTGAAAATTGGTATGAAGGAAATTAATTGGGGACAAGGATAGAGAATAATGGAAGTAGCTGGGAAAAGCGTTTCAAAGAAGTGGCATTTTAGCTTATAGATGAAGGAACCTGAAGGAGCCGGCCATCAGGAAAGTCCGAGGGAGAACAGCACGTGTGAAACTCCTGATCTGGGAGTGTGGTGTTTTTGGAAAAGCTGAGATTAAGCTAGTTGAGCTGGACACCCAAGACTGAGGAGGAGCAGCTGATGCTAAAGGTTGGAGAGGGTGGAGAGGCAAGCAGGATTAACTCAGAATGACTGCCAGGACACTCCCTGTGTTGACTGCAACCATCTAGTGGGGACTGGTCACCCTGTTGCCCTCAGTGGGAAGACTGTGCATGGCTTCAGCTTCCCATAGGACCTCTAGGTGTAATCAACACTGGGCTGCTGGCTTTCTTAGCCATTGAATGCAACTCTTCTGAGCATCTAACATCTAAGCATTCTCAAGTCTACTTTCACAAGAGACTGAAAAAAGGGAACACAGATTATAATGTAGATAGATGCACAATTTAGGATGTAGATAGATGGGACCAACCACTCCATGGCACAGCTGCAGAAGCTCTGCCTGTGAGCTCTGGCTTGCACTGTGTAGCTAGCCTGAGCCCTTCCCTTGACCAAGAGCTTGGCTGAAGTCAAAGCATGTGGAGCTTGCTAAGCCACAACAAGGAGTTTGGATTTTATTCAAGGTGCAATAGGAAACCACTGAAAGCTTTTGAGCAAGGAAATAAAAGTGATCTGATTTATGCTGTAAAAACCTCACTCTGCTTGCTGTGTAGGGGAATGGATTATGTAAGGACAAGAGTGGAAGCTGGGGAACCGGTTGGAAGACTATTGAATTAACCCAGATGAAAGAAAGTGGCTTGTCAAGAGAATTCATGTTGGGAATGGAGAGAAATAGCTGGACTCAAAATATATTTAGGAAGTAGAGTAATAAGACTTACTAATAGATTAGATGTTAGGTATTATGTGTCAGAAGAACTCAAACACAGTGCTCAGATTTCTTGCTTGAGCCACTGGGTATATGGGGGCTCCATTCACACAGATGGGGGAGAAGGAATAAGAAATAATTTTAAGAGAGAAAAGAATGGATTCCCCTTCAGAAATGTGAAGTTTGAGATATCTGTGAGGCATTCAAATGGAGGGGTCAACTGGGCTGCTGGAGTATTAATCTGGAGTCCAAAAGAGAGGTTTTGGGCTGGAGGTATTAATTTTGTAATATTTATTGTATACATGGACTGAGCCATGGGATTGAGTAGGATATAGAGAGATAAAAGTAGAGATTAGTCTAGAATCCTAGAGAATGTCAATATACAAGAAAGGGAGAGAAGGATGGAGGGAGAAAGAGAGGGAGACAGGGAGAGAGGCAAAGAGAGAGAAGACAGAGAATAGAGAACACTGACCCTGTGGAGTAAGAGGAAATACCCAAAGCGGAGATTTGTGGAAGTCAAGAGCGGGGAGTGTTAAGGAAGGAAGTCCTGGTCAACCACGTGTAACACCAGGGAGGCACAGAGAAAATGAGACAGAGGCATTGGGAATTCAGATGGTATGACCTTGATATTCCTTTGTTAACATGGCTACAGTTGGACTGTTGGGAGGCAGAACCAACTTGAGGTGGGTCGTCGAGAGGTAAATGGAGGAGGAAGAACAGGAATGGCATGTGTAGAACATTCTTGTGAGGAGTGTGGCTCTGAGAGGAGCATAGAAATGGAGTGTTGGCTGGAGAGGGAAGAGAGGCTGAATGAAGGTTTTTAAAGAATGGGAGACACCAGGGCATTTTTGTAAGCTCTTGGGAAAGAGGCAGGTGAGAGGGAGTGTTTAATGGTGAAGGAGAGAATTAACTGGAAGAGTGAAGTTGGTGGTCCATATTCAAAGGTCTTATCTTTACTGATTTTTTTCAGAAAATTAGGTCATTGTCTCTCTACTCTTTGAATATTTAAATATACAATTAATGGACCTATACTCCCAACTGCAAATTCTTTCAGTGCTCTGTGATGAAATTGGCCTGAGTCTTCAACCCAGACTACACTGAGAGTGTCTGGGGATGCTCTTATCATGTCATGTTATCTCCTGACCAATGTCTTCTGACTGAAGGCTGTTCCATCTTTCTGATGAAGACAGAAGCTCAGCAGTGACTGTGAGGCAATGCCTGTCCTGTGCCTTTGTCTCACGTTGCACTGTTTGCCCCAAGTAGGTTGCTTTCTTGTCCTATTAATACAAATGTATCTGGGAGAGCATTTGTGTTGTCCTTTCCAGTGTCACCCAGCTCGTTATTAGCTGGGACGTCTAGATACTGCTCTTATTGATATATACCACTCTGGCATTTCTCCCTGGCCATGTGCCCATCTGGAGTGATTATTCTGGCTGATTCCACAACATCCATTATATCCTAGATAATTATACTCCTATAAGTTTTTAAAATAGACCTTTATTAGAGTATAATTGTTTCAGAACACTGTGTTAGTTTCTGTTGTACACCAGAGTGAATCAGCCATATGCATACATATGTCCCCATATCCCCTCCCTCTTGAGTCTCCCTCCTATCCTCCCTATTCCACCTCTCTAGGTCATTGCAAAGCCCTGAGTTGATCTCCCTGTGCCATGCTGCTTCTTCCCACTTGCTAACTATTTTACATTCGGTAGTGTATATATGTTGATGCTACTCTCACTTCGCCCTAGCTTCCCCCTCCCACCCCTTGTCCTCAAGTCCATTCTCTATGTCTACATATTTATACCTGCCCTGCAACTAGGTTCATCAGTACCATTTTTTTTTTTTTAGATTCCATACATGGAACCAACCTAAATGTCCATCGACAGATGAACGGATAAAGAAGATGTAGCACATATATACAAAGAAATGAGATTGAGTTATTTGTAGGGAGGTGGTTGGACCTAGAGTCTCTCAAGTAGGTCAGAAAGAGAAAAACAAATATCATATGCTCCTATAATTTGATGAAAGAATTCTTGTCAGGGATTGCTTTAGCGATGACCATATTATCCAATTTCATCAAGCCTGAGGGGGAAGACAACCCACAGGGGAGGGTAAGATCAAGGGAAGTCAAAGGAATGCCCTCTTATACCATTCCTGGGGCCCATCCACCTAATGAACTTCTGTGGTATGCTTTCTTCCTTTAGATGAATCTGAGTGGGTGTTTTCTCTGTTTTTCAGTCAAAGGCATCCTCTCCTTTATACCTTCCTTCTACTTGCCACCCCCCTACATCCTTTTGAACTCTATATTCATCAAAGAGCTCCGTGTGCATATATATTGATTTCTTTGGATGTCTTTTTAATTGGGATAACTATAATTGCATCCTGAGAATTTCTTGTTTTAGGGCCACCCAACATCTCTTTCAGTATTACAATGTTATACAATTTGAGACATCCAATATTTTAGGTAATTGGTCCTGTTTTTCCCATAGACTGACTATTGAAACGTGCTAAAATCATTGTTTTGGCATCTGAACTTCCTTTCCTCAGAGTGCCCCTTGCACCAGCTGCAATATAAAATCTATTGGCTTATGACATGCTCTGATTTTTGGTTTGGAAATATGGTCACTGTTCTTTTAGAGTCTGTCTATGGTACCAGACCGATCTGAATTTTTTTTTTAATATCTTTATTGGAGTATAATTGCTTTACAATGGTGTGTTAGTTTCTGCTGTATAACAAAGTGAATCAGCTATACATATATATATATCCCCATTTCTCCTCCCTCTTGTGTCTCCCTCCCACCCTCCCTATCCCACCCGTTTAAGTGGACACAAAGCACCGAGCTGATCTCCCTGTGCTATGCGGCTGCTTCCCACTAGCTAGCTATTTTACATTTGGTAGTGTATATATGTCTATGCCACTCTCACTTCATCCCAGCTTACCCTTCCCCCTCCCCACGTCCTCAAATCCATTCTCTACATCTGCGTCTTTATTCCTGTCCTGCCCCTAGGTTCTATAGAACTATATATATATGTAGTTTTTAGATTACATATATATGTGTTAGCATACACTATTTGTTTTTCTCTTTCTGACTTACTTCACTCTGTATGACAGTCTCTAGGTCCATCCACCTCACTGCAAATAACTCAATTTCGTTTCTTTTTATGGCTGAGTAATATTCCATTGTATAAATGTGCCACATCTTCTTTATCCAGATCTGAATGTTTTGAAACCTGCTTTTCTAAAGTGACTTATCTGACTATATCCAATGTTTCTTTCCTTCACAATAACAACCTCCAACATGACACGGTCCCTTTCTCTCCAGGTTCCCATCACTTCTACTTCAACAATTTGTTCTTCCTTGTTGGTCGGAATTAAGTCCATAGGAGCAGCTCAGTTCTCACATCCTTTTCTTTCCAAGAGATGAAATTGTCAGTACTGTGAGTCAGCTAGCTCAACTGGTATGAACTCAAGGGACATATCTGCAGCAATTTTCATGCTGGAAGAAAGGAGTTTGATGTGAGCTTCAGATCAGCAGAGAAATTGGATTTATTTTGGACACTGTATCAAGAGGAAAAGGATCAGAGCCACTGGGAGAAATTGAGGTGATTGAATAGATCAGACCAAAGCTAAAGGCTGAGTTCAGTCTCTTCAAGAAATGAAACACTGGCCATAGGAGACACCGTATCTGCGTTAGAAAGACATGGTACAGTGTTGACTGATCTGAGAAAAGATGTAGATCACTTGGGGTTTGGACTGGTGAATGTTAGTGTGAGATGGAGCTGTGGCAGGAGTGGGTTTTGCTAGCAACTAACCTGGAGTTTTCATGGTGAGCCAGGAAGATCTTACTAGCAGAGGGGATAGTGGTGTAGGGCCAGCCAGAGTCAGAGGGCAGGAGCATTGGAGGCACAGCAAGTTTTCTGTACAAATGGTGAGAAGCAAAATAGTGGGGTGGATTTTAGGGTCAAGTTAGCCTTGGGTGGGCTATGCCCTGTACTGGTAAATTGCATAACCCATTTGCATGTCAATATACTTCTCTGTAAAATGTGGATAATAACACCTGCTCTGTAGGCTGATGAGGATTTAATTTTAAGGCATGTAAAGCACTTAATACAGAAGTGGCATAGAGAAAGGACTCAGGAAATGAGAAGGTCACAGGGCAAAGGGAAGGAGACTACCACTCAGGGTAGGAGATTCCTAAAAGTGGGAAAACTGGAACTAGGGGACTGCAAGGGTGGGAAAAGACAGGCAGGGGTTAGAGGAAGGCATTCAAAGGGAACTGAGGACAAGTGATGGTGTCCAGAAATAGGGCCTGAGGGACAGCTGAACGTAGAGACAGGCAGTGATGAGCAACACAGTGCAGAACTAATGTCTTCTGGGTGCAGGCATGACGTTTGGAGCTTTGGGTATAAACAGAAAGAAGACAGTGCCTGCTCTCAAAGAGGCTACTCTCCAAGGGACAGTTTTCTGGCTACCTGTGGGTATCTTATTGCAAAGAGAGAGTGTAGAAACAGGAGAAAGGGGAGTAAAGAAAATTTGAGTTTATTATGCATATAGGGATGAGTGGTTTAAGTAACAGTACCTGCCGTTGGAGGGAAGAGGTGTCACTGAGGGGTCTTGAGTCTGTGTCCAGCCAGCAACACATGTGAACCTTGGGCACTGGGGCAAGTAAGAGGCTTGTCTGAGCAGCTATGAGGGCCAGGATTCCTGCCATTATGAGGTTTTCTCATATGCACATTGAACTTATAGGAATTTTGCTTAAAGCTTTCAGTGGAAAACTATTTAAATAATTCTATCAGCATCCATCCCATACAAGGAGCCCATGTCCCTGAGAAAACCTGAGATGGAAACATGAAGTGCTGTTTTCTGGTTGTTCTCAAGTTTCCTTCCTTGTACATCCCAGGGTGGGAGCCTTTCCCTGGTTATAGGTGATCGTAGTGTATAGAGATACAGTCCTGTAAATTGTAGTTTGCATGGAAACATTTTATTACATACTGTACATCACTGTATATTGCTATATATGTTGTAAAATATGTCAGAGTATGGAGGCTACACACACACACACACACACACACACACACACACACACACACAATTTAAAAAAAAGAAGAAAATTGACCCCTGAAGACCTCCACCCAAGTTAAGAAACAGCATAGCCTGTGACTGAAAGCCTCCTGTATCCCCTCCCATCACAGCCTCTGTCTTTCCACAGACAAACACTACCTAATTTTGTGATATTATTCCCTTGCTTTTCTTTGTAGTTTTCCCACCTATTCACATATCTCTAAATACTATATTGCAGGTTTTCCTGTGCTCGAACTTTACAGAAATGAAATCATACTGTGCATACTTTTTGCGACTTTCTTCTTTAACTTCCAGTTGGCTTGTGAGCTTCAGTCAGTTCATTTCATTGCCACACACTATGCCCCTTCTTTACTTAACCTCTACTGTTGACAGACATTCGTGTGGTTTGCAATTTTTTACCACCATGAACAATGCTGGTGTGAATTTTCTTCCCTGGCTCTTGGTGTCCAAATGCAAGGGTTTATCTAGGGTTTGTACTTAAGAGTGGTATTTCTGGGGCATGTGCCTGTTCAACTTTACTAGGTGATGCCAAACTATCAGAGTGGCTGTATTAGTTTATAGCCTCATCAACAAGCTATGAGACGTTTCATTTCTCTACATTGTCCTCACCATCATTTTATATTGAATATATATATACACATATGTATGTAAGTAATATATATAAACAATTTTATATATGTATATTATATATAATATATATTTATACATAATGTGTATATATTAAGGGTATATATGTGTATAAATATACACACACATTGTGTGTATATGTGTAGTAGTGTCTATTTTTACTTATATAATAGTATACAAAGATGCATTCTCTAAACATAATGTACTTTATGGAAGATCTAAGGAATTTGCAAGAGTAATATCGTCCATATTCAATTTTCTCTCTCTCCTTGATTTTAGAACACACCTCTGACATAAAAAAAGCAGCTCCTCTGTTTGGAAAATTAAATTTTTTGTGGTTCACAGGAGAATTTCTGAGAGAGGAGACCCCAAGAGTTTAGTTGAGGTATGCTTCTACCCTCTTTTGACCCATGATCAATGCATCCCAAATGTGCTGAATTAATAATGCTGACAGGGACTTTCCTCTAGCCAGGAGAGCTCAGTCTGTCCTGATGAGAAGTTCTGGAAACTTGAGACTCAGTAGTTGCCCTCACTGAGACATGAAGGGACTCCTGAGTTTGTGAATGACTGGTATTGAATGACTTAATAAAGGATCCAAGGCCACAAGAACCATACAAACTGATTGGGATTCCAGGTACCCCTTAGAGCACTTGCTATTTCGTGTTCTATAGTTGAATTACATGGTGAGGTAGTGTGCATATGTATAGAAGTGTTTTTATTTGGTTGATGGTTGATCAGAGAATGACAAGCATGAAGAGAATGAATATATTTCTCATAGTTAACCAGAGTGGACTAAATGACACAGTAGCCTGTGCATATCTATATATTTTTGCATTTCTTAAAAGTTTTCTTTGTTTTAATAGCAGAGGCTTTCATATAAATGAAGTATAATAGGAAGTTATGATATACAAAATTAAAGGTGCTATTTTATTGGAAAAATGTTTAACGTTTACTTATGTCAGTAAATGAGAATAATTATAAAAATCTATATTTACATGAATATGTGGTTGTAAATGGTAATAGTTTCCTTTCCTTTATTTATTTTTTTACATAGACTTTACTTTTTAGAGAAGTCTTAGGTTCACAGCAAAACTGAGCTGAAAGTACAGAGATTTCCCATATACCCCTTGGCCCCCTCCTGCCGCCTCTCCCATTACCAACATCCCCCACCAGAGTGGTACATTTGTTACAATCCATGAACCTACACTGACACCTCATTATTATCCAGAGCCCATAGTTTACAGTAGGGTTCACTACTGGAGTTCTGTGTCCTATGGGTTTTGACAAATGTATAATGACATGTATCCACTATTATCATATCATAAACAGAGTAGTTTCACTGTCTTAAAAATACTCTGTATTCAGCCTATTCAGCCTTCCTCCCCATCAGCCCATTCAACCTTCCTCCCCATCAGCCCCTGCTTTTATTTAAAAAAAAAAAATCTCCAGAGATTTAGAAGGTGGGGAGTAGGAAGTTGTTATATCACAGCAAAATACTAACAATATATAATATCATTTGCAGTTAAAAAAGTCAAAAAACTAAAAATTCAATTAAGAAATTAAAAAGGCAAGCCACAGACTGGAGATAACATTCATGGCACATGTATTGGACAAAGGACTTGTATCCAGAATATAAAAAGGAACTCCAATTCATCAAGAGTAAAAAAAAACAAGCCTCCAAGAAATGGGGAAAAGACTTGAACAGACACTTCACAAAAGAAGGTATGAAATGGCCCATAAGCATAGGAAAAGATGCTTGACAAACAAAAGCCACATGTACTTAGTAACATCTTTGTATCTAGTAGAACAGATAAAAGAAACAGCACCAAATTTTGGCAAGGATGTGGACTGACTTGAATTCATATACTTTGTTGATGCAAGTGTCCCAACTGCATTGGAAAACTGTTGAGGAGTTTCTTATAAGGTTAAAATTCACATCACCTATGACCTAGAAACTCCATTCCTAGGTATTTACCCAAAATAAATGAAAACATGTATCTTAAGAAAGACTTGTATATAATTAGTAGTTTTATTTATAATAGCCCCAAACCAAGGGCAACCCATGTCTATCAACAAGTAAATGGATAAACAAAATGTGACATATTCATGTAATGGAATACTACTCAGCAATGAAAAAGAATGAATATGGATCTATGTAAGAACATAGATGGATCTCAAACACATTATGTTGAGTGAAAGAAGGCAGATACAAATGAATACATATTGGGTGATTCCATCTCTGTGAAGTTCAAGAACAGAGAAAAACTAATCTATGGTAATAAAAATCGGCATACGGAGGTGGGTTCTGATGGGAGGAGGACATGAGGGAACTTGCTGGGGTGACAGAAATGTTCTATACTTACACTGGGTGTTGTTTCCACAAGTGTGTATACATTTGTCAAAACTATCAATTAAAACTGTTACGATCTGTGCATTTCATTGTATGCAAATTTCACCACAATAAAAACGATCCAAAATACCAATTAAGAATTATCCATAAATTACCATAAGCACTTACTGTCACCGTATGATGTGCCTGTGATGCTGTGAGTCACTCCTCACCTGTGACTGCACGAAGGTGATGCCTTCAAAGAAGAGGGCGCTCCCAGCAGTGGACCCTGAGCCTCGTCCCATATTGGACTGGTCACAACACGTGTAGCAATGCATGTTGTCTCAAACGACCTCACACAAGGAGACATGTGAAGATCTAAATTAAAAAACAAAAAACAAATGGAAAACGACCGAAAAGCAAAACCACGTTCCTGATCAATGACACGTTTATTACCAGAAGTTTAAATATTTGTCACAGATGGCAGAAATGATTCTGAGGTCTAAACAAAGATGATTGAAACTGACATGATAAATTCACATGGTGGAGGTCATCTGTGTGCTAAAATGTATTTTGTTGCACATTTTCATGCTCTTGCTATTTTGCATTATGCTTTTAAAGCACTAATATGTATATTTATAATAAGAATCAAATGCTTGGAAAGCCTCTGAGGTTGGAACCCACTGGTCTAGCTATACTAACTCTGTGTTGGAGGCCAGGATGCTGTCTTCTGTTTATGCTAAATAGCTTCTTCAATGGCCGGACTGAAGTGTTAACTGTTTAGTGGTAACAAGTGAGCAAGCAGGCTGTCTGGGAGACTAAATGACTCCTGTTAAGACATTGATAACGGTTCCTCCTAGGCAGACACAAAGGACAGATAAATAAAGGGAGGCTGTAAGCTGTCCTGTGACTCTAAATCAGATGGTGTAGGTGAAACCACTATTTCAACCCATTCTTGGCTGTGTGAACATTTTCTGGGCCTCGGTTTCCTCCTGTGTCCTGCCTAACTCACAGGGGGTATAATGGTGCTTCTCAAATGTTCATATGCATACAGGTCACTTGGGGTTCCTGTTAAAATACAGATGATAATCTAGTAGGTCTGGGATGGGGTCTGAGATTCTGCATTTCTAACAAGCTTCTGGGGGATGCTGATGTTGCTGGTCCCAGGTCCATACTTGGAGTGGCCAAGGGCTAGGGACTCTGTCTGCCTTGGGAGTAAAGAATGGGGGACACACTCAAACTACTGCTTTCTGAGTGAGGCTCCCCATGGTAATTTAACTTAGATTATGGGCGGAGAAAAGGTGGGATTAGAAAGAAAATTCAGATCCTTTAAGGCTGTGCTGTCCAACATGGTAGCCACTAGCTCCATTTGGCTATTTACACGTAAGTAAAAGGAAATAAAAGATTCAGTTCCTTAGTCAAAATAACGTTTCAAGTGCTCAATAGCCACATAAGATGAATGATGGCAAATTTATTGTATAACTCAGCACAGAATCAGAACATTTCCTTCATCGCAGGAAGTCTTATTGCATGTCACTGTTTTGGGGGTACTCAAAGAGAGAACTTGACTCAGGTTAGGACCTGGGAGCCCGGCTGTTTTCCAGAATGAGGAATCTTTCACATACAGATTTATCATTGAAGCTGGGTGAAGCTGGAAGCTGCATCCATTGGTAATTAATTAGTGTCATTTTAAACCTTTGGACCTGGAGAAGAATACTGTTCTGCTCAGCCTGTCATCCATCTAGTCCATTCTTTAGCACATGCGTTTTGCGACAGAGCAAAGTTGGTGGACCTCCAGACCCTTCCGAGATGGTAGGATCCCTATTTCAGTGTTTTCTAAACTGTATTCTGGAAAAGCTGTGGCATTCAGGCTCTGGGATCCTTCTGCTGCTTCTAAAAGATCAGCTTCACTTTTTTCTGCTTTCTATATTGGTTTCCTTGCAAACATCCCTCTGGAAAGAAAATTGGTCCCACTTTAAACAAAGTTTCCAAACCACTGACTCTAGTTCATCCATCTCACTTTATAAATGATGAAACTGAGGTCCAGGGAGGTGTAGGGTCTGACCTTTCCTAGTTCATATGGCCAATTAGCAAGAGAGCTGAGATGAGAAGTCTTGTCTCCTGACCTAGGTAGCTCTCCTTCCACTGGCTCACTGTTAATTATCATCAAGTGCTGCGTGGGTGGCCACCCCAGCTGGACTGTGACTCCTGGAGGGGAGGATGGGGTCGATACATTTCTGGTACCACTGTTGGTCTGTTGCCTGGCTCCCTGCTGGGGAATTAGCACCATCTAGTTGATTGCAAGTTGTGGTAGCTTCCTGGGAGCTGAGGTGCTGGGGGAAATTTGAGGCAGAACACAGGCATCCCTCAAGACCTCCAAGTTTATAGTTTGGAGGTGATGCTTTCCACACAACAAGGCTTTCCAGGTGAATGTGACTTTCCAACTTTTCAAGGACTGGGAAAGCGTCTTCAGAAGGCATGCATGTTTTTTTCTTCCACTGGCCTTGAGCCTCTGTCCCAGAACTGTCCTCCGAGTCAGTCCTGAGCTCCCTGGACTGGAACGCAACTCATTTCTATCCTATATCCAGAGCTCTGTGCTTTTCCATTGTTGGCCTCATTAGCTATACAATGATGATTGCTGGCTCCTCAGCTGGCTGTCTTCTTCCGTTTTTGTTTTTATAGTAGATCTCTCTTGAGCTTCTATCTGTCCCTCTGGTAACACTTCATCTCTATAGTCACACATGTTAACCATATGCCAAGGAACAGAAGTTTCTGAGCTTCTCCTAAACGGTGCTGATGAGGGATTGGATTCAGTTAGGCCACTGGATTCTGAATGGGGATTATTAGAGACTGATGTGAGAAAAAAAGCTCCCACAGTGGAGTGCTCCTCTTAAATTGTATTCTGCCTCGGAAACCTGGGGCTGAATATTCCAGATAGACAGAGCTTCTTGCTTCACAAAAGGGTCTCATTTACCAGACATGTATAATTTAGGTTAATTTGAAATTTAGTCTAAATTGAGCAGTCTCTTTGCTTACTCCCAACACAATGATGATTTATTGGCATATGCATAATGCATGGGATTCCATGAATCCACAAGGGCATTAATATTTTACATCCTGGAGGCCTTTCTCAGAAAACCTCTGTGCCTCTGGATGTTTCTACCTGCCCCCTACCTTCTACACACACACACACACACACACACACACACACACACACACACACACCCCACATACACACACACACTCCGTTTTGGAGGTAGACCAAGCTACCTCCAACCACAGGTGGGTCAAGAATTAGAAATCATGATTTAGAGGACTAGGGTGGCAGTGTCAAACTTTCTCTTCTCTCTCGTTTGTTTGGGTTTTTTTTTTCCCCTCTTTTGAAAGATGTATGACCAACTCCTTGTTGGTTCACTAAGACCCATTTCACTACCTTTCCCCTTTTCCTTCTGTCTGATAGACTCTAGAAAGCAAAA
This sequence comes from Leucopleurus acutus, assembly GCF_964270905.1. NCBI lineage: Eukaryota > Metazoa > Chordata > Mammalia > Artiodactyla > Delphinidae > Leucopleurus > Leucopleurus acutus. The sequence goes on along the minus strand of NC_139150.1, from coordinate 99,272,738 downwards.
TACCTAAATTTCTAGCCTTGCTTGTCACCCCCAACAAATCTAAGGTGGCCTTGTGACATCTTTTTGGACAATTGGATATTGGCAGAGGTCCCAGGTAGAGCTTCCATTCCCAGATAAAAACATCGAGCCTTGTAAGAAGAAAGATTTTTGTCTCATATTTTAACCTATCTTTCATCTTCCTGATTGTGATATAGAAACAGGCCAGAAGGTGAAGTAGTCTTTTTGCAACCATGAGGCTGACAACGGAAGCTCCATGGTAAAGATAGCAGAGCAAAAAAATAGGAGAAGCCTGGTTCCCTGACGACCGTTTTGAGCAGCTGAACTGCTACATCTGAACCTCTTATTACCTAAAGAAACAAACTCTACCTTTTTAAACCATTGCTTGTTCAGTTTTAGATGATAGTCAAATACGTGGGTGTAAAATATATGGTAAATTTTTTCAATATCCCACCTTTTCCGCAAGGGAATTTCTTGGCTCAGAAGCCATGTGGTTACCAATAAAAGCCCTAGATTAGACGTAAGAATCTGAGGTTCTAGTTCTGGATTTGCCATAAACTTGGACCCATAGGGCTATTAGAACTATGTATCCTGCAGGCCTTTCTTGGACAAATCATTTTCCGTACCTTTGCCCTCATCTGTAAAGTGAGAGTGTTGGACCACTTCTGAATTCTCTAGGATTACATGAAGATTTCCCAGTCCACTGGGAGGGGATAAGTTGTGAAATCCTTTCTTTTAGTACCACTGAAGCCCTTTCTATCAATGGCATTCTCTACCTACCATTTCTCTGTCTAATCTGGTAGAGAGAATACAAAATGGGAGGAGATTATGTCAGTCATATAATGCTGTGTGATAATCCACTCCCTAAAAACTAGTGGTTTAAATTGAAACAAAACCTATTTATTAATTCTTATGATTCTCTGGATTGGCTGGCAGGTCTTCTGGTCTTGCCTACACTCACTCATGTAGCTGCATTCAACCTCCAAGAGGAGGTCTTGAGGAATGCAGGTGTATCGGTGCTGGTTGTTGGGTGGGGTGTCTCAATTCTCTCTGCTTGTCTTCTCCATCCATCAGGATAACTCAGACTTATTTACATGATGACTCTGGTTTCCAAGAGAGTAAAATAGAAGCTGCAAGATATTTTAAGGCCTTGACCCAGAAGTTCTAAAATATCATTTCTATTACGTGTCATCACAAGACCCTAAAGCCTCACCTAATCATAGTGTCAGGGTTGATGTCCTTGATCTTATGTTCTATGTCAGGTCCAGGTGTAGATGAGGTCCCTCGTGTCTTGCTGCTCCCATGGGGCTACTAGTGATTAAGAGAACTGTGAATTAAAAAGACATATCATTTTAAGTGTACATTCCATCTACATACCCAATATACAATGTAGCAATATACAGTGGAGGGGCAGAGCAAGGACAGTCATAGTAGATAGACATTTCCAGATAAAAGGCGGGGGAACAAGAGGTACACACTGGTCCAGAGAAACTCTGAAATCCAGCCAAGCACATGTTGACAGTTCCCTCAACTCCAGGGGCACAGGGTTTCTCTTAACTAGAGCCCAGTTCTGCTCCCTTGAGGGGGACCCTCATCCCTTGACCTCCTTAGTTCTTGTCTGTGTCCTCTGCACTTTCGGCTCTGTCCTTTGGACTCTCGGCTCTATGCTCTGAAGTGTCTTTCCTTTTCTACAAGAAGTGGTCTATGTTTTTAGCTGAGAAGATTTTTCAATTTGCTTCCTGCCTATAGAAAGTTGGGATGGGGCAGAGGCCTTTTTTCATTGTGAACTGTCACAATGAAATGTTCTTTTTAGTAAGAACTGATACAGCACTTTTAAAAACATTATGAGTTTTCTATGTATGAGATTACTGTCCACTCCATTTGATCCATGCCACATCCAACATTTCTTCTGAGGCAGGACTATCTATCTCTATCTTGGGCTATGAGTCATGGACTGTGGGAAAGGGTCTATGATACCTTGGCTAAAATCTTCCTGAGTTCTTAATCAAGGGTCTTATGGCCATGCTCTTGATTTGATCTTTACTCTGAGAGGTGTTTTGCATGCTCAAGGGTTATGAGGCATGTGGTCAAAGGGTAGATAGTGGTAGATAGTTTCCAAAGATGGCTGCAGAAACCCTTCCACTGTGCATGCTTTTTTGCCTTCTTCCAACGTGACAGTGCCATTTCTTCCATGAAGAGGTAGAGTTTTATCTCCCCTCCCCTTGAATCTAAGCTGGCCCTGTGTCTTGTTTGACCAACAGAGTCAGGTAGAAGGGAATTTTTCTCCCCCTGTCTTGGAGCTTTAAACCAACTTGCAAAGAAGTATGGTTATCCATCTAGAGAAATGCTGTAGAGAGAAAGGCCCTACCTGGCAGCAGTGCCAACCAGACAGGTGTGTGAGGCCACCTTGGATCATCCAGACCTTGTCCAGCTTCCCTATGACTGTAGTTACATGAATAACTCCAGCCAACAACACAGGGAGCAGGATGCCCCGCTGAGCCCAGCCAGCCCACAGCATCATGAGAGATAACAAGTTGTTATTTTAATCCATTGGGTTTTGGAATTAGTTTGTTATGCAGCATTAGATCACTGATACAGGATGATGGGCTTGTTTCCTGTATCTCACACTCTTGGTCCTTTGAGTGCTTGTGAAAGTAGCAGTTTTCTTTGCAAGGCCCAAATTACCTGGAAGCCCAGACATTATCTTCCTAAACCTTTCTATTGGGGCCCAGCAGGTGTTTAATAGCCCTCCCTAGAGTCTGCCACACCTCCCTACCTAACAACCTGTTCCCCACGGGCTTGAGAGGATGCAGTGAGAACAGTCATAACAGCTGGTGGAACAGCTGCAAGACAGAAAGGCAATGAGAGTGTAATTACTTAGAAGTGAGTGACAAAGTGAGAGAGTGGCATGGACATATATACACTACCAAACGTCAAATTAGATAGCTAGTGGGAAGCAGCCGCATAGCACAGGGAGATCAGCTAGGTGGTTTGTGACCACCCAGAGGGGTGGGATAGGGAGGGTGGGAGGGAGGGAGACGCAAGAGGGAAAAGATATGGGGATATATGTATATGTATAGCTGATTCACTTTGTTATAAAGCAGAAACTAACACACCATTGTAAAGCAATTATACTTCAATAAAGATGTTAAAAAAAAAAAAGAAGTGAGTAGCTGGGGTGCTGGGGATGAGGCTGAACCCTTAGGCAGGGGCTGGGAGGGATTGAATGGCCCTGGGAAGGCCCCACCCCCTCAGGGAATTCACCAGCATTCCTGGATACTGGGGACTGTCCATTCCTCGAATAAACCATGCCTTGACTTGCCTGATGCCCTTCTCTTGCCTGGTGCTGTTCCCCTACCTGGAATGCTCCATCCCTCTTGTTCAGCAGAGGAAATCCTACTTCATTTTAAAGACTCATCAACACATCTCCTCTGTGATGTTTCTTTTTAACCTGCCTGGGCAGAGTCAGCTGATCCTGTTCTGTTCTCACCGTGCACTCCTTAGAATGCTATTAGCTCTTAGTACAGGCTGACTTGTCTGTTGGGTGCTTTACTAGTTAAGATTATATTGAAATGAGTGTACCATAAAACTCTAAAATAATAACATCTTAAACAAGGTAGAACACTCCCCCTCCTGTATAAGGAAGCTTGGTGTGGGCAGGCAGTAAGTCCTGGGCTGGTAGGTACCCCACAGTGTCAGGGCTCAGACTCCTTCTATTCTGTGTTCTACTGTGCATAGGTTCCATTCTGAAGGTCACCTCAAGGTCAAAGGTGACTGCTGGAGGTCCAGCCTTCACATCCACATTCCAGCCATCTGGAAGGAAGAAAAGGGCACATTCTTTCCCTTTAAGCACAATCTTTAGAAATTGCACATATCTCCTCTGTTTATGCCTTCAATCTGAGCTTCAGGTGAAGCTGAGAAATATGGTCTTTAATCCCAGCTAAAACTGAGAATTATATTTCTAAGAGAGAGGGAGATGATTCATATAAGGGGGTCAGTTATTGGTATTTGTCCAAGTATTATTTGTCCTCCTCACTAGAATGAACTTCTTGAGACCAGAAAACCTATTCAATTCATCCACGTTTTTCCCACAATGACCAACTCTGTGCCTGATACACTGTAGATATTCAGTGAACAAAGATATAGCAAATCTGCTTGCTGATTTGAGGCCAGTATCTCTAGGATGGGGTAGCACAACTCGTTATTAATAACTCAGTAAAAAATTGTCTCTGGTCTTCAAGTCCTGGCTTCCTATTTTTCTTTCTGTATATCTATACTTTCTCTCTGACTTTTCCCTACCTACTCTCTCTTGCCCCTGGCTTCCCAGGCCCTGAATCTATTATCACACCATCTCATAAACTCTCTGCCGGGCTGTCCAGGGTCTGGATCTGGGGAGCTAAAGACTGGGAGGTACTGTGTTGTTCTCATTGGGTGAGGAGTTGGTGGACGTGTGGTGTTTGAATTAGAGGCCGGAGAACCTGGGTGATAGGTTCAGTTTGGCCACAGGTAAATCTGTGACACTAGTAACTTGTGTTTATTATCTTCACCTTGATTTCTTCTTCTGTAAAATTACAGAGATATACACTATCCTCATCCTAGAGATTCAGAATGTACAACAGGATATTAAAGACCATGTCTATTTAACATGTATGTGTATGTATATATGTGTATGTATATGTAACATACAGTTGCAAGGTGTTATTTTTAGATGTATATATAACAAACAAACAACGAATAAAAGTGTATCCTCCCCCACTGCAACTGGTTTCCAAAGCATGTGTTGAATGGAAAGGAATAGGAAGATCCTTGACCTACACCTTCTTCCTCTTCCCTCAGTGCTCTTTCCTGAGCTGCTTGTGTTGCAGCTCAGAAATCAGAAGCCCTTCTTTGTCCCGAGGCATTACTCCCGGTCATTTCCACTGATGGGCTTGGAATGACAGGGTGATACACTGTACTAAGATGGGGAAATGTTTTCTCTGGCTGGTCCTGGAAACCTCCCTGACATAGATTTTCTTGGGGCTCAGAAGCTTGACAGATGTGAAATAAAGGTAGTCTGCAGGGCCCTAAGGCTGGATTGGCCCGGTTATCCAGCCACTGGATGTTTTAGGCACTGCTTGGCCTTTGAAGGATTTACTGTGTCATTGGAGAAGGAAACAGAAAAATCAATGGACGAAGGAGGTCTAAAAAGTCCATGCAGGCAGATGGGCTGAGTAGGCTCTTGGCGACCTCTTTTCTTGTTGCCCTTCTCTGCCCAGGGGATGTGGCAGAGTGGGAAAGAAAGTGATCCTTCCAGAAAGCCAGTGAGTATCAGGAATGGTCTTGTGAGCTGCTATCCCAGGCTTTCCTGCAGGCATGGCTGCTTTGACTGCCATGCTCTCCATCACTGTGGTCATAGAGAAGCAAGTGGGAGCCAGAGGGAAACAAGGATCTGGTGGTGAAATGAAGACAGGGAAAAGTTAGCACACAGCATCCTGGATGTTGCTGGAGGTGAGTGGTAGGCTTGGCTAAGAGTGTGTCAGCAATCAAAGCAGAGGAAAACACGACAACAAAGTAATAGGACTTATCAGGTCCACATGAAAGATCAAAATCCTACTCCCATCCTACTTGCTAGGAGAACACAGCTTTCTCTGCTATGAACTGGGTTCCTCTGGAGGGTTAATTGTGACATCCTTCAAGTCATTGCTATCCTGCATAGGACACGCTGTGCCCTCCTGTTTTGCCCTTCTAAGGGCATGATGCCAAAGTCCAATCCTAATAAAAAGCAGTGCAGAGAACAAAGCCACATGATTTTAACCTGGAACAATTATAGCCCTCTGTGGCTCTTCCTTTTCCCCTAACCCTTTTGCTTGGATATTTACCCCCATTATTACCCACAAGTGCATATTAAGTCCTTAAGGCTAGACAGAACCAAGAAGTATTCCTGATCTAGAAAGTGAGACTGAAAGGAGGGATTTGGGTTTCTTGGGAGTGCTGCAAGAGAGAAAAATGTTGAACTCCAAAGATCTCCATTTCTGTGATCCATGAGCGGAAACCCTTTGTCCGCATGCCCACCCCCAAAGTGTGCTGCCTCTAGCTATCTCCTCTGGGTCTTGACTCAGGATCAGAGCTGGGCAGAGGCTCTAGATGTAGGCTGGGGAGAAGTTGCCCTGTTCAGGCAGACTAACCCCTGAGGCAGGAAACTCTGGGCTGAAAAGAAGCAGATGATAATTCCAAACCCTGGTTCTGCTGAGAGGTGGCAGGAATGTAACCTGAACATGCTGCTGGAGCAGATGTGGGCTCTGGAATGCCCTTGAAATGTACAATGGTGAACATAAAGGGAACTCGGGGGACCAGCAGGCTCCATTGAGAGGAGTTAATCACCTGGTCAGTTCCAGTATGAAACTAAGAGATCATGCCACATGACCCGCTACCTGCACGACTGTCTGCTAACCATCACCCCCTTCTCTGGCCCTGCTCAATTCTGGGCTGGCGAGAGTGGTCATGGGAACAGCGAGGTCATAGCCAGGGCTCTGGAGAAGCCAAGGTCTAGCAGACAGCTCCTTGAGGGGCAGGCAAATGCTATGGCAGAACCAGGAGATTTGGGAAGGTGGGGTTAGCAGGATGGGGTATTTGCTATAGGGGGAAAGAGAGAGAAAGCGGGATGGAAAAGAGGACAAAAAGGAAGGAGAAAGAGAAGGAGAAAGATCAGGAGACACCAGCAGGTGCAGCCCATGGGGAAGGAAGAAACGACCTAGGAAGAAGGAAGAAGACTCGAGATAAATTTTGCCCAAATCTACCTGTTTTGGAAAGGGAACCCAAATATGTGATTGTGAAAAATCCTGGAAAAGCAGTTAATGCTTTTGGAATGTTCATGGCTCTGCCATTTGACCCTTAAAGAAGAGGAAAACCCAGAGGCCCTCTCTTTCCTAAAACAGTTTGGTCACCATGGATCCTGCAACTCTAGTGGCAGAACCTGGCTGGGGACCAGCTTTGGGATGGCCGGCAGGCCCTCCAAGTCTTTCTTGCAGAGACGAAGCACACCTTCAGAGGAGGAATCCTGGGCAAGGAGTCAGGACAGAAGCATATGCAGGAGACCAGGCAAATCACTGAGCTCCCCCTGCCTCAGTTTCCCTACCAGTAAAATGGGAACTACAATGATTCTCTTACTCCTCTCACATTTCGGCAAAGACCAAATGAGACCGTTTTCTTTTTCCACCTATCCATCCATTGCAAAAAACGTTATCAAAGACTCATTTAAACCATTTAAACTAGGCACTGAACTGAGTGGTAAAGCTACAGGGTCCTTATTCTCAAGAAGCTCAGTCTCATGGGAGAGTCACATTTATGGACAGATCTTAAAGTTCAGTGGGATAAATGTTCAAACAGCAACACGCATAAAGCCTTGCCCTTATCTGTGCTGGGATAAAGGCCAGCCTCCTCTGCATGGCTTATAAGTGTCTCTGTGACCTGCATCTGGCATCCACATCTTCCCCAAGAACCTCTTTCGCTTGGCCTCATATTTATTTATTTATTTATATTTTTTTTGTGGTACGCGGGCCTCTCACTGCTGTGGCCTCTCCCGTTGTGGAGCACAGGCTCAGGACTCGCAGGCTCAGCGGCCATGGCTCACGGGCCCAGCCGCTCCGCGGCACATGGGATCCTCCCGGACCGGGGCACGAACCCACGTCCCCTGCATCGGCAGGCGGACTCTCAACCACTGCGCCACCAGGGAAGCCCTGGCCTCATATTTAGACTATACCAAACTGTATGGGATTCTCCATAGACAGGTGGGCTCACATCTCTGCACCTTGGTTATGTTGCTTTCCAAGCTCGAAATGCCAGCTTCTTCTGACTCATGGTCCTAACTCTCACTTCATGACTCCACTCATTACTCTGCTCCTGGTCCTCCAGAGAGACCCCCTGTACCCCTTCCCCATTTCCCTCCCCAGGCTAGATTAGATGCCTCTCATCTTGTTCAGAAATTGTCTTTTTTCATGAATTTTCTCCTGCTGCTATAGGTGCAGAAGAAGCAGGGGCCCCATCTTAGCTCATGCTTGTTTCTTGGTGGACAAGACACAGTATAAGAAGTGTTCAATGAAAGCTTATGGAGCTGAACTGAGCTTCTCTGACATCACAGGGGAAAGACAGACTGAAGAGTCAGGGAAGTCACCCATGACCTTGGTCTTGATGTATGAATAAGAGTTCAAGGGTGAGAGAAGGAGGGAAACATGAATGCTGAGGTCAGGGGTCTGAGACCAGGTGGCTTGGTCAGGGGATGTGAGTTGTAGGAGCTGGAAGAGGGGCAGCTGCAAAGTTGAAGAGTGTGATGGTTAATTTCATGTGTCAACTTGACTGGGCCACAGAGTGCCCAGATGTCAAACATTATTCTGAGTGTGTCTGTGAGGGTGTTTCAGAATGAGATTAACATTTGAATCAGGACACTGAGTAAAACAGATTGCCCTCCTTAATGTGGGTGGGTCTCATGCAATCAGTTGAAAGTCTGAATAGAACAAAAAGGCTGGCCTCCTATGAGTATGCTTGACTGCTGTGAGCTGAGACAACTTTTTCTGCCTTTGTACTTGAACTGAAACATTGGCTCATCTTGAAGCTTCCTGGCTTTTAGACTGAAACTTATACTTCAGTTCTCCTAGTTCTCAGGCCTTTGAACTTGGACTGGAGGATACCCTTAGCTCTCCCAGGTCTCCATCTTGATGACTGAAGATCTAGTGACTTCTCAACTTCTATAATTGCATAAGCCAATTCCTTATAATGAATCAATCTCCCTCTCTCTCTCTCCACACACACACACACACACACACACACACACACACACACACACACGCACACACGCATACCACACATCCTATTTGTTCTGTTTCTCTGGAGAACCCTAACTAATACAAAAGGGGAGATCATGGAAGTCTTGTGGGCTTGCTAAGGTGATGGGGAAGCACAGAGGATGCTGAATTGCAGCGAGCATGATGCAGCTTGTGCTTCTTCATCTTTGTCATCAGTGGCAGGCCATTCCTGTCTTCCTGGGGCATCCTGGCCTCTGCTCAGCTGCAGAGATTGGTTGCAAGTGGACCCTGGAGACCCCTCAAAGGGATGGAACTTGGAAGCCAGGAGATGGACTTAGTCTAGCTATATTAGAAGCCTATTCCTTGGACTTCAATGTTCTTATGCTTCCTCTGTTCTCAGCCTTTTTTTTATAACATTTGGTAAAACCTTCTTCGCTATTCCAACTGCCTCAGCTGTTTGAAGAGGAACCAAAGGCATAACTTGTATATATATATATTTGAACTAGTGCTTTAAAGGTGGGAAACGGTTCTTTGGAGCCAGTGAGGGAATTCAAGAATCCCAAGGCTGGGTGACTGGAGAATGATACCAGAGCTGTCTGCTCCAGCTACTCTTATCATCCCATACCCACCAGAGGCTGTCATAGCTGACAGCTGAGAAGTGCTGTTTTCTCTTAATAAGGGGGTCCCTTTGCAGTCTGTCACTTGGCAAAGCCATACTCTTGGCCAGAAGAAACATGAATTTCCCTTAGACTGTGGAGTTAGCCCTAGGTTGTAATGTTGGCACTGCTGCTGCATGGCTGTGTGCCTGGGTGCTTCTGCTGTAGGTCTCTGAGCCTCATCTTCTGTGTCTGTGAAACAGAATTGTGCCAACCTCACAGGCTTGTGGTGAGGACCATTTAATGAGATATGTATGTGAATGCCTTTGCCAGGTGGGACTTGCTCCATCAGCTCACATATCTTTTTCCCTCTCCTTCCAAATATGGAGACAAATTGTCCAGATAAAGTGATGCATCCTTCCCTAAGGACCCTCTTTAAGAATTCTTTCATTTCTCTATTTTGTTTATTCCAAAAATGTTTTTGCTTCCTTCACCACAACGGAATCTGAGCTAATGGCTGCAGTGTTGCAGGCCTGGGGGTCCTCTGCTGAGCCTGGGACTAGTGAAAGCCAAGTGGGAATACACTGAGCATTCAAACTCGTTTTAAGGGTACAGTTAAGTACCTACTTGGATGTCCAGGACCAGACTGCTGCTGAGATAGGACTCGGATTCTCTAAATCCTTCTCCTGCTTCTGTCCACGGATGTAAGGGCCCTAGAGAGAGAGGCCAGACAATGGTGCAAGAGGAGAGGAGAAGGATTCAGATCCAGACCTTGTGGGGAAAGTTTTGTCTTCCCTCAGAGCACACGTGATTGTGGAAACTCCTTGGCTAGTCAATTCAACTAGAGTTTGTGCTTATCATTCATTCGTTCATTCATTCATTCATCTATCATGGTGCTTATTCAGAGGTGACTACTGTGGATCCAGCTCTAGTCTTCAGTCTAGGATGTGGAGGAAGAATAGATCAGAGCATCACTTCTTGTTGAGCTGTGTGATAAATAGTGTGATAGAGGCATATGTTAAACAGGGCGGGGCACAGAGGAGGATTCTCAGAGGTGAACTGTAACCTGGGTCTTTAAGGACAGCAGGAATTTCCCAACACTATAAGGATTGCATAGGTGTAGGGAGGGGATTCCTGAAACAGTGGGATGATCTCATGCAAAGCTTGGAGGCATGAGAAACTGTGGCAAGTTCAAGAGGTTGGAGCTAGGTCAGACTGGCTGGAAGGTAGGGATGGAGAAGGGGCTGTGTGCATGCGGGGAGGTGGGGTGGGGGTTAGGATGTGTGCAGGTTTGGGTGGGCACAGGGGGCCTGAGGTGGCAGTTGGTAGCAGAATGCCCAAGATGGTGGAATTTGAGGTTGGAGGGGTAGAGTCCAGATGATCACAGGGTAGTTCAACTTTGTTCTGTGGGTAACGAGGAACTTCCGGAGGATTTTAAGCAGGGAAATGATGAGGTCACATGTCACTATTGATTATATTTTGTGTCCAGTAATATAGGTATTTAAAGAGGTAGAATAGGGATATTTCTTGCTTTTGTGGCCTTTAAGGTTTGATTGAAATGACACGTACACTCAGTGCCCTTCTACCTTCTCCTCTGGGTTTGTCTACATATTTGCAATCTGAGTGTCCTAGCCAGCTTTCCCCAGGCTGTGAACATTGGGCCAGAGGCCACGATGCACTGCTGGATTTGTCCTGTGCTTCCCCAGAGCGTGAACCTCGTCCTCCACCCATTGTCGCAGGTTGGAAATATGCTGTGAAGGGCCAGAGCCCTCTCTAAACCCCAACCAGAGGCCCCTGGCTCCTGCTGTGTCCACTGTCAGATAACAGGAAACAATGGTTGCCTGACCTACCTCAAGCCAGGTATGCAGGGCATCTCAGAGGCCCCAGTTAGTCCCCACTGTCTCCCCGATGCTCCAGGATCAATCCTGGCCTCCTTCCCTTTGTAGAGCTTTCTAGAACTTGGCATACTTCCTGCTTGAACCATCCATTCTTCACCAGCAAATAATTTGTCATGGACTGGGCTAGGTGCTTTCCAACATTCCAGGGAACCTCTGCACAAAGCTGAATGAGAGAAAACAAAGGTATAAATATTATCACAAACCATTAAGTGGAGGAACTTAGAGATGGGGAAGAGTGTTGGCTAAATAAGGAGCCCAGTCAGTTCCCTGAAACATGCAGCCAAGACTTCCGTGTGTGCATTTTTTCTGCTGCTCCCAGAACCCACTCTGCTCCTGCCACACCTCTGTCTCTAGTGCTTTGCCTGGCTCGCTCCTGCCCTGGTTTCCAACCTACTACTCTGGCAGTGCCTCCCAAGTGGGGTCAAGGGCTTGGGCTAGGGGCTTCCTTCTGTCTTCCCCAGCCTCCCAGGACTTGCCTGCTCCATGTCTGAGTTACCTTCAGAGCACACACACACTTCTCATTCGTGGTTCCTCTCTAGTGCCCCAAGCAAAGTGAGTGCTTTGTGATGGTTGGAAGGAAGTGATGGGAAAGTGGTTCATCTTCTGAGGGTTGAGGATTTAGCAGCTGCCTTGAGTCTCTTCCTTTGTGAAGGGACAAAGAGAACAGAATCCATCTGAAGCAAGATTTTATGGTACATAGTTTGTCTTCAGTGATGGCCCCAAACCCCCTATTTCGGTGGGGTTTACCATTCCTTCATTCATCCCTGCTTCCATGGATGGCTTTTAGGTCTGATCTCCACCTGTCAAGTTATCCTACCAGACACTGTAATTTATAAACACTCACATGGGCGATGGGGTGAATTCCGAATCATGGATCTTCAGGATTTATGAGGTCACCTTATAGCACCTTCTCTGCTGGGGAGCAGGCTGGTCAGGGCAGACAGTGGACACAGCCTATGAGCTCTCTGATGGCCACACTGCCTCCGCATTCCAGTGCCTGCCTCAGACATAAGCAATGGCTGGATGGGGCAAGGTGGGTCATGAAGGTTTTTGAATGAATGAATGGAGATTCCATTTTTTAAATGAACAAATGGGTCCTCTACTCCTCCTGTGTTTTAAATGCAGCTAAAATTGGTTCTTATCTTTTTTTCTCTCAAAAATGTAAACCTCTGAGGTTCTTGGCATTCTTGAATGACACTTTCCTTCTCCTGGTATTGGGAAAAAGGTGATTCATCCAGATACTTACAGAGGTACTCACAGTTCTTCTTGGAAACCCCATATGGGATAAATGATGCTAATTTATGTGTATTTACAGGCAACTAACTCCATACCCTAGTGAGCTACATAGTCTTGTGAGTTCAAAGTTAACCTTCCAACAATTGGAGCAGAATTTTAATTGAAAAAGGTAAGGCAGGCATCTGGCAGATGTGCTGTGTTTAGGGGGTCATTCTATTAAGGAGTCACTGAAATGGCTCTGTAGCTGTTGTAACAGATTCTTATTTAAATGAGATATCACTTTTTTTTTAATGAAGAGAAAGTTGCCCGCATTTGCAATGTTTTCCAATGAACTGAGATTTCTTTCTCTTTTTTAAAAATCATAATTGATTTATTTTGTAATACAATATTGTCTAACATACACAGCCTCATTTGAATAAATTATTCATCAGCATTTCTTTTAGTGATGCTCCAGTTCCTGCCTGCTGGAGCTCCATTGGTCCCTTCTTGCCACTGAGGTGCAGGAGACGTACACAGCTATGGCAAACAACATGAATCAAAAGCCAGAGCAAGTTGCTCTTAACTAAAGCTATGAAGGACTGGGTTATTTATAAGGATACTTGATGGATTCCATTTCTAATGAGGGCGTGGGAAGGGTGGAGTCAGGAGGTAGTGCCCACTTACACACCTATCCCATGTTATTATCCTAAGGTAACCAGCTGCACTGTGAAAGCAGGCCCAGCCAGTACATACCCAAAGGACAGCATATTTATTGATTTCTTCAGGTGGATGAAGTAATTTCTTGGGCTGCTATAACAAGATACCATAGACTGGGTGGCTTAAATGGCAGAAATTTATTGCTCACAGTTCTGGAGGCTGAAAGTCCAAGATCAAGCTCTGGCATATTCAGTAGCTGGTGAGGCCTTGCTTCCTGGTTCATAGATGGCTGTCTTCTCGCTGTGTCCTCACATGGCAGAGAGAGAGAGAGAGAGAGAGAGGAAGAGAGAGAGAGAGAGGGAGAGCCCTTTGTGGTCTCTCTTTCATAAGGACACTAATCTCATTCATGAGGTCATCACCCTCATGACCCAGTCACCTCCCAAAGACCCCACCTCCTAACAACGGCACACTGGGGGTCAGAGCTTCAACATATGGACTTTGTGGGGAGGGACACAGACATTTGAACCATAGCACCGGACCCTAATTTTATGATGCAAAATGTAGTTTCAAAGCTGATCCCAGATTTGGGTGGCCTGTGAAAAGTACAAAGGTCTGATGCATATTAGTCTGAGAGTGAAAGTTGCTGTAAATACTACCCCTCCCCCACACCCCAAGGCTGAGGTCAGGAAGGGCTCACTGGGGCCATGCTGTCCCTCCACTCCCTCTAGTCCTCTCATCAATGTCAGCAGGTAAGTTTGAGACAAAAGAACCCCCTAGCCTGGGGAGTGAGCTGCCTGTCCCTGGCTGGCCTGGCATTTCCAGGACTGATGTTCTCTGTTGGGTCATGGTGGGCAGTGACCTTCTCCCAGAGGCAGGAGCTCTGAGAGGGCGGCTTGGGGAAGGGCTCCTGTGACTCTGGGTCTTGCTCTCACACCAGCGGGAACTTCAAGGAGGCTGTGACTTCTCTCCTTCCCACCAAATAAAACGTTCATTCACTCTGAAGGACTCTCTGACAGAGTCCCTTCTCCAGACCAGCTGTCAGTTGCTAGAACAACCCCAAGATCAGGATATTCCCCACAGGACTCTTTTATTATTTTTTAAAATATTAATAGAACTAATTAAATATAGAGGTGTGCTCCAGCCCTAATCTCTGACTTCTCATCTTTCCTCGCCTCCCTCCTTCTCCCCACTGGGCCCCAGCATGTATTGTCAAAATGTCAAGTGAGGAGGGAAGGAGAAAACCAGGGGAGATAATGCAGAATTGGTATGCTGGGCCGAGGCCACGGACACAAGGGACTTCTTTTAACCCAGTCCATTAATCAATCTCTCCATAGAAATTGAATTAACTGTCTTTCATCAACATCACATCCCAGGACTTGAAAACACGGTGCACACACAGGAATGTAAATGCAGCGAGGTGTGTGCCTTCCTTCTGCGTAGGTGAATGTGCGGGGCTCCTGGTCTTTGGTCCAGTACATGGAGCGCAAAGGCCTGAGAGTCAGAAGGGGCTGGCCTTGGTTGGGTGGCCTTGAACTTGCGCCACCGAAGCAATCTGCCATTATGTTTTGCTTGCTCACAGCCACTGGGAAGACTTCCTACTCTCATTCCTCCTTTAACCTAAACACGTTCACCACTGAATATATTCTCACTGTAATATTTTTTCTTTAGACTTGAGTTACACAAAAAAACAACCAGCCCATGCCCTGCTGCAGCCCCCAGCTGCCTCCTTCATCCCTGCTAAGATAAAGCTCTTTTTCTGGGTCATTAGGCTCTGGCATGTACTGAGAATCTCTCAGTGCAAGTATGAAAGGATCTCTCTCAGTCTTTGAGAGGAAAATTCAGACATTACTATATGTGTATGGAGATGCAGCTCCAGAGAGAAGTCAACCACAAGAGGTGTTTCCTAGAGATTTGGGTATTTCATTCATTTAATCAGTTAACTAATAGATATTTATTGGCTGTCTGCAGGGTTCCAGGATCTGTTACACCTCAAGGGCACAAGGATTAAAAAAAAGAAGAACAATGAAAAACAACCAAAAAACCCCACAATGCAGTCCCTGCTCTGATCATCTACTGTGGGGAGACTGGTAGAATAAGAATTCACAGTACAGTGTAATACGTATTAAAATAGAACGTTGCAGTCCATGGGGTGAGAATGGGGAGCAAACGAGGAAGTGATTACTTGGCATGATGGAGCAAGGAAAGGAGGTAGGTTCTGGAAAGACAAACCAAGCATTTGCTATAGGGAGAGAGGGATTGGAAGCAGATGCTAAAAGAGAGAATTTTGTTCTCCCTCATGTTCCATTCTCCATAGAACAATTAGATAAAAATATGGTCATGCCATTCCCATGCTTACCACCCCAGGGGCATTTCATTGCCCTCAGACCTCTATAGCCCCATCCAGGATGTGCTCCCTGATTTTCACCCCAGGGAAGGCTGGTGTGGCTTCACTGAGCCTGGTCCAGCCTTGAGGCTTCACACCTGCTGTTCCCTCTGACTGTTCGTGCCCACCTCACCCCCATGCCTGCCCCTGCCATTGCCTGGCTGAGTCCTACTCATCCTTCAGGTATCTACAGGGAAAATTTCTCTGGCCTCCCAGAATGGGTTAGGCCCTCCAGTCCCATCTCAGAGCCCACGACAGCCTGTGCTTCTCCCCCTGGAATGATCACCATTGTAATTATTGTTTAAAACCCATCTCCCCATCTCCAGACTTGAAGTGCCATGAAAAGAAAGACTGTATCTCTCCTGACCACTTTGTTAATGTCAGGGCCTGGCCCAGAGCAGATGTTTAATAAATGCTGCATAAATCTTTGCATAAATCATGCTTCAAGAGGTTGTTTCAGGGGCGTGGTGAATGTGGCCCGTAGCAAGTAGCTTGCCTAGTGCAGGGATGAGCAGCCTTGCCATGTGGGACTGAGTGAGATTGCATGTCAAGCTAAGGAGTTTGGACTTTGCCCCATAGGCAAAAGGAACCGTGCAAGGCTTATGAGCAAAAGAGTGACTTAATCTGATTTGTGCTTTAGAAATAAAACTCTAGGGCAATTGATTCCCACGTTAACTATCCAAAGTTTGCTCTTGTTTGATTTCCCAAGTTCTCACCCTCCCAGTTAAGCAAAGTGAAGGAAAACAAGTTTTGGGTTTCAGAGGTGGCCACGTTCATAACTCAGTGGGTCACATCGTCTTCTGTTTGTCACCTCCCTCTGCCCCCACTCTACCTAAAAGGTTCCCCATTACCAAGTTTGATTTTAAGGCACAATTGGCCTTGTGCCCCTGCTGTTCCACCTTGTGGGCTGCTGTGCACTGTCCTGCCTCCATGCCATTGCATGCACTGTTTCCTCTGCCCCAGAGCCCTCCCCACCACCCCTGCCTTTTCCAATATTGCCTGTCCTTCTTGGCCCAGTCTAAGACCCACTGCATCTGTGGAGTCGCCCTGACCACTGCAGGCCATCTTGCTCTGTGGGACTCACAAAACGCTCATGTTCTCTGCCTTTTAAATACTCATGGAACATAGAGCCAGGCAATGGAGGTCACGTGGGCCCACCCCTCTTTTAATAGGAGGGGAAACTGAGGAGGAATGAATTGTTGGGGTCATACAGGTGGGGGACAGCAAGACCAGACCACACTCCCTATGACCTGGCAAGCCCATTGCTCTTCCCTTCACGGCATTTGCCTACCCAGGCCCTTGGACATGGGGTCTCTTGTACTACTTAACTTTTCAGCACATGACCAGTTCCTCCAATAAAATCACAAGCTCCTGGGAAACCTGAACCATAGAACATCTCATTTATCTGAGTATAAATGTCTGACCCATAGTAGTTATTCAATAAAGAATCATTGATGCGAGACATTTCAGATGGGAAGTAGTTCTTTGCTCTCCATCTCCGTCTGCTCTGTCCATTAGGGCAGTGATGGCTGGGGGACAAGATCACTGATTTAGGTGCATGAGGTGAGAGCCAGAGCAGGGGGCTGGCTGTTGAGGGTGTGCCTTCAGGTCTCCCAGAAGGCAGGTCTGGACCATCCTTTGGGAATGTCTGAGGGTCCCTAGAAGGAGGGGGTCTGTGCCACCCCACTTCCTTCTCCCTGATCCATTCTCTGTCTTCCTCTGCCCGCTCTGTGTCCTGGAATCTGACTTCACCTGGAGGGCATCACCTGGACACCCCTGCTGGCTGGCTTCTGGTGGACTCAGCCAGTGGAGAAAGGAGTGGAAGCTCAAGGTATTTATCCCGCTGACTCCAGCTCTCCGTGCCTGCCTCCACTTCCTGTGGTGGCTGCTTCCTCAGGCTCTAGCTCTTACCTGGCTCAGGT
This sequence comes from Leucopleurus acutus, assembly GCF_964270905.1. Taxonomy (NCBI): domain Eukaryota; kingdom Metazoa; phylum Chordata; class Mammalia; order Artiodactyla; family Delphinidae; genus Leucopleurus; species Leucopleurus acutus. The sequence continues at coordinate 99,255,293 of NC_139150.1, read as the reverse complement.
TACACTGGTCTGTCTCTCGTGCTCCCTTAGGCACCATAGCCATGCTGTCTTCCTGCTATTGTGGTCACAGGTGGCTTCCATCCCTTGTTGATTCCCCATACCCTCTAATAGGCCTTGGATCAACTTCCTCTTTGAGCAAGACATCTGTTCTGCTGGGATTTGGCGTGATGTAAAGTCTTAAGGAAATTCACAAGACCAGACTGGTGGGGAGGAAGATAGTGTGGGACCAAGTATTTTTGGCAACAATGCCAGATGTTGAGGAACACCTGGGGATCTCACTGAGCCTGCCCCTGAGTTTGGACATGGGGGACAGTGTGGGCCAGAAGAATACTTCCCCATCCTCCCCTTTCTTAGCTGGCCACTGGTCTTTTGGGGGTCTTTTATTTCATTAAACAGGCATTCATTCAAAAAATGAGTAAGATATCACTACTCTCCAAGGAGCTTACAGTATAAAGGGAATGAGAGACACATGAATGAATTACACTGGAAGGTATATGAAGGGGACAAGATGGATGTGCCAGGTGTGGCTGGATGTGGAAGTCACCAGCCACATGCCTCCAGACTGGAATGGACCCTGATGGGGAAAGAACTCTGGTTTTAGAGGAGGAAGATGTGCTTGGGTCTTTGGGGTCCTTAATAACCCTCTGAGCCTTGTTGGTGAACTGAGAAAAGTAATACCTTGCTGGCAGGCTTGGAAGACCTAAATGAGATGCCGTGTGCAAAGTACTAGGGCTGGGGGTCCTAGTAAGTCCCAGGGTGATCCGGGGAGAAGGACCTGGCACAATGGAGTTGATATATAAACATTTGATGAATGAATGAGTGAAGGAATGAAGGAGTGAATGAAGAGAGAGAAGAGAGAAGCAGCTGCCCCCATGTGTGGGAGTGGGCTCCATGGTGAGCAGCCTCTAACTCCAACAAGAGAGGGATCAATTCCCCCTCCCACCGTGGTGCTCTCTATACAGATGGCTCCCAGGCAAGGACTAGAGGAAAGGGAGTGGACCAAAGCAGAAGTGACCGAAAAGTGAATTAAGTGCTGATTCTTGGGTACACAGGCTTACACCTTTGATATAAAGTCAAAACTTACTAGTTTATTTATTACGCTTGGTTAGGAACCATGACAATGGAGGATGGAATATACCAATTTCATTAAAAATATCACTTTCCCCCTCTTCCTTTTTTCTCCTTTAAAAACCCTGGGCAACTGACCTAGTTTTTCATTCCCTTTGAACTCAACTAAGACAGCTCTTCTTCAAAGCAGGGCTGTAACACTCAGGTTCTCTGCTTTACGTGGGTCAGGGTGACTCTTCCCGTTACTAAAAAAGATGAGCTTCGAGCACAATCTTTTTAAGCAGCGCTGGTACCCAGAACTCTTGGAATTTTCTTTTTTAACATCCTTGCTACCTTAAGTGGTTAAGTCATGGTAGTTAGCAGGGAAAGTGTGGCAGAGGAAATGTTTACTATTTGATTTTCTACTAAATGAAGTTTTAGAAGGGGATGGGCAGAACAGACAAAGTTCTGCATGACATCTTTACCTTCTTCTGTGGTCCCTGGTGGAGGTGGTGGAGGTGTTACCTATCTTTTACACAGAGTGGAAGGAACACCTCCCGAGCAGTGAGGGAAGCATTTCACGAGCAGTGTGATCTTGGATAAGTCATAAAATTACTTGTGGTGCTCTGTCTGAAAAGGTTCCTTACAGCCCTATGGTTCTCTGATGGCTCTGAGATTTTGATGTGGGTTGGGAGTGGAAAGGCATCTTGCAAGAAACTCTCAAAATAGAAACATCCTTCCTTTTCCCAATAGCACTACTATTTCCTTGCTGTGCCATCCCTGCAGGAAGCAGGGATGGGTGAATAGACAGCAGGGATGAGTGGTCTTCTCCCTGTATAATCTGAGCTATTCTTAACAGCTAATCTCTCCTGGACTTCTGTGCTTCTAGCTGGAAATTTCATCATAGAAAGTCATTCCTTTGAGTGGAATATTACTGAATTCAGGAGTTTCTAATTAAAACGAATTTTGGCGCTAGTTATTTCAGGAGTTTAGTTTAGCAGACAACTTTCCAGAGAGGCAGCTGGCTGAGGACATCACAAATCTGGTAGATACATTCTGAAGGAGCTGGGAAATGGGAAAGTCTGGAGTGCTGGTGGGGCAGGCGGGCCCACGTGAAGTTCAGGGCAAGACCCCTATTCCTGCAAATGAGCAACTAGGGCCAACATCCCAACTGTGCTGAGGCTTGGAGGGCCCTGTCTGCTTGCATAACTCAGTATTCAACTTCATTTCCCCTCCTTCAGCCCCCCGCTTTCCACCCCTCACTTCTAGGACCCTGAAGTCATGAACAGAACCTTGGGGAACCCAGTTCAGCCTTGATGTGCTTCTCACCCCTCCCCCATAGGCCCATATGCAAGCCTGTCCAAGCTCCTTCCCTGAGCTCAGAGAAGCTTCAATTAAAGCTGGCAGCCAGGGGCCCAGGTGTGTTGCCTCCGTCCTCTAATGCAACGTTCTTAGAAATGCGATTACATTACTCGGAGCACTGAGGCAAGGACTTTTATTGCAATATGCATGCTGCCAATTCTATCTTTTAGGGCAACCAATGTATGGGATCAAATTCAGCAGAGAGGATGCAGGGTTGAGTTGCAGTTGTGAACTGCTGTTGCCTGGGTGGAGGAATATTCTGTAAAGACTTGACCTGGAAGCTGGAACAAGACCCTCCCAGAGCTCAGTGCTGGTAGAAACACAGATGGCATTTCCATACATGGAAATTATTGATTGCTCACTGCACCTGGGCCTTGTGAAGTGTTGGGGAAAACATTGCTCCCACTAGCACGAGTACTATATCTGAGACTACTGATGCTGGCTAATATTTAGTGTTTACTAGGTGCTATGCTAAGTGCTTTACACAGATTGTTACAATGAATGCTCAGAACAACTCTATGATGTAGGTGCTCCCATTAGTCTCTCTCTCTCTCTCTCTCTCTCTCTCTCTCTATATATATATATATATATATATATATTATTGAAGTATAGTTGATTTACAATATTATATTAGTTTCAGGTGTAAAACATAGTGATTGAGTATTTTTACAGATTATGCTTCATTAAAAGTTATTACAAGATAATGGCTATAATTCCCTGTGCTTTACAATAGATCCTTGTTGCTTATCTCTTTTATACACAGTAGTTGTATCTGTTACATATAAAGAAACTGAGGCTTAGAGAGGTTACCGTGCTGAAGAAGGTTACCAGTGAAAGTAGGAGAGTGAGTGTCTCAAACTCAGGGAACCTGAGTCCAGAGCCAGTGGTGCAACCGTGCCTCTCTACTGCCTCTGGCAAAGACACCTAGCACCACCTGCAGTATTTAGTTTCCGGGAGATTGGGGGAGAAGACTGGAAATTCTTATAGCACACTCAGTAAGTGCTATCGTAGGGGTTGCTCCAAGGTCCGTGGGGTTTTTCATCAATTCATCCAACAAACACTTCTGGAGAGTAATGGGCTGCATGCTGTGGGTGTGAAGGTTATGGGAGTGAGCCTGAAGAATTTAAACTCTCTGTCAGTCCCAATGACACAGAGATTCTAATGCAGGCATGGAAGGCAGATATTAATGAAAGAATCATGCAAATTGATGTGGATTTACCACTGAGTGGCGTGAGTGACTAAATTCCTGATGGGCTCAAGTAAGGCTTCAAAGAGGAGGACACCTTTGATCTGGTCCCAAGAATGAGGTGAGTTTGCTGGGTGGAGAGAGCCAGCTATCCAGGGCTCTGAGGTGTGGATGAGCAGGTGTTTAAGGATGAGGACAGGTCCCAGTGGGTCTGAATGGAGCACGGGACACATGGAGGTGACAGGCTGTAAAGCCAGGTTGGGATGAACTTGTAAAGGGCCAGTTCTCCAGGTAAGGAGCTAAGCGAGCTTTATCACACAGGGTGGTGTTGAGGACAGGGTGGGTCAGTAAAGGGGCACCTTTTGAAGTTTGGGGAGGAGAAAGTTCCAAATGACTCTTCTACTTGAACTTGAGCTCAATTTGAAGTCAAGAGACAATTAAAAAGGAGGGTGGGGATTATGGTTGGAAGGAGCATTAGACATCAAATAGTTTAACTCTCAAACTTTACAGGGAAGGATGTTGAAGTCTAGAAGGGAGAATGATTTAACTGAGACCTAGGGACAATGATGAGCCTTCGCACATGTTTTTTGGTGGTCCATCCACTGTCTTTTCTAATTCATACGTTCATTCACTCATTCATGCATTCATTAAACACTTCCTGAACACCGACATGACCCCTGCACATCTGAGTATGGACTAACCTAGAGGCAGGAATTTCTGAATGATTGGAGTAGGTCCTAGGCCCGAGGGATACTGTTTTTGGTTATGCTCCAGGCTTATATTTCCCATTTTGGGGGGCTTCTATACTTGTATGTCCTGCCAGCACCTCAAAACTCAGCATCCCCAAATCAGACTCATCCTGACCGTCAAACTTAGTCAGCTTCATCATTTTCTATTTCTATGAAAGGAGCCACCATTTCTCCAGTTCCTCAGTCTACAACCTCAAGAGATGGCACTTAGAACATGACACCAGATACTCATTTACGGATGGATAAAGAAGATGTGAGATATATATATATATATATATATATATATATATATATATATATATATATACACACACACACACAGAATGAAATATTACTCAGCCACAAAAAGAATGAAAATTTGCCATTTGCAACAACATGGATGAACTTGGAGGGTATTAAGCTAAGTGAAATAAGTCAGACAGAGAAAGACAAATACTATATGATATCACTTATACATGGAATCTAAAAAATACAACAAACTAGTAAATATAACAAAAAAGAGGCAGACTCACAAATATAGAGAACAAATGATTGGTTATCAGTGGGAAGAGGGAAGGGGGAAGGGGCAATATAGGTGTAAGGGATTAAGACGTACAAATTATTATGTATAAAATAAGCTACAAGGATATATTGTACAACACAGAGAATGTGGCCAATATTTTATAATAGATATAAATGGAGTATAACTTTTAAAAATTGTGAATCACTATATTGTACATTTGTAACTTATATAATATTGTACATCAACTATACTTCAATAAAAAATAAAATAATAAAAAAGAACAGATGGTTGTTTTATGGATGTACACATTGGATATAATATGGTAACAATGGTTCGGCCACAGGAGGAAATGAGAACTAGGCTTGGAAGGAAGAGTTTATTGTTCTCATAAGTCCTAGAGGGTTCACCACACACCACACAGGGCCACAGGGGAAGTTCCAGGTTTTGGTAAGGGGGCAGAAGACAGGAGGGAAGGGAAAGCCTGAGCCAGATACTTTACGGGGGATTTCATGGGAAAGGCAAGGGAGGGCAGAGTAAAGCGTTGGGGATTATCTGGTTTGAATAATTCCAGTTGGCTGTAGGTCACAGGGGTGGTCTCCAGTTGCCTGGTACTTGGCCCTGGGGCGATTTAAGGCAGGGGAAATATTGGTTTGGTGTGTCAGATAAGGAAGAGTTGGAGGGTTTAGACTCATGAGAAAGACGTGCTCCCAGCGAGAGTTCTTTATAATCTCTAAGAATTGGCTAGCCCTGGGAGAGGCAGTCTCTCCTTTGCCAGCAAGCACTTTAAGATGTCAAAACCTCATAAAATACAGAAAAGAAATCCATGATGAATTCAATATTAATCTATGATTAATAAAAGCTTCTTCCTTTCCCCTTATTGCTCACACTCAATGTCTGGTCAGTTATTACCCTCTGCTCTCACAGTATCAGCTGTTGACAGCCCTTTTAGAGCTCACCTCCTTCACTGCAGAGTGAATGGTGTGTGTCTGAAAGAGATCTGGCCAGGTGGTAAAGGCTTGGGTTGCAATTACCCCACACATTTACCCCACACCTTAAAGGCTCTTTAAGGTGTTACCGCTCCTTTTTCCCTCCAGCCCTTCTGCCCTCAGATCATGTTCCACTTTCAGTGCTCCTCAACCATCTTCAGAATCCAGCACCAAGGCCTTCCTGGAAGTTCCTGGTATTTGGGATCCTCTGCACTCTGACCCCCACTGCCCATCCAGGCTCATCTTCCAGACCCCGTTTCCTCAGACAGCACTTATTGCCAAGCCTGCCCCCTAAAAAGTCTTCTGCTGACTGTATTCAGCGGTTCAAATGCTGTCCTGACTTAGATACCCTGTTTACATTCCCACAGCTTATCCTAATACCCTAAGCAGAAATAAATAGCCCCATTCCCTGCACCCCCGTGGTGCTGTTGGTTTGTCTGTTGTGATTGAATTGTCTTCTATTTTGTGATGATTACCTTGGGATGGGGTGATATAGACTGGGGAAACTTCCCCTTTCATTCCTGCTTCTAGTACCCTAAGTCCCTTTCCATACTGGGGGCCAGCTGGAGCTGGTAGTGTGTTTAGATGGGGTGCCTCAAGCCTGAACCAAGACTCACGTGGGTCCCAGTCCTTTGGGGACACTCTTTGACCCTCTATCCCCTTCAAGCATGGGCTTGAAGCAATATCCTGAGCGCTCCAGAACTCATGTACTTATGGGGTTGTCCCAGGGCCCTGTGGGCTGGGCTCCAGGAGGAACACCTGGTGAGTGGATCTCTCCCACTGGCCAGCAGGGTGTTTCTGTTTTGAAATGGCATGATTTGGGCCACAGACTTTGGGTAACTCTCTCTCATGTCAGAGGATGAGTTTTGGGCTCTGGGCTACTTGTGGTCCACCAGCAAACCGTAAGCATAAGCTATGTGTGTGGGCTTGTGCACTGATTCTTGCCTGAGTATATCCTGCCTGCAGGACTACCTCTGGCCTACAGCACCCGAGGGTGATGGGGGTGGTGGCAGGTGTCTCTCCCACTGAGCACCGCTGCTGTTGGCACCCAAAGTGGCCTTCCATGCCCTCTGTGTCGTGTGTCCGATGAGCAGCGGACATTCCTTGTGTGAGGAGGCCTCTTTTCTCACTCCTCCTGTGGCCCCTTGCCTATCCTTACCCCAGGTGGTAATATAGGAGGGCAGGTGTGCCATAAACACTCAAAGAGATCAAGAAATCGCATAAGAGGAATTCAGTAATTATGGCTTCAAAAGTTCAAGAGAGGATAGACTTGGGAGATGCGTTGTTCTGCATTGATGCTCTAAAACTCAGAATGGTACATCTCACATGATAGCACAAGATGGGCTAACATTTACATTTTCCTGTATGCTCTGGGTAGACTTGCCTTTGTGATCATTACCAGTGAAGCACTGCAGCAGCTTTGAGAGATGCTGGAAGCCAGTGTTCAGGGCACCGTGCGTATGATGTAACCAGCATTAAATACACGATTTTAGAGACCTGCAGAGGCAAGAAAATCTTAATTCTTTCCATGCAAACAGGTTTCAAAGAACCAGAGCATGGTGAGTAAATAACAACATTTCTATATTTTTCTTAAGGTGGGAGATATAAAATCAGCCAGGAATAGCACATTTTAGCATAAAGAACATGAGGAACTGCTTTCTAGACCTGAAAAGAAAGAGATGCTGTCTGGACTTTATAAAGAATCTTTTCTTTTTTAACTTTATTTTTCTAGAGCACTTTTAGATTTATAATAAAATGAAGAAGGAGGCACAGAGATTCCCTATATACCCCCTGCCCTCACCCCACACTCATAGCTCCCCCATTATCAAGATCTGCCAGCCTGAGCCTACCACAGGGCAAACCTGGCTACCCCTGCTTGTTTGCATATTTTCTCTGGCTGCTTCTTGTGCTATAACAACAGAGCTGAGTGGTAACAGCAGAAACCATATGGTCCACAAGGCTGAAAAAAAATGTTTATTATCTGGCCCATGTCCTAAATCTTCATTGATAAATCACACTAACTCACATGCACCCATGGGTTATTTTTTAACTCTCTAGTTTGGAATAGTCTCAGACTTACAAGGAAAAAGCACATGCATAGTAGTGACAACTCTCATATATTCATCACACAGAAACCCCTTTCAAGTTTCTCCAATCATCCCAACAACGTCCTTTACAGCAAAAGGATTCAGTCCAGGGTCTCACATTGTACCCAGCTGCCATGTCTTGCCTGTTTCCTTCCATCTGGAACAGTTCCTCAGTGCACTTTCATGACTCTGAGCTTTTTTTTTTTTCTCCTTTTTTTGCTTTTATTTTGAAATGATTATGGTCCCAGGGAGTTTCAAAAATAGTACAGAAATGGCCCATGTACCCTTTGCCCAGTTTCTCCCTCTATCAGTCAGGGTCCTCCAGAGAACCAGAACCAATGGTGTGTGTGTATGTATATGTATATAAAGAGATTTATTAAAAGGAATTGGCTTATGTGATTTTGGAGGCTGGTGAATCCACAGTCTTCCCTATGGGCTGGCAGGCTCGAGGCCCAGGAGAACTGATGGTATGAATAAAATCCAAAGGCAGTCTGCTGGAGAATTCCCTCTTGCTCCAAGGAGGCTGACCTTTGTATTCTATTCAGGTCTTCAACTGATTGGATGAGACCCACCCACATCGTGGAGGGCAATCTGCTTACTCAAAGTTCACTCATTTAAATGTTAATCTGGTTCAAAAGCACTCTCCAAATGGACACATAAAATTAACCTTCATAACTCCCATGGTAACCAATTACATAGCTGTAGTAAAATATCAAGTCAGGAAATTGACATTGGATCCATGGATTTATAGTACCTTTAAAAATCAAAATTTTTTATATAGACAAAGCTCCACACAAAAGCACAGGGTAATCCTGTTTACAGTTTACAAAGTTGGCTTCAGGAGTAGTAGGGGTTCAATGGCAGTAACTTTGAGGCTGCCCCTGGGTGGGTGAGTTCCACTCTTGATAGGGTTGTTGCTCTTTTGTCTGTGCTACTTTCAACTTTCACTTGAGGAAAGTCTTCTCTGCTAAAACTGTTTGGCTTTCATTGCTCGAGACCACTTTTAGGCCATCCCTTCTTATATACCTCTTGCCAAAATTTGCTCCCGACCCGCTTCCTATTCTTGCCTCTTGCTCCAAGCACTTGCTTCAGCCTCTTGACTTTGACACCTGTCCTGACCTCCCACCAGGTTTGATCCTTCTCACATGCTTTTAGCATCTCAGGCCTTGGCCACCTGGACTTTTCCCCCCTTTCCAGCCTCCTCTGACCTCCAGATGTTCTGCTATCTTAGATGAGATCTTTCTGTTCTATTAGCCAGAGAGAGCCCCATTCCTTTCTTTGGCCATTGATCACCCTTCTTGAGAAGTAAGTTGTAGGTCAAATGCCCTCTCTTCTTTATTGAAAAGTACTTCATAAAAAATATATACAAGAGATTTCAGATATGCTTACACGTGATAGGACCATAACCATAGTGGGACAGTTTAATAAACCATGTTCAGTCTTTGATCAAGTAGATCAAATAAAAGAAGTTAGATGACTTGAATGATATATTAATAACTTTGTTTTAATAAGCATTATAAACTTTGTACTCAGAAGGTATTTTTAATCATGCCTTTATTAAATAGGTTATGTGTTGTTTGCTTTTAGCATCTATGATGATTTGATAGAGTTAACATGCAGTTTTTAATTAAAGTATTGGATACTTTAAAGCTTAAAAACCTTCACATTTCTAACTGTTTACTCAAAGACAAAAATAAAAACTCTGACTTCCCTAAGCAATGTGAGGATTTTGCTTCCCTTAACTCTCCTCACTTTCTACTCTTTGTTACGGTAATCTTGACTTATCTTTTTTCATCAACTTTATAACCACATTTAAAGCAAATTATTTACACCTATTTCTACTTAGTTTTGACGTTCATCACCAGGCTTTTTCAGTATACCCCAACCCCTACAGCTTCCCTATTATTGATTCCACTGATCTGGAGAATGTTTTAAATGGATATTTATTATTATTTTTCTTAAATTTATTTGGTTGCATCAGGTCTCAGTTGCATCATGCAGCTTAGTTGCTCTGCGGCATGTGGGATCCTAAGTTCCCTGACCAGGGCTCGAACCCGTGTCCCCCGCACCGGAAGGCAGATTCCCAACCACTGGACCACCAGGGAAGGCCCCATGAACATTTTTAAGAAGGAGAACTCAAGTATATTTTCTCAACCTACACTATTTAAAGATGGATGTCTTTGTGTATAAAATAATTAGGTCACATCCTTTTTACTCTACAGATTTTGTTCTTTCTGGTTAGAGATTTTTATCAATTCTATCCTTTAGAGACTGATTGATTTTCTATGGTAATGAATCTAATGTGGAATGTAATTTAGTTATTATGTTTCTTCATCAATGTCTCATTTTTTGTCTAAAGTTGGCAAAGCACTCCCGAATTTTTATTTCAAACGTGAAAAAGGTATTTTCTTTAATTTTCTTCTGTTTCTCATAGTTAATCTACTTCATAAAAAGGATTCTTCTCTGACAACTGAGCAGTTTGCTCTCCTGTGTTGCAGAATGTTTTTGAAGGTTTCATATTCACTCAATGATTCACTTAACTAGTATGTATTGAGTGTTACTTGCCAGACACTGTTCTAGGCACTAGAAACACATCAGTTCACAAAACAGACAAAATTCTTTGCCCTCATGGAGTTTATGTTTCAGTATCAGAGACGGACATCAAACAAAATTAAATGAAGTATGGAGTATGTTGAATAGTGATGAATGTTAAGGAGAAAAATAAAGCAGAGAAGAGAAATGGGAAGTGTTGGAGGATGTTGAAATTTTAGACAAAATGGCCAGAGAAGCTGGTGATATTTGAATAAAGATGTGAAGGAACTGAAGGAGGGAATCATTGACCATCTAGAGAACAAGGTCTGAAAGACAGGCAAAAATACCTAGTGCAAAGATCCTGAGGCAGAAACTCGCCTGGCAAGTACTGAGAACATCAAGGATGCCAATGAGGCTGGAGCAGAAATAGCTAAGGGGAGAGTGGTAGGAACTGAGGTTAGTGATGCAGCAGGGACAGATCATTGTAGTGGCTTGAATTCCATGGAAGGACATCATAATATGATGTCTTCTGTCTGCTCCAAGTCTGAGCATGATGGATCACGATTGGAAGAGTTGAGCAGAGATATGACATCATATGTTGATACTGCATTCTGGATAGTGTGTTGAGAATAGACTACAGTGGGGAAGGGCAGAAGTCAAGTTACCACACAGGCATATATTGCAATAATCTGGGAAATATCACAATGGCTTAGGCAGAAGGGGTAACAGTAGAAAGTGTGAAGAATGGTCAGCTTTTACACATATTTTGAAAGCAGAAAGGGTTTTCTGACAGATTGGATGTGGTGTGTGAGATAAAGAGGGGTTAAGACTGACTCCAGGGTTTTGGGACTGAGCAGCTGAAGGGATGGTGTTGCTATGAACTAAAATGGAGGTGAGATGCAGCAGGTATGGGGAGCAAGATTCTGGAGTTCCATTTTCTACATATGAGTTTGCGATGCCTCTTAGACCCGTCTGCCCCCACAGTGGGATGATGAGAAAGCAGTCAGACATGTGAGTCTCGAGTTCAAGTGAAAGGCTTAGGCTGAGATGGACACTTGGGAATCAACTCATTGATGGTATTGGAAGCCACAAGACTGAATGAGATCAGTCTAGATAGTGCAAGATAGTGACTGAGGATGGGGCATTTCAGGGTTTATAGGACAGATAACAAGTAAACGAGACTGAGGAGGAGAGGCAGAAGGACGGGAGAAAAACCAGGCAATTGCAGGGTTACAGACGTCAAGGAAAAAAGAACTGACACAAGAAGAGAGCAGTCAGCTGTACCAAAGGCCGCTGATGGGTCAATGATAGAGAACTGAGAATTTATCACCAGGTTTGGAAACTGAGAGATCATTGGTGTCTCCAGGTAAGAACAGTTTCTGAGGAGGGATGGGAGTAAAAGCCTGATTAAAGTGGGTTCCAGAGAGAATGGGAGGAAATTTGAGAAGTTAGCCCACTGTCTTAAGGGCTTTTTCTGTCAGAGGAAAAAGAGAAAAGAGGTGGTGCCTCCAGTAGAGGTAAGGTCAGAGGAGGGTTTTCTCAATGGAAGATATAATGTGTTGTATGCTGCATTAGTCTTCTGTCACTGTGTGGCAAATTACACATACTTAGCAACACGTGTAATATCTCATGGTTTCTGAGGGTCAGCAGTGCAGGCATGGCTCAGCTGGTGCCTCTGGCTCAGGGTTTCTCATGGGGCTGCCATCAAGGCATCACTGGGCTCCTTCCTTTCTGGAGCTAGAGGTCCCCTTCCAAGCTCATGTGGTTGTGGGCTGAATTCAGTTCCTTGCAGTTGTAGGACTGAGGTCCCTGTTTCCTTGCTGTATGTCAGCTGGGGCCCCTCTCAGGAATCAGGTGCCACCTGTGGCTGTTTGACCTGTGGACCCTGAGAGTTCCCTTTCCCAACACAACAGGTCACTTCAAGGCCAGCAGGAGGACCTCTCAGCTTGGTGATCACCTAAATCCTTTTTTTTTAATTAAAACAAATTTTAAATTGGAGTATAGTTGATTTACAATGTTGTGTTAGTTTCAGGTATACAGCAAAGTGAATCAGTTTTATATATACATATATCTGTAACCGAAAGTGGGGTCCGGCTGCTCGCTGCTCAAAAGCCAATAAAGAAGCAAGGTTGGTGGAAAGGAAATTTTGCTTTATTTTGGATGCTTGCAACTGGGGAAGGGGGAGGGCTGACAGCTGTCCAAAGGCTGACTCCCTTCTCCTGACAATCAGGAGGCAAGAGCTTTTATAGACAGAGGGAGGGGGCTACATGCAGAAACAGCACAGTCAGCTCTGACCGTCATCTTGAAATTAGTCATCGATGGTCTAACCAGTGTCATCTTGGTTGTTTTAAGTACAATTAATCTTCAGTTCCAGGGTGGGTTTGTTCCCATTTCCTTGAAGCCAGTTCTCAGAATTGTGGCAGCTTATGTCATGGCTACAGTCTGGTCATCACGTAGTTAACTTCTTCCACCTGGTGGAGGTTTCAGTATCTATAGGATAGCTCACAGGATATGGCTCATAATGTTATCTATAGCCCTTGAGAAGGAACTAAGGGTCCTTGATAAAGACTAAAATATTATTATTTGGTCTCCTTTGACTATTTTCCCTTGTTTCTGCATTTTCTCACTTCTCTGATTAAACTTATTCTTTGGCTAAAGGTTTTCTATGGACAAAAGGCAGGCTGAGGACATGGTGGGGAAGGACCACAGCATCCTGTTCTGTTTCATACCCACTCTTTTTTAGATTTTTTTCCCATATAGGTCATTTACTCAGCCATAAAAATGAATGAAATAATGCTGAGACAGAGAAAGACAAATATCATATGATACCACTTATAGGTGGGACCTTAAAAAAAATGGTACAAATGAACTTATTTACAAAACAGAAATAGAGTCACAGATGTAGAAAAGAACCTTATGACTACCAGGGGGGAAAGGGAGAGGGAGGGATAAATCGGGAGATTGGGATTGACATATACACACTACTATATATAAAATGGAAAACTAATAAAGACCTACTGTATAGCACCTAAGTCCTTTTTAAAGGGCTTCACTCTGATTAGGTCAGGCCCACTTATGATAACCTCCCTTTTGATTGACTCAAAGTCAACAGGAGCAGGGAGCTTAATTACATCTTCAAGATCCTTTCACCTTTTCCAGATAACATAGTATAATCCAGGGAGTTACATTGCCTCCTTTCCCAACTTTGTCCTATTCTATGGGTTAGAATCAAGTCATAGGTTCTGCCTGCACTCACAGGGTTGGGATTACCCAAGAAAGTGACTCCCTGGATGAGTCACTCTAGGGTGTGTCTAACATAGATCTATGGGAATAATGCGATAGAGAGGAAAAAATTTGATGATGTAAGAGAGAAAGGGGAAGAATGCTGGACCAAGGCCAAGTTGGTGAGAAGGGACTGGCTTCAGTGCACAAGAGGAAGCATTAGGCTGAGCTCAGAATACAAACATCCATGGACAGAGTTGCAGGAAGGAAGGCCAAGTGATTGGATGCCCGTAGCTGGATATGTGCGATGGTGGAGCTTGGTGAGGGCCTCTCTTTCTGTTTCAACTTTCTCAGTGAGATAGGAGCAAGGGCATTTTGGGTGAGTATGAGGATGCAGGAGGAGGTGGTGGAGGTTTAGTTCAATATGTGTTCATATGTCTTATCATACGGCTAATATATATTTATATGTTTTGTATAATGCATTTATATCATCACTTTTATTTGTTCTGTACTCCCATCTTTATGGAGATGGAAAAGAGAATCTATAGAGTCAGTGTCAGAGGACATGGGGGCAGAATGGGTAGCCTAGAGCTCTAGCATAGAGTGGCCAGAGACCAGATTGGAACATTTCAGGTGAGGCTAAGATGACCCATTCAGCTCACAGGGAAAATCAGAACCCAAACCAAAATGCAAACTGAAAGGAGGCTAGTGCTTCAGCATTGAGCAGAGAGGGGGCTGGTGGTCTCATCACTGTGGCTGGTGTTACTCATGTGTTGAGGGCACATTTAACAAGTGATTCAGACTCCGCGGCTGCAGCTTAATAGACATTGCATATTCAGTATTTTCATTTATGGCTCATCAGTGCAGGGCTTGTCCTGACTTATAAACTACATGGAACACCAGTATCACAATGCATTTTCTCCATAAAATTTCCCAGGTAATTAGTTTTATGGAGTTTTGCCATTTGGCACATATTCTCTCCATTCCAAGCACTTCTGGGAATATCTGAACTCCCGAAAAAGAAATCTCACCACATAGCTTTATTTAGAAGTTAAATTCACAGAAAAACACTCTATAGTGGAAATATCAAGCATTACATGTAGAGTCTGCACAGAGAAACCAATTCCCGGCCAGCCTCAAGCTTAGAAATGCATTCATCTCGTCCACAGCCAATGGTATTTTCTTTAATCTTCCTCCCCCAGGATGGCACATGAGACCTGGAGAGAGGCTTGCTTCTCTAGGTAAGTCATTCATCTTTCCAGCTTTTCTAGAATTTCATGCATCCACTGATTCTCATCTCTCCTGCCTCTAGACCCATTCTGGGCACATCCTCACCAGACCTGCCCTGACCCCAATCTCTGAGGTAGCAGGAAAATCCTCTCAGAACTGCCATCTCTTCTCTCTGCAGAGTCAGCCTGGCATCCCCTGTGGTCTTTACTTTTCACCTTGGTACATCCTTAGATTGTGAAGCCCATGGGTGTGCAGTCCAGTCTGCTCTGTGCCTGAACTTGGTACATCACTGCACTTACTTCGTGATGGGAGAAGAGTATGTAACTTGTTTTCCTGGTGGTGGCTGTTTCGTTCCTCTGTTTCTCTATACCTTTCTGTTACTCTCAAAAGCCACCTTTGGATCCTCTAGGGAACCTCATAGCTAAGAAGTCCTTGTGTCACCCCCAGTGAGGAAAAGCATGCCTGTGGACCTGCTGAGCTGAACACCCTGAATGACACTGTCTGCACATGGCTGGCCAGTCACACACATCTGACAACACCCTCACCCCCAACGCCCTGGAGCTGAGATCAGCTCTAAAAGTATCAGGGTAGAGTTTCTTCCAAGGAAAACTGACATTTAGCTGAGGGTTTCTTATGTGGCTCTATTGGTTTTGCAAAGCCTAGTACACCTCCATTACTCTGGAATTATAACCTTTGGTATTGTGATCTGTTCTTTGACTGTCAAAGAAGAAGGTAGTTTGATTTGCATAAGAAGCTCCAGGGTCCAGGGGGAAGGAAGAGATGGAAGCTCCTAATACCTTCTCCCTGGGAGTTGGATCCAGAAAATACTATGGCATGCTGGAGGGTGTAGGAAGGGCCACACATGTTGTGCAATGAAACAGAGTTAAGGAAAAGTGTGCCAAGCCTGGGGGCCCGGGCCCATTGCAGGAGGAAGGATGTTTTGACACAGCTTGTGGTTGATGACCCCAACTTCTCCACAAAGTGATTGATTTATTCAACAAATATTGAATGAATATGTATTGAATATTCTAGGCACTGTGCTGGGCTTTGAGAGTATGTTGATGGATAAAGCCTATATGGTCTCTATCCTTGGAGTGTTTATAATGTGGGTGTGTTCAGAGAACCATTGCTAAGCATGAGTCCGAGGCTGGGATCCCATCTAGGGCTCTCCCATCATTTCGGTGGGGTCTGGATCCTCAGCGCACCATGGATTCACACCTTTTGCACTGTGCTGCATTACTCTATAACAGCGGCACCATGCGGCCACTGGGAGTGGATGGTAGTGGACCAAGGATCCTTTCCAGAGCCCTTTCATCAGAGAGGAAAGGGAGAAGCATTCCAGGCAGAGAGAACAGCTTGTGCAAAGGCCCTGCCTTAGAGGAGGGAGGTGACCATAGACAATGAGTGAAGACAAGGCATTAGATGTGGGTCTTTGTCTTGAGGGACATAATAAGAGCTGAGTTTGAACAGATGAGTCAGGCTGTGGGATGGAGAGTGGATTGAAGTGGTGAAAGGGTGGGTGTGGGGAGACCCTAGGGGGCTATGCAGCAGCTCAGATTACAATATTGTGCCCACATTGTTAGATTATGTGCTCTAGAAGTGAGGGAACATTGAGCAGGTGTCCCCACAATATGTATTTGTTTCTTTATTTCTAAAAAGTATACTGACATATAATGTGCCTTATAAAAAATATATGCACATATATAATATATAGAAATTAATAATATTGACATAACAATGAAATAATGCTTAAAATATTTTTGTTTATTTTGTTAATGGTTCAAAAATATGCTTGAATATGCTTCATAGTATTTATTGAATCTTAGTGTATCATTTTGCAATATAGAAATTCAATTTTTAAATAGTTCATTTCAATCTTTAGTTTTATCATCTGTCTATTGCTGGAAAAAACATTTTGTAAATATATGTAGGTCAGAGTACAAGAAGGTCAAGTGTATGTCATTGGCTGCTTTTACATCCACGAAATATATGAAGGTTTTTGTTGAGATTTGGCTAATAAATTTCTATTTTCCTTGATGTCAAGTCAGTTGTTCTTGAAAACAAATCTGAAGGTGCTTCCTTTTTATACTTTTAACAAATGGATTAAAAAATTAAATACTTAATTTTAAAGACTTTAGACATAGTAGAATAGTCCATTTTCAACTTTGTAAAGTGTGTCTACATGATAAATTTTAGAAGTGAATCATTTATATCATTTTTGGCCATAAAATCATGTAATAATATTAACATTTCAAATACTCATTTCACGATGCTCTTGCCTTAGCACAGGTTTCTTTGCAAAGAATCCTCTCACTCATTCCTAAAACATTAAACATTGAAGGAAGTTGATTCAGTGTTTTGTGTTTGTGTTTTGAAACTATCTGCCTGGAGGCATATTATTAATAGCTACATGCCTTCATAAAAGATCAGGCAATTGGGAGCACCTGCGTTTTTGTAAAGGAAGAATTAGTAATTACTAAGTTAGATGACCCTATGCACATGGGCAGGTGTTAACCTTTGGGTGGTAAAAAAAAAAAAGTACAAAAGATTTTCATAGTCACGTCCCATCTTGTTAAGAAGAATTAGGAGGATTCTAGTAGCAAATAAGAAAATACCATCATAAACCAAACAAGACCAGAGCATGTCAGGAGGGTGAGAGAGAGGGCATTGCCATTTCTGCAGAGTTGTTTCCCCTGTCTTCCTGTGGGACACTTTGGATTCTAAAGTGACACATAGTGCTAGTTTTAGAGATCCCCAAAGGTGGTGAGATGGGACAGTAGCTTAGGTGATAGCAATGGAAAGGGGCAAAGTGAATAAACCCAAGTGCTGTTTGGGGGTAACACTGACATCACTAGCTGATGGGTAGGATATGGGGTGTGGGGGAAAGGTGGATGTTAAGGGTGATTCCCACGTTTCTGGTTTGTACAATTCATGGGGCAGTGGCACCACTTCCTGAAAGAGGGAGCATAGGAGATCCAGTTTGCAGAGGAGGTCCTACATTTGAGTTGAGGCTTGTTTAGTGTGAGATGCCTCTAAACTGTCCAGACACAGTTGCAGATGGAGGTCTGGTCTGGAGCAGAGGCCTCAGTATCCAGCCTCTGTGCCCAAGGTCTGTAGAACAGACCCTGCCATTGGGGTAAGCTTTCTCTGGCTCTTGCTTCTCCCTGGGTGGCTTACTCTTCCTAGATATTTTTCAGTCTTGGAGAGACAAAATACAGAAGAGAGGCTGGAAGGAATGCTTGTGGTCTACACAGAAGGAGTTCATCACGTGGTCCAGCCCAAGTCACCAGAAGATGCACTGGACCTCGGTCCTCAAAGTTATAAAGTAGAGCTTGGCTGACCTTGTCTTCTGCCTATAGATTTCCCTTGTGAACTTCACAGTGACGGGTGCCCTTGATAGAGCATGAAGCGTAGTTCAGGTCCTGGGATCTTGACATCTGTCTGTGTAAGATGGTCACCATATCTCCATATACACCTATGCCTCTCCTTGGTCCTCTGCCTATGTCTGTCACCCTATTGGAATGACTTGCATTTGGGGCAAGTCAGGCTGTTTCTCAATTGTGTGTGTGTGCACATGTGTGTACAGCACAGCTGTGTAGTCATGGGGTTAGGATGGCAGGATCTGGAGTCTAACAGCTGGACTGCTAACACTGTTTTTCTTCTTTCTACCTATATTTTCTTGTTTAATTTATTTAACTTCTTTGTGCCTTGATTTCCTCATAGTCAAAATGGTGAAAATACCAAATCTACTACAGGAATCTTTGTACGAGCAAATTACTTACCATCATGCTTGACAGAAAATAACCACTCACTAAATGGGTATGTGTCCAGCCACCCCCAGAATAGATGATGTAAAGAGTCAATCTTTTTCTTCAAAGTCTGCCTTTCAAGGGCCTCTTTCCCATAAGCCTCCACGCCCCACCTCTCTTATAGTCTGTCTCCATAACAGAGTATTTTTATACCTTTATAAGCAAGAACATAGTTTCTCATCCAATGACATTTAGGGTAAAATTTACACTACTATTCTCTCACACTGCTGGAGAAAGTTTTCCTTCATTGATTTGTTCTTTCATCAATCATTTTTTTCCTTCTGTTATTCATCTGACCCATACTACAGGCCAGATATTGTGTCTGGCAGAGGCTGTCAAGGAGCTCATAGTCTCATGGGACAAGTGGACTTGTTCAAACTAATTCCAGTTCAAGGGACAGGGCAGAGGACGTCCTGGGGACTCACAGTTACTAGATGTTGACAGTGACCCTGCCCCTGGGCTGTTGCTCACACCGAACCTGAAATAGTCTTTCTGCCAGGAAAACCTGGGGAACCTGCTGGCTGGTTGGGAAATCAAAAGGCAATTGGCTGTCAATTTACATTCCCACCAACAGTGCAAGAGGATTCCCTTTGCTCCACACCCTCCCCAGCATTTATTGTTTGTAGATATTTTGATGATGGTCATTCTGACTGGTGTGAGGTGATACCTCACTGTAGTTTTGATTTGCGTTTCTCTAATGATTAGTGATGTTGAGCATTCTTTTATGTGTTTGTTGGCAGTCTGTATATCTTCTTTGGAGAAATGTCTATTTAGGTCTTCTGCCCGTTTTTGGATTGGGTTGTTTGTTTTCTTGATATTGAGCTGCATGTGCTACTTGTAAATTTTGGAGATTAGCCACTATGGAGAACAGTATGGAGGTTCCTTAAAAAACTAAAAATAGAACTACCATATGACCCAGCAATCCCACTACTTGGCATACACCCTGAGAAAACCATAATTCAAAAATAGTCATGTACCACAATGTTCATTGCAGTTCTACTTACAATAGCCAGGACATGGAAGCAACCTAAGTGTCCATTGACAGATGAATGGATAAAGAAGATGTGGTACATATACAATGGAATATTACTCAGCCATAAAAAGAAACAAAACTGAGTTATTTGTAGTGAGATGGGTGGACCTAGAGACTGTCATACAGAGTGAAGTAAATCAGAAAGAGAAAAACAAATACAGTATGCTAACACATATATATGGAATCTAAAAAAAAAAAAAAAGGTTCTGAAGAACCTAGGGGCAGGACAGGAATAAAGATGCAGGCGTAGAGAATGGACTTGAGGACATGGGGAGGGAGAAGGGTAAGCTGTGACGAAGTGAGAGAGTGGCATGGACATATATACACTACCAAACGTAAATTAGATAGTTAGTGGGAAGCAGCTGCATAGCACAGGGAGATCAGCTTGGTGCTTTGTGACCACCCACAGGGGTGGGATAGGGAGGGTGGGAGGGAGACGCAAGAGGGAGGAGATATGGGGATATATGTATAGCTGATTCACTTTGTTGTAAATCAGAAACTGACACACCATTGTAAAGCAATTATACTCCATTAAAGATGTTTGAAAAAAAGGCAATTGGAAATGTGGGATCTTTCTGTGGGAACTAGAGAGGGGACAAAGGTGGATGGTGTAGCACAGATGTGCCCTGAATCCTGGACACAGCCCTTATTTGATGCTTTTCTGGTGGTTGAAATTGAATTTTTGTGGACTAGTCACTGCCTTCCCTTTTGTGGACTGGTCACTGGTCCTGTCCTGGGCGACACAGCTATCGTCCTAGCATGGAGATTCACCTATAGTGCGCAAATATCTCAACTTTGCTTGCATTGTTCTCTTTTCTAGACTGCTCAGTAGCCCCTCCCTCAACCAGACAACTCATGTCAGCATCTCCTGCCTGGCCTTCCCATCCTGCTCTGGCCAGGGGCTTCTTCTCCAGGCTCCCACAGCACCGGGAGAAGGTCTTTATCACAACACTTATCAACCTCAGTTGAAATGTTGATCTTCTCATCTGTCTGCTTGAAGAGCCACTGAGCTTCTTGAAGGAAAAGAATCTGACTTCTTCTCGAAGCCCCAGAAAGAATGTTAGAATGAATGAAGGCACTGTGCCAGGTGCCAGGCAGGCTTCTATTCTTGTTGACACTGAGGAACATGACAGGTTTGAGCAGGGCTATGAAGTCATCGGAGGAAGCACAGGGGCACCACTGCCCGGCATGCCCAGAGCTCACCAAACAAGCCTCTTTAAGGCAGACATGCCCGGGGACCAATGTTAAGGAGAGGAACCATTCTCTCCACCCTCTAGCCTTCTCTTGTCTTCTGATGGCAAACACAGACGGGTATTGTGCTTCAGACATGCACTGTCCCCTTGACCTTTCCCTTGGCCTCTTCCTGACTCTCTAGCCCAGCTACATTAAGTCATCTCACTGCATTCAGCTCAACTTGATTGACTGAAGCTTTCAAAGGCAATTACTTTTATCTAAAATTTGAAGACCCCACTTTGGTAACAGTTTTTATTCCAGTTGTGTGTTTTCAAAGCTATTAACTGTACCTTGTCCTCAAAATGGGGCTGAGCCCTTACTTGGGGGTCAAATGCTTCTTGGGGGTAGGTCCAGCTCTGGGAGGGCAGTAGGTCCCTTCCGCTCCTATCTGAGCTTGAAGTGCAATAGGCACATGCTCCCAGCCCCTCTGCTGGCCCACCCAAGCCTTGGGCTCCTAGGGGTGGGTGTTGGCACTGGCTCATTAGGGAACCTTCTGCAGTTGGCTGAGCTCCTCATGGTCTGGACTTTTGTCAAGTGCTAAAGTATAGTTCTATCATTGGAGGTGCCCACATTTCAAAGAAAAAGATCCAATTTCCACCCCTGATGGCATGCAAATCAGCTGTGTCTATAGGTGGCTGCTGTTCCTGGAGAGAATGGAAACTAAGAGGTTGATAGATAAAGAACAGATATTGGGAGGAGCACAGAGGGTATGACACAAGTAGACCCATTTGTAGTGGACTGAATTATTGGTCTTGCTTCTTCTCTCACTCCATCCCATCATACTCTTTGCCATGTAACTGAAGTCTTCCCACTCCCATTAAATGTTCAGTGAATTTCCCACCTCTTGACATTGGGTGAAGCTTAGTGATTTGCTTTGGGCAGAGGAATGTGGCTAGAAGTGCCAGTGTGACAGTTCTGAGCCTAGCCCCTAAGAGAGCTGTATGTTTCTGCTTCCTCCCTGTGGCTGCACTGGCTCAACTGGAGTCCTAGGACACACCCAAGTGGAGCAGATCTGAGTCTGAACCACAGCAGGGAGCCAAGTCCAGCCAGATCCACAGTTTAAAGCAGAGATGCCTGGTTTACATCAGCCAATCCACAGATTCTGAGAAAAAACTGATTTCTGTACTAAGTTTTCAGGTGGTTTGTTATGCAGCAGTAACTAGCTGATAAAACGCCCAAGTGGAAGATTTTGAAATGGGTAAAGTGTATCCAAATTTCCTTCTCTCCTTAGGTAAGAACATATCTTTTCTGTAATATTAATAAAAATTAGGTTAACATCAACTTCACTTATGAAACACTTGCAGTGTACCAACTTCTGTTACAGGTAACTTACATGCATTATTCCATTTAATCCTTACCACAAACCCTATGAGTAAGGCATTATTATCAAGCCCATCTTACAGATGAGGAAGCTGAGGTCCAGAGAGGGTAAGTAATTTACCTGAATTCGCACAGATAAGAAGTGGTGCTGTAAGGTTCAAACCTAGGCAGTGTAGCTCCAGAGCCCATATTCTTATCTGCCATTAACAGTGACTTAAGTGCTCTTCTCTCTTTCTCTTATCAAGGATCAAAAAAGAATGCAAGCTCAATCGTGTCACTTAGTATGACTCTATGGTAGCATCTATGACACATTTGGAAGGGCTTACTTTATAACCCTGAGCCATAGGAGTGGATTAGGAGGGCTTTCTCCTGCAAGGGCACTTGGTGCATTCCTGAGCAAGGTGGAAGATGTGGGTGGCTTCTCTCTGCTCCTGAAACAATGCTGCCAAGACCAAGGCTGACTCGGCATTCCAGTGTACCGTGAAGTCCTGCACGCGTCTGTCTTCTGGCTGGTGCGCTCTTTGGACCACCCTGAAAGCACAGAATAGAACATAGGTGTGCCACTCTCTGTCTGGGGCTGTGTGGTACAGGGGGACAGGCATCTGAGTCCCAAAGAGCCATGTTCTAGCTCTGGGCAACCATAGCTATTTAGTCTTGAAAGGATCAGATGAGTGTTAACTAGTGCTAATTTAAATACTGGAGAAAGTGGTTTGGAAACTGAAAATATATAGATGCTAATGATAATAATTACAATTGCTAAGACTCATGGCTTGAAGATTAGAGATGCAGCTCTTTAACTCAGGCTAGACTTTTTCTGGCTGATTCCCTGGGCAACCTAGGAAGTGCTAGAGGCTTATTCTCAACATCTCATAAAGCTTACTTTTATCCCTCCCTCGCTTCCTTTCCCTTCCTTCCCCCTTCCTTCATATATTCAACAGCACTTATGAATCTGGAGGTACCCATTTCTAAGACAGGCATTGTGGAGAAGGATGAAAAAACCAGTGCATTGCAGCTAAAACCATCTCAGGATTATTTTCCATCCCTTACCCTCATCCCCAGTTATCGGTAATCTGGTGCCCATGGCTTGCATTTCTTTTCCTCTGTGGAGGGCCAAATTCAATAAAGTACCCAGTTTCCACATCAGAAACATATGGGGACCCCTGTTCCTCCCATTCCACCCAAACTGAGTAATAGAGAGCCTGGCTGGTGGCAATATTCATATCAAACTCAAATCCCAGCCTGGAAAAAATAAAACAGAATGCTGGAGAAGGACAAAACACATGTGACACGCTGAGGAAGATGAAGAATAAATTACCTGAGACATGAAAGGAAGGGAATTGCATATATCATAACCTAATCTTATATGAATAAGTCAGACGTGGTTGGTTTAATAGGCTCTGGAAAACTGAAGGGACCCAAAGGGAGAAAGTACTGGTAACAAATGAGATGCAGATTTTGGAAGAGAAGCAGGCAGTTCCTTATTCCTAGTGAAAGCTACAAGATGGGGTGTTTTTTAATTAGGCTGAAATTGGAGAGGCCTCGCCCAGGCTGAGCAGAAGGGGCAACAGAGGGACCATTCAAGATCTTGGCATCTGAGTGAGAGTAACAAGGCTGCAAATGTGAACGGGCCAAAGTCAGACACCAGCAGGGTCTGGCTAAGCCAGACATCAGCCTCATGTGTAGGGAGAGAGCCAAGGTCAGGTACTGATATGGTCGGCCTGTAGCTGCCAAGTCTGAGGAGCCGCCAGAAGCAGAGACGGGTGGGGACTGACAATGGAGAGCTGGAGGACATCCTGAGAAGGCAAGCTGAGTGAATTCGGAAGTGTGCATCTGTTGGGTTTGGGCAGATTCTCAGGGGCAGACTCTGCTGACGGCTGGATCTGACAGGTGGGTTTTTAGAAGGCCTCGAGGCTAAACTCGAGGCCTGGGCAACAACGTCCCTGCAGGTCTGAAGGCCTTGGCCTTGAGCACATCCAGGTATAACTGTCACAGTTTTCCACACTGGGAGATGAGCTTTTGTGCAAGTAAAACAACTGGAAGCAATGACAAGGTGAGGCTGGGACGTGTGCAAGCTGGTGGTTCACACTGTTCATTTCAGAGCCAGGAAATCCAGGCAAAAGCAGCAGAAGGAAATAGATCTTGAGACACAACATTATGACAGCAAATATGGTGTGGATTGGGAGTGGGGGGAGAGAAGGCAGGGAGGCTGGTGAACAGACAGTTGAGTCTTGGATGGGGAGGCCTCTGGCCACAGCAGGAGAGAAGCATCATATCATCATGGTTGAGGACACGGGCTTGGGAGACAGCTTTACCTGAGAATCCCGGCTCTGCTACGTGTGGCTCTGTGACCTTGGGAAAGTTATTTAAATTACTCTTGCCTCAGTTTCCCTCTCTGTATCATGAGGTTTGGGATGAGATTTAAATCAGTCAATCTTTACAAAATGCTCAGGATACTGCCTGGTACATGGTAAACCTTGCATATGTGTTAAGTAAAGGATATAATAAAATTGGAAAAGAAAAAAGAAGATGCAAGGGCTCATCCCCTGTTAGATGGTGCAGAGGAAATGGAGACGATGAGGCATGGGGTGTGGGGCATGATAGATTGGAGGAGGCAGGGCCTCTCCCCAAAGAGCTGTCACACAAGCCTGGGGCTTCCCAGGCAGGGCCGTGGAAAACCTCCAGATGTCACAATAAAGTCCATGA
Source organism: Leucopleurus acutus (assembly GCF_964270905.1). NCBI lineage: Eukaryota > Metazoa > Chordata > Mammalia > Artiodactyla > Delphinidae > Leucopleurus > Leucopleurus acutus. The sequence continues at coordinate 99,230,292 of NC_139150.1, read as the reverse complement.
TCCAGTGAGTGAGCTGTAACGTTGTGAAGTGTTTTCTTTCCTTTGTGCCAAATTTTGAACAGAAAGCAGAGGATGGAAGAGCAGAGGCCATGGAGGCGAGAGATGTGGTGACCTCTCTATGGCCTTATAGGTTTACAGATGAGTCTTGGCCTAAAACCAACCAACCCACGCAGTCACCAACCAACTAACCTACCAGCCAGTCAGTCAACCAGCCAACCAACCAACCAACCAACCAGTCAAACAACCAATGAGGTATCGATTTTAACTGCAGGCCACTGGAGATGCGAGCTTGGATTAAGAGAGAGGGGTCTTAACATGGACGTGCAGGCTTACCCAGTAGCCACAGCTGTTTCTCTGGAATTTGGTTCCAGGCCTTGGAGCTCCTGCTGCCCCCAGGCAACACCATTTCCCAGGCCAAAGCCTCTCCCTTCCTCTTCCTTTCTCCAGCTTCTCCACCTGTGCCTCCATCTGCTCTAAGCTGCTCTGCAGCCCCAGCAGAGAACAGAAGCCCATGGCTACCAGGGAGCTGGGGAGACTGCCTCTCCTTCCTAATGACTTTCTCTTGCCATGCTGCTGTTAGGAGTAGTCGTGAGGCTGCAGGAAATCGGCCTTCAAAAGCAAAACTCCCAACAGTGGATTTTGTTTTCTGGAAGTACATTAAATGAGCAGCTGTGCGAAAGGGTGAAGAGGAGAGAGAGGGGAAGTGAGAGAGGGAAGAAGCCACGGCAGGGGTTGGGCTGGGACGGCGAGAAGCATGTGAAACTTTCCAATAGTTATGATCACAATTAACGGTGATAATAAAATTAACAATCCCCCCCAAGGCCTGGGCTCTATCTGGGTGCATTGCCGTGTGGACCATCAGCCAGCTGTTGAGGGGTTTGTAGAAACTCCTGCTAAGCCAGGGCACCGGGCTTGAAGATGGCGAATTTCCCTCTGGACCTCACCACACTGGGCCCTGCTGTGGCTGTAGCCTCCCTCAGGGTGACACCACCTGGCATTCCCCACCAATGCCCCCCTGCCCCCAGGAGTGCTGCACAGCAACTCACATTCCCACCCTCCCTGCCATGGCCTCAAAAAGCTGAAGGGGACGGGGCTTTTAGGCATCCTCTGGGTAAAGGGCCAGCTGCCCCTTCCCTCCCTGATGGGCTCCAGGAATATGGAAAACATCCACGGATGGAGCCAGGACAAAGGATGGAAAAGTAGGTTTTAAATCAAGACCAGTGTCACATCTGGAGTTTGTTTTGGCCATTTGTTCCTACCTTTTCTGTCTTCATCCAAGGGCTCAGGAAATCTCTATTAGCTTCAGGGAGGCAGCTCAGTTTCCCCTGATTCTTAATATACCTTCGTGGTGAAGAATCACACCAGAAATACGTACCAAGGTTGGTGGGTACATCGGGGCAGAAGTGGACCTTCCAATATAGACAGCAAGGTTGAGAACAGTTGTGGGCTGTCTATAAGGAGTACAATAGGTGCAGACTCTAGCCTTGAAGACAGGAATTTCTTCCAGCTTCCTCCATGGGACTAGTTCTGGTCTAGAGACAGGAACCTAGGCAGCCGTCTAGAATCTACCATCCACGATCTTGCTTATCTTGGAGAAACCAGCATACCTTTATGAGTCTTAAGTTTCCTTCTTTTAAAAATGGGGTTTTGTGGTGATTAGAGGTCCTGGAGATAGGTTTTGGGTTTGTAAATCCCCTGCACTGTATGGAACTTTCTGTGTATGTGATTTTACGTTTGTATATTTTTTTCTGGGGCAAAGGTCTATAACTTTCCTCAGGACCTCAAGTGGAGGTCCTTGGAGTAGGCATTTCTCTGTTGCCCTTGACAGCTAAAAATCCTCTCAGAGTCCACAGGTCAGGCATGTGACCATCCCAGACCATCTCTGCTGGGCTTTTCACCCACTTCTTCTAGTCCTATTATTACCTTGATTTTTGTTGGTTTTGGTTTTTGTCGTTTTCTCTTTCTTGCCATCTGGACCAAGGCTTATCTAGCCTTTCAATGGTTAGAGTCCAATCTCCATATTCAACTCTGATCTGACATAAATTTTCATACCATTCAAGATGTGCACACAGCCTGGACAACGTGGTTTAAATGTCCAAACCTTTACGTTTCCAGTAAATTCTCTTGCTTCTGGGAGTAGAGTCACAGAAATCAGTTGCTGGGTTCCCTGACTCTTGCCTTCTCTTTTGTCCTCATATCTTTTTTCCATCTTCTAGATAAGCTTCCTGTCTCTTTAGGCACATGGAACATCAAATCTGGAAAGCTTATTTCAGAGAGGAAACGTTTGTTCAGACCTGCCATATCCTACTTGTCCAAACCTTGTGGATGTACTTTGGTTTTCTTCAGGCATTATTTATAATAATCCTTTTTATTTAGAGAAAGTTTTTAATTTTTCAAGGTTTTTACTTGATCACATGACAACCCTGTCGGGTAGTTATCAGATGAGATGATGCATATGAAAGCACCTTGTTCTGGGACAGGTGTAAGGTGGGAAGTGAAAGAGCATCATTTTAAAAGCAATGGCATGAAAGCACAGAGCAATTAGATGTGAGTTGGTAGAACATGCCAGGGGCTTTAGAAATGGGCAGACTGGGGGCTGAATGCTCGTCTCTTTTTGACTAGATGTGTTATATTTGTCCTGGTGCTCAAACTCTCTGAGCCTCTGTTTCCCTATATAGGAATTAAATGATGACAGTAATGCTTAGATTCCAGGGATGTCTTGAGGATTAAAGGGAATTGTGAACACAGAACACATAACACAGTGCCTGGCACACTGTGGCTCTCAGTACTTGGTACATTATTATTAGGGAAAGGTTAACACAGAGATAGGCATATACCCACCTCCATTATAGAATTTTTGCATCTGCCTCTTGACTGTAAGTTGCTAAAAGATCCTAGAACAACAACACAGTCAGATATGGAGGGAGAAGTAAAGCTCTGCTATCCTATTCCCAGCTCAATTTATAGATGGTAGTTTTATAGCCCAGAGTAGGAAAGTAGTTTTCCCCATGGCACACAGCTATTTAGAGGCAACAAGAGGGTGAACACTCACTCTCTCTCACTGAGGGGTTTCCCAGGATGCAGGACTTTTAGAGCAAACCTGGGACCATCCTGGGCAAACCAAACTAAGCTGGTCACCCAAAGCAGTGATGAGACAAGGTCTTGGCAACCTGTTTTCCAGCCAAACCAGTAGCCTTTTCACTTATGAAGCAAGTGTTCCATACAAGTGGATCTGTTCTCTAGTGCTTACTGCTCTGAAAGTGTCCTCCTACTGATACGTCTGGTCCCCTATGCTGTTCTTATGCTTCAGAGGATATGTGAGCACTCTGCTACTTTCTCCACTGGGCTTCCCTCTGCATTTACCCCGATCCTTCTGAGCTCATAGTCACAGGTGAGCCTTGGCATGGTAGGGCCAGCATGTGACCCAAGACTGGAGCACAAGGACTGGGTGAGTGTGCATCCGTCTGCTGAGAGCCATAGTGCTAGGGTGATGCTAGGGGTACATGCATCCAGGCCACAGGGAAGGGAGATAGAATAAGAAATGTTTGTGGGAGCTTGGGCTGACGGTAGGGAGAATGGGAAGCGAGCTAAAACTTGTTACGCATCACCTGCCTCTTCTGGGATGAAGTCACTAGCCACTGTAGTCACTGACCTTCAACACACCCTGAAAGGAGTTCAGGACAGAGATTAGGAATGAGGCACTCTATGCTCTGGGAAAAACTGCAGAACAAGTCTTCAGATAGTTAGATATTTTCAGGAGATTTTATGAACACGAATTCTTGCATCTTCTCATATCTAAAAAGCACTAAAATCATTAACGGAGACATCTGCTCTTCGTGACTAGCAGCGATTTTCTTGTGACTAGCAGCAACTTCCTGCCAAAATGTGTGCTTGACTGCATGGATCTCCCTTCACCAAAATCACATATACACTGATCTTCCCCCCTGACTCTTTGGAGCAGTTCCTCAGAGCTATCTGAAATGCTGTCTCCTGGGCTATAGTCCTCATTTTGCCCCCAATAAAACTTAACTCACAACCCTCATGTTGTGCATTTTTTTCCAGTCAGCAGTGACATGGAGCCTAAAACAAAGTTGGGAGATGGATGCAGAAAAGAATGGGGAGTTGAGATTGTTGGCATGAAGTTCTCTTTGTAAGTGACATGTCACACTTTCTGTTTGGATACATATAACCAATAAGGAACTTGTCTCCAGATTGTATAAAGAATTCCTATAAGTCAATGAGAAAGGGACAGATAATCCATTAGAACAAAATAGGCAGAAGCCTTAACATCTGGAGGGGTGGGATAGGGAGGGTGGGGGGAGGGAGATGCAAGAGGGAAGAGATATGGGAACATATGTATATGTATAACTGATTCAGTTTGCTATAAAGCAGAAACTAACATACCATTGTAAAGCAATTATACTCCAATAAAGATGTTAAAAAAATATATATATATATCCAGTCAGTAACATAGGAAAAGATGCAAACATTTAGGAATTAGAGAAATGCAAATTAAAACCACGTACATTCATCAAAGTGGCTAAAATGAAACAACAAGTGCTGGTGAGACTGCGGAGCAACTGAAAGTCTCATACTCTGATGGCAGGAGGATAAAGTGCTACAGACACTTTGGAAGACTGATTGGCATCATTCACTAAAGTTGACTATACAAATACCCTGTGAGCTATCAATTCTACTCCCAGGCGTGCACCAAAACAAAAATGCATACTCATGTGTCAAGATGTAAGGAATGTTCTTAGCAACATTATTTACAGGAGCCCCAAACAGGAAATAACTCAAATGTCTATCAAAAGTTTGATGAATAAATAAATTGTGACATCGTTATACAACGGAATGCTATATAAAAATGAAAATGACTTATTCCCATATCTAACAACATGCATCAGACAAAGAAAAGTACATATTACCTATATGATTCCATTTATATAAAGTACAAAAATAGGCAAAATTAATCCATGGTTTTAGAGATCAGGATGATGATATCTTTTGGAGACTTTTAGTCCTTTTTTAGTGACTGAGAGGGAGTATGAGCGGAGCTTCTTGAAGTGCTGTCGTTCCCTAGCTCTGGGTTGTTGCATGAGTGAGTTTATCTTGCAAAAATTTATTGAGATGAGTCCATATAATTTGAATACATTTCTGTATGTATATAATTCCTCAATAAATACATTTATTTAAAAAATGGATGCAGGGCTTCCCTGGTGGCGCAGTGGTTGAGAGTCCGCCTGCTGATGCAGGGGATGCAGGTTCGTGCCCCGGTCCGGGAAGATCCCACATGCCGTGGAGCGGCTGGGCCCATGAGCCATGGCCGCTGAGCCTGCGTGTCCGGAGCCTGTGCTCCGCAGGGGGAGAGGCCACAACAGTGAGAGGCCCGCGTAACGCCAAAAAAAAAAAAAAAAATGGATGCAATGTTTCCTCCCTGTTCTGAGCCATTGTGCAGCTATGGGCAATACATCTGGGCCTTAGTTTCCCCAGGGCACTAATCCTTCTATCCAGAGTTATGTGGAAAGCAAGGTACTCTTACCCTCCCCTAGGGGTTCTATCCCATAGGCTGGAGAGCCACCAGAGCTAGCTGCCTTCCCTCTCTAGGATGAAGGCTCCCATACACAATTGGGTGATAGACCCCTGTAGCCCCAGCACCCTGTTACTTCCTCTCTAGAGAAATAAAACACATTTTCCATTTGTTCTGGGCCCCAAAGAGTACCAAGCCACTTGTTCTAGAACTTTGACAAATTGACTTATGCCAATCTCCTCTCTTCCTCCAGCCATTCCTACTTCATTTCAGGCCACTTAGTCCATTTTTTTTCCCTTATGTCCTTGGTCCTCAAGACTGCCCACTTGGGCTGACCCTTATTTGATGACAAGTTGTCAGAACAGCTCTGGCCGTAGTTTTGTTTTGTGATTTAAGCCAAAAAGAAAATTTGACTAGGGAAATTAGATGGAGGTGATTGCAGCTAAAGTGCCTCTTACTGAAGCTTTTGGAAAATGTAAATGTCATCAGTCTTGTCAAAGCCAGACACAGGAGAAAATAATGACTAAAGGTGGGCCAAGATACACGCTGGGACTGCACAGACTTAGAATTAGCCTTCCTGTTTGTTATTATTCTTTTCCTTGTAAGTAGTGGGGTGGAAGGGGGAGGAGAAGAAAGGGAAAATAGGAGGGGAGAGCAGGGTGCAGTGGAAACATGGGGAAAAATGGCAGAACCTGAGCAGTGTTTTTATTTTCTATGCCTCTTGAGCATGGGCAGCATCCTGGTGACTCCCAAGCAACTGTGACGAGGGAAGCTGGGGGCTGACAGCATGACACTTGGCTGGGAATTGGAATTGAGGACAGTGGACCAGGCTGGGCTGGCAGAGGAGACATGGACTCTCTGGCCGCTGTGCAGTCATCATAGCAGTTGGAGGTTGACTGGGTCATTCAATGCACCCTTGCTTCAGTGACCCCTTGGGAAGTGCACTTACATGAGAAGGACCAGTCCACCACTCAAAGAGCCCCTGAGAATCATCTGTATGTGAGACCAGCAGTGGAATACAAAGAATCCCATGGTGTAACCTTGCCCTGGAAGGGCAGGCTGTTGAGAATCCAGAAGTGGGACTCTGAGGAAGGGTTGGTGTTAGCTACAGACCTGTAACCAGAGGGAATTGCATATGTGGAAATGATGGGAAACTTGAAATTGACAAATCAGAGGTTGAGGGGCAAAGGAGAGGTAACAAGTGAGTTATTTAACCAGAAATCCAGTAGACATTGAATTTGGAGCATCTATCCAGACAAGGCTCAGAGAACTGACCCTTTGTGCAGCATCCAGACTGGTGATGGTCAACTCAGGTGAGAGCAGGCAGGAGGCAACAATTAGCCATACTTGAGGAGGTGGGAGTTCTGGAAAGGGAAGTCTAGCCATAGGTTCCAGGTCAGGCATAGTCCAAGGAATCAAGGAAAACCCAGTCCTGGGTTATAGGGAACAAAGTATTGAGCTTCAAGAGTAAAATCTGGTTTCTTAGGAGTAGACGTCCAAGGTTAGAGAGGGGACCCAAAGATCTCTGGGGAAATGATCTAGTGGTTCTCACAGCTCATCTCCCTGAGGATATTAATTCCCTCTTCTGTAGGGAAGTGAGACTATATTTCAGGGTTGAGTAACTATAGCTCTAAAGTGAGCAGAATGCAGGGATCATAACAGCTCATTATGGAGGCATCTAGTCCGTACACTCTAGTTGGAATAAGGTGCATTAGGGCTGAGTAGGCCAGACAATCAGAAATCAGAGAACTGACTGCAGAGAAGAGAGGGATTCTTTAAGGTTGAGGTCATTGGTGACAGTTTTGTGGAAGCACTAAGACTCAGACTCAAAAGTTTCCATCTCCTCTAATTCTCCAGGATCAGGACCAGCCAGATGATAACATCTAGAGGCACCTTCATTATTTCCCATCAGCATTAAATTATACTAAGTTCCCCTTTTGAGGATTTTCTTTCCTTCTTAGAAACACCTGAGTTTGAACTAAATAATTTGTAGGGTTCCTCCCCAGTTCTACCTCTTGTGACATGCCACCCTTGACTGTCATCGATGTGCTTGAACACATTACTCATAGTCTCCTGTAATTCCTGGTTTAATATCTGCTTTCCCAGATCTCTGAAAGCAGGGAATTTGTCTCTATTTTTCATAGTGTATATATGTCATGAAGGAGGCACTCAATACATATTTATTGAATGAATGTATGAAGAGCGGCCAATATTCTTTGACACCTACCCATAGGTTTGACACATGGGGCCATCATGAGGGAGAGTCAGCTCCCTCCCCTCTCTCACTGTGACATTTCTTCCTCTGATGCTCATGGTTCCTGAGCTATGTTTCTTGGGGAAGATGATTTTTAAAGAAATCGATTCCCCATTTCAAGTATGGTAAATCCAGAGGCAGATACCTAAGTCTGAGTTAGATGTCTGCAGAGGGCAATCTGATGTCAGTATGATAGCCTATGTGACTTACATGCTCTTCCAGTGGCAGCGAGTACAGCTGGAATATGCTGGATACTGTCCCTTATCCCAGCATCGGGCATATTGTCTCTGGCAGCAAAGGCAACAGCATCCCATAGTCACTGTGCACTTTTCTGGCCTGACCCACTGCATTCTCCAAGGTGTCATCCTACACGGGACATACTCCTTGACTCCCAGCCCCTGGACCAGATTCCTCTGTTGTCCTGTATCCTCACCCTTCTTAGAACTGAAGTCAAATCAAATTCCCAGGACCTCCCCTTCCATGGCCCACGTTTCTGACTGAGGGAAATGAGTCTGAGCTCAGGGACCTGACGTTCTCTCTCTACTTTGGCAGGTGTTCCAGGCCCCTGTCCTCCCCTGGGGAAATGAATTCGAGTCCCTTTTTCTCTTTCTTTTATAAATCACAACCCCAAGGGCAGCGCTGCGGTAAGTGGATGGTCTGGGCTGCAGATCTCCAGAGCTGGCCGCCTGGCTGAGGCTCCCAGCTACCGACTAAAGCTGGCTGAAGACATTTCCCCAGACAGATAGAGACAAAGGAAGGTTGGCCAGGGGGCCGATCCTCTCAAGTACTTTATGTCAGAAAAGAAAAAAGGAGAGAAAAGAAAAGAAAAAGCTCTTGAGGCTCTAAATTGGCTTTGGAGCATTCTGTGGGCCATCTTCACATCCAGCACCTGCGGTCACTGTACTTTGTGAATTTGTAATCTGCAGATGGCCGGGAGGCTGGAGCAGAAGGACACGGGGACACTCTGATGTTGCTTCTGTCCTCCCACTGTTCTACCTTCCTTACATCTCATTCTCCAACCCTGCCTGTGCATTTCCTTCAAGGAGGTTCTCAACTCTCCAGTCAAGCACCCCCTTGATCTTCACTTTCCAGTGATCTCCTGCCAGTTGACTCCTTCCTCCCCAGCTCACACCCCGCCCCATTCATCATACATTATACATTTGCCACTGTGCTCCCCTTGCACCACTCCCTGCAGGCCCAGGCTGACCATATCCCTTGGTATCTAATAAGACAGTGTGATGAGTTCCTATCACCTTCATTTATTCTTCACTCTGACCCCCGAGGTCAGTTCTATTCTTTCCATTGTCTAGATGAGCAAACTGAGAGAGAGGTACTAACTTTTCAAAGTCAGTCTGCTTTGAAACAACAGTCCACGCTCTTTATCAACAAGTTGAATGCTCTTACTGTTATATAACAGCTGCCACAGGCCAGGGAGATGATACAGCTGGGACATGTCATGAGCTTTCACTTAGAAGAAAAAATCAAATGTTGTGCCCCAAGAAGCAATTTCCATCTCTGACTTAATATTTTGAGGCACTCTCTCCCAGGCATCTCCTTTTCCTGTCCACTGGGCATTCCCCTTAGCCAGGGGTAACAGTGGGCCCCACCACCCCATTTGACCTTGGCTTAGCTAGGGGAGTTTGCTGTTGGATGGGGAAGGGGAGATGACCTGGCCAGCATGCACCTCAATTAGCAAATGCGTTTTAGTTGTTGAATTCATTACTGCAGGTTAATTGAAAACTGAGAGTGAGGCTGGATAGCACAGTTTAATTGCATCATTGGAAAAGGCAACCTCCTGGCCTGAGAGATGGAGGAAGCTCCTGAAGCTGCAGTTGAAACCCTGTTTTCTCCTCCTTAATGTGCTCTTGAATTCATGAACCTGAAGTTTTGCAAGCCCCACAGAAAGGGGCATCCTCTTTTTTTTTTTTTCATATGTATGTGTACCATCTTTATTCCATAATTGCAAAACATTTCCATTTTTAGATTTATAAATACCAAATAACCCAATGAATGTTTTTATTTCTATATCATCTGCTTCTTTCCAGTTGCCTTGCTACACACACCTGTCTTCAGCATTGTTATGGCAAATATATCAAGTACATTTTAGTGCATAAACATGTGAATAAAGTCACATGTCTTTTTAGCAAAATGGGATGATTAAGGTTCATGCATAATATTGTGTGACACAGTTCTTCCTGTTGAATAACTAACTGGATGAAAATACCATATTTCTTTTTGTCCTTAGAAACATATTCTTCACTCATTGATTCTTTTTTTTTTGGATGATAGCTGTTCTTTTTTTTTTTAAACATCTTTATTGGAGTATAATTGCTTTACAATGGTGTGTTAGTTTCTGCTTTATAACAAAGTGAATCAGTTATACATATACATATGTACCCATATCTCTTCCCCCTTGCGTCTGCCTCCCTCCCACCCTCCCTATCCCACCCCTCTAGGTGGTTACAAACCACCGAGCTGATCTCCCTGTGCTATGTGGCTGCTTCCCACTAGCTATTTATTTTACGTTTGGTAGTGTATATATGTCCATGCCACTCTTTCACTTTGTCCCAGTTTCCCCTTCCCCCTCCTCAAGTCCATTCTCTAGTAGGTCTGTGTCTTTATTCCCATCTTACACCTAGGTTCTTCATGACCATTTTTTTCCCTAAGATTCCATATATATGTGTTAGCATATAGTATTTGTTTTTCTCTTTCTGACTTACTTCACTCTGTATGACAGACCCTAGGTCCATCCACCTCACTACAAATAACTCAATTTCGTTTCTTTTTATGGCTGAGTAATATTCCATTGTATATATGTGCCACGTCTTCTTTATCCATTCATCCGTTGATGGACACTTAGGTGGCTTCCGTGTCCTGGCTCTTGTAAATAGAGCTACAATGAACATTGTGGTACATGACTGTCTTTGAATTATGGTTTTCTCAGGGTATATGCCCAGTAGTGGGATTGCTGGGTCATATGGTAGTTTTATGTTTAGTTTTTTAAGGAACCTCCATACTGTTCTCCATAGTGGCTGTATCAATTTACATTCCCACCAACAGTACAAGAGGATTCCCTTTTCTCCACACCCTGTCCAGCATTTATTGTTTGTAGATTTTTTGATGATGGCCATTCTGACTGGTGTGAGATGATATCTCATTGTAGTTTTGATTTGCATTTCTCTAATGATTAATGATGTTGAGCATTCTTTCATGTGTTTGTTGGCAATCTGTATATCTTCTTTGGAGAAATGTCTATTTAGGTCTTCTGCCCATTTTTGGATTGAGTTGTTTGTTTTTTTGTTATTGAGCTGTATGTACTGCTAATGCCTTTCTTCTCTAGCAGTCGGCCATTTAAACCAGGCTACCTCGAAAGTGGGCACAGTTTGAGCCCAGCTTTCATTTCAGAGAGCCCATTTTCAATGGCCTCTGTGTTGGCATAGCACTGAATACTGTCAGTAATGAATTGTGTCATCACAGGCACACTGTCCCCCAAGCAGAATGGTTGGCCGGTCCTCAGCATACAATCAGAGGTGTTGAAAGGTTAGGTGCTTACATCAGAAACAGCAAGGACTTTAGAACCAGACCAACTCAGGTTTGAATACAGCTCTGCTGCCTATAAACTGTTAGATCCTGCTTCTCACAGCATCAGTTCTTAATTGGAAATGGAGAAAAGATTATGTACCTTTAGGATTATTCCAAAGAAAAAATGAGACCATCAATGTGAATTGCTCATTCCTCCAACTGGCATCTAATGGATCTCAGCAAAAGCCCCTTCTCTTTCTCCTACTCTTTGGGGCCACAGCTAGGTTTGCAAATACATTTGAACGTTATTTTCCAACTCCAGTTACATTCTCCACCTCTCCTCTCTTGAGTTCTTCCTGATTTTTTCCTGTCAATACACACGCTTCAGATGGCCTCAGGAACGTGGAGGCCAATTTGTGACAGCTTGATTCCATGACTTTGCTATTTGTGGTTAACTTTACCATGCAATTTAAGAAATAGATTGATAGGAGGTGATAGCCTAGTTCCAGGGTCCCACAGCCTCAAATTGACAGGAGAGCACATTCCATAACACTTGAGGTGTTAATTACCTTATATGAATTATCTCACTCGTTTCCACGTTTTCAGAGGTATGTATTAGTTTAAGAAATGCTTAATCGTCTATAATAGATAAACTCTGATATGTCCATGACTTAATTTCTTGCAAAGGAAAATCCCACTGTGTGGAGCCCAGGATTGGGAGGTTACTCTCTCTGCCCACAGGGACTTGGGCTGATGAGGATTTTGAGTTTTCACACCAGGCTTCCCAGGTGGCCCTGGCTGGGGAAATAGATTGTAGAAAAGGGAAGGGAGAGAAAGAGGGTTCACTGCCCTTGACAGGATTTTTTGCTCTTTTTTTTTTTTTTGCCAGACACAAGCATCACTCCCCACATTCCTGTTTCTTTGGTCAGAACTCAGTCATGTGGCCACACCTACCTGCCAGGGGAGCTGGGAGACAGAGTCTAACTATGTTCTCAGAAAGAAGGGGAACATCTCTGCCACAGGTAGGTATGAATGTCCCCATTTTACAAATGAGGAAATGAGTGGGCACACAAAGTAAACAGGGGAGCTAATTTCTCAATTTGGGCCATAGTTTCATTTCTCTTCAACCTGCTTGGAATTATGTTTTTGAATTTCCAAGTATATACCAGAAATACATATTTTTACTAAATAAAAATCAAACTTGGACAAAACTTGAACCCCAAAGGGATAATCAAAACAATTCTTCTCAAAACTGAGTATGTGTTAAAGAGCAGGAGATGCAAAACCTTAGGATAAGCTTGGCACACTTGAATGATTAATTTTTGGTTAATAGTAAGACATCTATTATTTGTTTGTACATGTATGTATGTATGTTTGTTTGTCTACTCTCATTAGGCTGTGAGCTCCTTGAACATTGCATCTAGCAATTTTGTTCTTAATAGTAGTGACTTAATGAAGATTTGTTCAATTGAATTGATTTTAGCCTTTTGGTTATAATATATAAATGACCACTAAAAGGGCTATATAGTGCTACCAAGTTCTTTTAGCTTTATAATCTTCAGAGAGATCTCCACTCATAAATGATACCTATGAAATTGAACTGCTATACACTGCTCAACAGCAAAATGGTGGGGCAAAATCTGGATGGATGTAAGGATATGAAAGAGTGACATCGCCCTTTGCAAATTATGTTATATGTAATATCTAGTACCATCATTTAAAGAGCGAGTCAGCATTATTTTCAAGGTTTCCATTAATTTTTGTTACTTTCTGATATTTTGGGAGGGACTTTTTCATTCTTGAATTGTTAATGCTCTTGTTTTCATTCATCTCTATAATTTAGTGCCATAACAAATGTTAGAAAATGGACATAGGAAAGAAAAATTCTCCCTTTCAATGGGGGAACTCTTTGTACCCACAGCTAATACCTGTTTAAATTTTTTCTTTTTTTTTGGAAGGTTCCCTAACATTTAGTTGTCTATAGGACTTCCTGTATACTAAAATATCTAGGCACTTCTGGCCTTTCATATTAATATAAACCTAAATAGCCAGATCAATTTTAAAATAAGATTAAAGTTTTCCAGCAATTTAAAGAAAAAATAGTAAGGCATTAACATTTTTCCATTGAAGCAAATCTGGATATATACATAGTAGAATGTAAAATTTATATGAATTTTTAAGATTAAAAATGGAACTTCAAATAAAAAACTGTCTTGTGGTGGGCCACTGCTGTGTCCTTGGACACCTAGGGGTTCAAGGTCTCTCTTTTTAGTTTTAATGGTGGAAAAGTTTGAAATGGTTTAGAATTTTCTTAATGAAAAAATTATGTGGCACTTTTTTTTTTTTTTTTTGCGGTACGCGGGCCTTTCACTGCTGTGACCTCTCCCGTTGCAGAGCACAGGCTCCGGACACGTAGGCTCAGTGGCCATGGCTCATGGGCCCAGCTGCTCCGCGGCATGTGGGATCTTCCTGGACCGGGGCACGAACCCGTGTCCCCTGCATCGGCAGGCGGACTCTCAACCACTGCGCCACCAGGGAAGCCCCTATGTGGCACATTTAAATGTAATTTCCTACTAACCCTTACTGTAACTTTTAAAAATAATCTGTATTATGTCTTGGAACTTGCCTCAAATTTTATTTTAGTTTTAAATGTTCTACAAATTTCTGGAGCCCACCTTTATGAGTTTGAGCCACCATAGTCTTTTAAGCGTATCTCTCTAATGATAATTTGCCTTTCTCTTCAAGGGTAATCTCACTGTTTCTTCCCCAATCCGAGAAACATTCTGTCTTACTTCTCTAGTCAGGAGCTACTTTGGGCTTTCTCTTAGCTAAAAACCTCTTTCTAGTGGACTGGGAACAATAAAAACCTTGTACGCTTTTCTTACCATATCAAGAGAACATCATTCCAACTCTTCTTATCTGCTTTCTATAGTGAGTTAACCAATTTAATCTGCATATAATGACTGGGACTAATTAACAGTTTTCCCACAGCTGGTTCCCTCTAGAAACATTTAGCAGCTGCTTTCTAGTAGAAGCTGTCCTAGAAACGGAGTTCAACTTAGCAATATCTCTTTATAATAGAGCAGAGTGTTTTCATGTCAACTGGCTTTATCAGGAAAGGCAAGAATGGCTCATTGGTATCGTGGATCAAACAAACGCCTTTTACAAAACATCGTGTAACTCAGATATGATGGGGAAAGCCCCCTCACAGCTATCATTTATTTCTTTACTTTCATCTTCATTTATTTATTTTATTCCATTTTACTTTTTCTTTCTCAACTTTTCCCTGACTCTCCACAAGTGACTTCACATCTGATAGTATCTCCACCAAATAGCCCTTTTTTTCCTTTTTCCTATTTTTAAACTCTCTATGGACCTTAGGTGCACAGAATTGGATTAATCATGTCCTTAGTACATCACTCTCATCACTGGAACATACAACTTTCTTTAGTATTTTTAATAATGTAATGAGCATTTACAAAACCACCAATGCAAATGAAAGCTAGGACATGGACAGTAACCTATATCTAACCACATGGTTGCATTTCATCCCATCACATCTCTGGCTCCTCCCATCTGAAACAAACTTTATCCTGAAACCTGTATCTATCATTTTCTTGCTTTGCTTTTTAAATCGTTTTATTTCACCTGCATGTAGTCTTTAAAAGCCTATTTTGATTTTAGTTATTTTAGACTCCACAAAAATATCAAGATCTATGTAATTTGGGGTGGTGGTGGTTACTTTTCCACTTAATATAAAAATGCTAAGATTTATGCATATCATTGCAAGTTTATTCACTTCTACTGCTTATCTATCTTGTGACCGTTTCACACTTGGTTCATTTATTCTCCCATTGATGAGCATTTGCATATTTTCAAGATTTTTTGCTATGAAGAACTGTGATCATTTGAATGTTCTTGTATACATCTCCTTTTGCACATGCTCAAAAATTTCTTTTAAGTATGCATTAAGAGAGAAATTGCTGGGTCATACGATGTATAAATGGTCAAATTTAGGAAATATCACCAAAGTTTTATCCAAAATGATTGCATCAATTTACTGCATCAATCCCAACATGTCTTCTCCTATTCTTGGTTTTGTCAAATTTTTAAATGTTCTTGACAGTTAAATAACTTTAAAACATGGACTTAGTTTTCACTTCAATGATTAAAGGTATCTTCTTATGTTTCTTGGTCACGTATTTCTTCTGTGAAATGTCTATTTGTGTTTGTCTATTTTTCTAATAGGTTGTTTGTATATTTCCTATTGATTTGAAAGTCTTTATAAATTTTATATGTTAATTATTTGTTGGAGCCATGCAATACAAATATATTCCGTCAATATTAATTTTATTTTTACTTTCCTTAAAGAATATTTTAATGAATAAAAGTTCTTTATTTTAGGGCTCCCCTGGTGGCGCAGTGGTTGAGAGTCCGCCTGCTGATGCAGGGGACACGGGTTCGTGCCCCGGTCCAGGAAGATCCCACATACCGCGGAGCGGCTAGGCCCGTGAGCCATGGCCACTGAGCCTGCGCGTCCGGAGCCTGTGCTCCGCAACGGGAGAGGCCACAACAGTGAGAGGCCCGCGTACCACAATAAAAAACAAAGTTCTTTATTTTAACATGTTTAAATTTATCAATCTCAAAATTTATTTAATTCTTTAAAAATATCTCTTAATAAAGTTTTAAAATTTTCCTCATAGAGTCTTTCATGTCTTTTGTTAGATACATTCTTAGATATTCTTTGATATTGCTGTAAATGATGTCTTCTTTTTATATTTCTTAACGCAGTAAAGATAGATCTTATATCCAGCTACTTTGGTAAATTCTCATATTCTAGTAATTTATCTGTAGATTCTTTTAGATTGTCTATCTAAAAGACCATATCATCTATAAATCCTTATGAGTCTAATTTCTTTTTCTTGGTTTATTTTGCTGCCTAATTCTTCCATTAAAATCTGGAATGTAAGTGGTAATTGTAATTATTCTACAGTTATAAGAATGGCATAAGATCATATTTTCCTTAGATTTTAAAATAGATACTCTTCATGAGATAAGGAAGTTCCTGTTTATTACTAACTTAGTGAGAATTAAGAATGATTGTTGAGATTAAGGTGGTGGAGTAAGAGGACATGGAGCTCATCTCCCCCCACAAACACATCAAAAAGTACATCTATCAATACCTGTGGAGCAATCATTAGAGAAATGCAAATCAAAACTACAATGGGGTATCACCTCACACCCATCAGAATGGCCATCATCAAAAACTCTACAGACAATAAATGCTGGAGAGGGTGTGGAGAAAAGGGGACACTCTTGCACTGTTGGTGGGAATGTAAATTGATACAGCCACTATGGAGAACAATACGGAGGTTCCTTAAAAAACTAAAAATAAAACTACCATATGACCCAGCAATCCCACTACTGGTCATATACCCTGAGAAAACCATAATTCAACAAGAGTCATGTACCACAATATTCATTGCAGCTCTGTTTACAATAGCCAGGACATGGAAGCAACCTAAATATTCATCGGCAGATGAATGGGTAAAGATGTGGCACATATATACAATGGAATATTACTCAGCCATAAAAGGAAACAAAATTGAGTTATTTGTAGTGAGGTGGATGGACCTAGAATCTGTCATACAGAGTGAAGTAAGTCAGAAAGAGAAAAACAAATATGGTATGCTAATACATATATATATATAGAATCTAAAAAAAAAAAAGTTCTGAAGAACCTAGAGGCAGGACAGGAATAAAGATGCAGACATAGAGAATGGACCTGAGGACATGGGGAGGGGTAAGTGTAAGCTGGGACGAAGTGGGAGAGTGGCATGGACATATATACACTACCAAAAGTAAAATAGACAGCTAGTGGGAAGCAGCCACATAGCACAGAGAGATCAGCTCAGTACTTTGTGACCACCTAGAAGGGTGGGATAGGGAGGGTGGGAGGGAGATGCAAGAGGGAGGAGATATGGGGATATATGTATATGTATAGCTGATTCACTTTGTTATAGAGCAGAAACTAACACAACATTGTAAAGCAATTATACTCCAATAAAGATGTTTTTTTAAAAAAAATAAAATCCTGAATGGAAAGAAAAACAAATGTGGAACAATTCTCACTGAAAACTACCTGGGAACTGACAGAAGGACTCCTGTACAACCAAGGCTGTAAGAAAGATACACATGTAATCAGATGGAAAGGGAAGAAAAGTGATTGGGTGGGGACCTGTGACCCTGGGAAGGGACTCAGAGGAAAAGAGAGATCACACCAGTGGACGCCCACTCTGGGGAGTGAGCAGGTTGAGCCACAGACTAGGTGTCTCAGTCCTGGGGTCCTACACAGAGAAGACAAGCCCTCTTGGCAGGTTGGAGGACCACAGGGAAAGCCTAAAAGGCTGAAGAAGCCTGGACTCTGCTCATGAGGAGCACATGTTGGCTTGTCCCTGAAGCAGGGTGGACAGAGGTCTGCATTAGCAGATTCTGGGTTTCCTTTGACCACCTTGCCACATGCCTCAGCCTGAGCCAATTGAACGCTCCAGCCCCATTCACTCCATGCCTCAGCACTGGATCTGGGGAGGCTAGGTCCAGGGAAGAAACTCAACCTTGGGATGCCGAGGTGGCCTGGCCCTAGGGCATAGCCTAGGGGGAGCTGCAGTGGCCCTTGTTGACACTTACTCAAACAGCACCTCAGAAGGAGCCCAGATTTCTGACAGCAGCTGCTTGGCCACAGCGCAACTTGCCACCCCTACTCATACAGAGCAACCACACAGGCCCCACATCCCCCATGGAGCAGTGCCACCACAGGGTAAGAGTGGCAGAGATGGGGGGCAGTGATCAGCTGTGAGAGACAAATGAGTCTTGTCCCCAGGGCAGGGCAGAGAGAATTCTGCACTACCAGTTGCCAGGTGTCTTGCAACAGCCTCACTGTGGTTCACAGTGCAGTGACCCCCAGTCCAAGCTAAGTGAAAACTCTGGCCCTGCTCAGACTATGCCACAGAACAGCATTGGATATGGGGCAGCCATGACCGAGGAAAAGATTCAACTGTGCGCTGCATCTTAGCAAAGCCACAGATGCCTAAACAGGCAGTGCATCGGACCTCTGTATGTGCACAGACCCTACTTGCTTCAGCTCTCCCCTCCTCTGGGGCAAAAGTCTCAATGCAGGGAGAAAGAAAAACACACAGTTAAAAGAAACAGAGCCAGCTCAAGCCCAGCTCTCAGGGCTTCTGCCCCAGCAACTTGGGATCAGACCCCATCCTTAACAGGATGTGATAGCCACTGACCCAAAAGGAAGTCTCACCTCTCACCTGGCGCAGGCTCCAGCCCCTCCATCTCCAGGTCTACCCCCTACCAAGATGACAGCTGCCAGAACATCCTGAGGAAAGAAGTGACTAGAATCCAAATTAAATCCAGCCCTGTCATCAAAGGCATTGGGCACAGGTACTCTGTATAGGGATGCTCCCACATAAGAACACCCCTTCAAGGTGGCAACAGTTAACTGTTTCACCTAAATTCATAAAGACAGAGAAAGTTAAGTAAAATGAGAAGGCAGAGGAACTACTCTCCACAGAAAGAGCAAGAGAAAATTTGTGAAAACATAAATAATGAAACAGAAATAAACAATTTAGCAGGTAAAGAATTCTAACATGGTAATACAAATATTAACTGAATTAGGAAAAAGAATTGATCTAAACACTGAACATTTTAATAAAGAACAAGAAAATATTCAAAAAGACCCAATCAAAAATTAGTAATTCAATAGCTGAAATAGAAAACACACTTAAAGGAATGAATTGCAGACTAAGTGATACAAAAGGAGAAGAGAGAGAGAAAGGGTTTTTGAAAATGTATTTGAAGAAATTATGACTAAAAACTTCCCAAACCTAAATAAAGAAACAGATATCCAATTACAGGAAGCACAGAGGGTCCCAAACAAGATGAATCCAAATAGACACACCAAGACATATCATCATTTAAATGACAAAAATTTAAAATAAAGAGAGAATTCTAAAGGCAGCAAGAGAAAAAGAAAGAGTCATATACAAGGGAATTCCCATTAGGCTATCAGTTGATTTCTCTGTAGAAATTTTGCAGGCCAGAAGAGAGTGGAATGATATATTCCAAGCTCTGAAAGGAAAAACGCTGCAACCTGGGGTACTCTACCTAGCAAGATTATTATTTGGAATAGAAGGAGGGATAAAGAACTTCTCAGACAAGTAAAAACCAAAAGAATTCATCAATACTAACCCTAACCCTAACCCTAACCTTAACCTTAACCCTAACACATTAGGAAAGGCAAATGTATAGTAAGGATTGAAGATGACTCAAATAAGCCAATATACAGATTAAAAGAAAAAAGTGTAAAAGCAACTATGACTACAATGAACAGTTAA
Source organism: Leucopleurus acutus (assembly GCF_964270905.1). Classification (NCBI taxonomy): domain Eukaryota; kingdom Metazoa; phylum Chordata; class Mammalia; order Artiodactyla; family Delphinidae; genus Leucopleurus; species Leucopleurus acutus. The sequence goes on along the minus strand of NC_139150.1, from coordinate 99,210,581 downwards.
GGTGTAAGCATGAAGATGTAAACTATAACATTAAAAAACACAAAATGTGAGAGAAATGAGTAAAAATATAGATCTTTTAGAATGTGTTTGAATTTAAATGACAACCAGTTTAAAACAAGTAGATATAATTATGGGTTAGCATATACAAACCCCATGGTAACCACAAATCAAAAGCCTATAATAAATACACAAAAACCAAACGGAAAGAAATACAAGCACACTACTAAAAAAATCATCAAACCATAAGGGAATTAACAAAAAGAAAAAGAAATGAACAGAGAAGAACTACAAAACACAGATATAGAAAACAAAAAAGAAAATTGCCGGCCAATATCTTGGATGAATATAGATGCAAAAATCCTCAAAAAATATTAGCAAAAAATTCCAACAATATATAAAAAAGATCATACACTGTGATGAAGTTATATTTATTCTAGGGTCTCAAGGATGGTTCAACATTCACAAATCTATCAATGTGATACACCACATTAATGAAAGGAAGGATAAAAATCACATGATTGTTTCAATATGTGCAAAAAAGTATTTGACAAATTCAGCATCCATTGATGATAAAAAGTCTCATCAAAGTGGGTAAAGGGGAACCAAATCTCAACATAATAAAGGCCTTTGTGACAAAACCACAGCCAACATCATACACAATGCTGAAAAGCTGAAAGTCTTTCCTATAAATTCAGGAACAAGACAAGGCTGCGCACTCTTACCACTTCTATTTAACATAGTATTGGAATTCCTAGTCACAGCAATCAGACAAGAAAAAGAAATAAAAAGCATCCAAATTGGAAGAAAGAGGTAAAACTGTCCCTATTTGTAGGTGACATGATACTTTATTTAGAATACCCTAAAGTATCTGCCCCAAAACTATTAGAACAAATAAATGAATTCAGCAAATTTGCAGGATAAAAAATTAATATACAGAAATCTGTTGCAGTTCTATACACTAATAATGAACTATCAGAAAGAGAAAGTAAAAAAAAAAATCCTCTTTAAAATTGCAGCAAAAAGAATAAAATACCTAGGAATAAACTTAACCAAGGAGGTGAAAGACCTATACTCTGAAAACTATAAAACATTGATGAAGGAAATTGAAGATGATACAAAGAAATGGAAAGATATCCTGTGCTCTTGGACTGGAGGAATTATTATTAAAATGTCCATACTAACTAAAGCAATCTACAGATTTAATGAAACCCCTATCAAAATACAGACATTTTTCACACAACTAGAACAAATAATCCTAAAATTTATATGAAACCACAAAGACCTCAAACTGACAAAGAAATCTTGAGAAAAAAGAACAAAGCTGAAAATATTACCTTCCAGACTTCAATCTATACTAAAAAGCTACAGCAATCAAAACAGCATTGTACTCGCACATGAACAGACACATAGGTCAATGGAACAGAATAAAGAGCCCAGAAATAAACCCATGCACCTATGGTCAATTAATCCATGACAAAGGAGACAAGAATATACAATGGAGAAAAGATAGTCTCTTCAACATGTGGTTCTGGGAAAACTGGACAGCTACATGTAAAACAATGAGATTAGAACATTATCTCACAATACATACAAAAATAAACTCAAAATTATTTAAAGACCTGAAACAATAAAACTTCTAGAAGAGAATGGAAATGGAACATTCTTTGACATAAATTATAGCAATAATTTTTTGGATCTGTCTCCTAAGGAAAAAAAGTAAAAAATAAACAAACGTGACCTAATTAAAATTAAAAGTTTTGCACAGCAAAGGAAACAATGAACAAAACAAAAAGACAACCTACTGAATGGGAGAAAATATTTGCAAATGATATGACTTATAAGGGGTTAATATCCAAAATATATAAACAGCTAATACTACTTAATATCTAAAACCAAAAACCCAAACAAAAAGTGGGCAGAAGACCTGCATAGACATTTTTCCAAAGAAGACATACAGATGGCTATTAGGCACATGAAAAGATGCTCAACATCACTAATTATTAGAAAAATGCAAATCAAAACAATGATATCACCTCACACCAGTCAGAATGGCCATCATCAAAAAGTCTACAAATAACAAATGTTGGCGAGGGTGTGGAAAAAAGGAATCATTGTACACTCTTGATGGGAATGTAAATTTGTGCAACTACTGTGGAAAGGAAGTTTCTCAAAAACTAAAAATAGAACTATCATACGATCTGGCAATTCCACTCCTGGGTATAAATCTGAAGAAAATGAAAACAATAATTTGAAAAGATACGTGCATGCCAATGTTCATAGCAACATTATTTACAGTAGCCAAGATATGGAAGCAACCTACGTGTCTATCAACAGATGAATGGATAAAGAAGATGTGATATATATGTATATTACTCAGCCATAGAAAAGAACAAAATTCTGCCATTTGCACCAACATGGATGTACCTAGAGAATATTACGCTTAGCAAAAGTCAGACAGAGACAAATACAAATATGTATATGTGGAATCTAAAAGACAATACAAACGAATATATATGCAAAACAGAAACAGACTCACAGATACAGAAAACAAACTAGTGGTTACCAAAGGAGAGAGGGAAGGGGGAAGGGGGAAGGGGAAAATTAGGGATATGGGATTAACAGATACAAATTATTATGTATAAAATGGATGAACAACAAGGATACATTGTATAGCAGAGGAAATTATAGCCATTATCTTGTAATGACTTTTAATGGAGTGTAATCTGGAAAATTATTGAATCACACTGCTGTATACCTGAAACTAACATAATACTGCAAATCAACTATACTTCAATAAAAAAGAATGGTTGTTGAATTTTATCAAAAATTTTCCCTATATTTATTGACAAATTTGTCTGGTTTTTCCTGTTTATTTCTTAATATGGTGAATTATATTTCTTGATTTTCATAGTAGTGAATCATTCTTCCATATCTGGGATAAAGCTAATTTGGTCAAGGTGTAATTTTTAATGTTTTTAGGTCAGATTTGCTAATATTTTAAAGAATATCTGCATGTATATTCAAAATAATTTTTTTTCCTTTCCTGGAACATCTTCGTGTGGTTTTAGTATTAGGGTTGTGGTTTTACTATTGGAGCCACATCAATAAGCTGGAGAATGTGCCCTCCTTTTCTATTTTCTAGAAGAGGTTGCATAAAATTGGGATAGTCTATTACTTAAAAGTTTTACAGGAAAAATAACACCTGTAAAACCAGATCTGGTATTTTATTTGTGGGAAGATTTTAAAGCACAGCTTCAATTTCTTTATCCAGTTTATGCAACTATTCAAAATTATTGACAAATGGTTTCTGATAGTATTATTTTATTATCACATTTTTTTTGTCTGAAGGTTTTCTTTTGTAGATTACCCCCTCTTTCATTCACAGTAGTTTTCATTTATGTTCCTTCTTCTCTTTTTGTTAGTGTTCAGAGGTTTCTCAAGTTTTATGTTTCTGTTTTTCAAAGAATCAGCTTTGATTTGTTGATAAACTCTATTATATGTTTGTTTCCTATTTTGTTAATTTCCTCTCCTATTTTTATTGTTTTTCTTTTATTTATTACTTTTGGTTTATTCTTTTGTTCACTAAGATGAAAGAAAATTAACTCAGTAATTTGAGTCTTCATTTTTTTTGCAAAATAGGTGTTTACAGCAATAAATTTCTCTTGTAGCATTGCTTTTATTCATTATCAAATGTTTTCATTATCACTCAGTTCTGAAAATTTTAAAATTTTATGATTTCTTCTTTAACTCACAAGCTAAGCACAGTGCAGTTTTAGATTTTCAAATTGTGGGAATTTATATTTTTTTATTATAAATACTTAATTTAAAAGAGCTATGGCCAGAAATTATGGTCTATATGATACACAGTTTGAAATTTGTTGAGAGTTTTCTTGTGTGCCTAGTACAAGATTAAATTCTGTAAATATTTCATATTAGCTTGAAAAATGCATATTATATAGTTGTTGGATACTGAAATCTATATATGTTCATGAAGTCAAGTTGACTAATTGTGTTGTTCATATTATCGTTATCCTTGATAGTTTTTCTCTACTTGACCTATCAATAATATAGAGAGGAGTGTTGAAATTTCCTACTATAATGGTGATTTATCAAATTTTCTCAGCTGTTCTATCATTTTTCCTCTATGCATGTTAAGGTTATTTTATTAGATGAATATATTCTTTTAAAATTACTATATATTTCTGGTGAATCAAAACTGTTATCATTACAAAGTGGCTCTCTTTATCCCTAATAACAATTTTTTTTCTGTTAGTCTAGCTTAAGTCATTTTAAAATATCTATATCATCTTTCTTTGGCTAGAATTTGCCTGATACACTATTTTCCATCCTTTTATTTTCAACTTCTTTTTCTGTAAGATTTAGTTTTTCTCTTTTAGGACACCATATACCAGAATTAAAAAAAAATCAAAATGTCAATTTTTGTCTAATAATTGTCTAAAATATATTTTAATTACTCATATATTTGGGCCAATTTATAATATTTTAATACATTATTTCAATTTTTCCAGTATTCTTCTTATGAAAATTTTGATCACCTTACCTCATGAATTTCTTCCAAGATCTCCTGGATTTACTTCTCATTTATTTAGATACTTTATTTTAAACTGTTTTCAGTGTGGGTATTTCTTTGGCAATTTATCTGAGACTTTGTATACCTAGGATATTTTTTGTTATGTCCTCATATTTGAAAAACAGTTTGACTCAATATATTATTCTAAATTTTATGTCTATTTGCTTAATACTTTGAAATCACTACTCCATTATTATCTTGCATGTAGTGTTATTTTAAAAAATCTGATATTAATCAGATTCCTATTTCTTGGATGTTACCTGCTCTTTCTCTTTAAGTTTTTATGACTTATCTTTTTAATATGTATTCTTAAATTTCTCTGTGGTGTGTTTAGATGTGGTTTTTCTTGATCTCCTTTCTTTGTCACTTTACCAGGTTTTTTTCTATCTGATAGATTCGTCCCTTTTCAATCCAGAAAATATATCTCCACTATTCAAATATTTTCTTCTTTCTATTTATGTTTATCACTCTTTCTGGAATTTCTTTTTAATCTAAATGTCAGTAGTTTAAATTCTATCCCCATTTCTCATAGCTTTTCTCTTATATTTTCTATCAGTCATTCTTTATTTTGAGAGATTTCCTCAATCTGGTCTTCCAAATCATATGTTCCTCTCTTAGTTGAATTCCTTCTGCTATTGTCTTTTGTGTTTATTTAACAACATTTACATATTTTATGCCAAATATTTCTGTTTTTTAATTTTTGTACCTTATTTCTATTTCATGTGACTAACATCTCTTATCTCTCTTCAGAAAAGTTGTATGAAACTTGGAACTAAGGCAAGGGCTAATTGCAAGGCCTTTCAATGTCATACTGGAGTACAGTCTAGTCCCATTCGAGGATTATCTAACTCTGTAGGAGAATGCACTTTTGACTTACTATTTATAACTAGCTAGGGCTCATGCTGTGTGAAGCTTCAGGTTAAACTAAGATAATTGATAAATACAAGCTAATTTCTGTCTGGTTGAAAAAGGTAACCTGAAAGGTTATTATTATTATTTTTTCTTTTGCTCTATAAGACATTAACCAGTTTTGTGTCTGATTTAGCAGTCATATTCCAGTCGTCTTTCTTCCATCAACTACACATAGCCAATCTCTCAACTTCTCATTTGAACCAACTTTACTACTCTGCTGGTTTTACTGAGCTAAAAGAATCAGAGTTAAAATATGTCTTTATTGTAATTTGTGTGAGAACCATAGTTTCATTTTTTTTGAAAATTATTCTTTGCAACCTTTTTGAATGTTTTTAGAAGTAATTTTGAATAATTGATACTTTTCTCTTAATTATTCCACTTTTAGTGCACATAGTAACCCAACATATTGCTTTTTATGTGAAGTGGTGGTGCCTCTCGAATGTCTTATTTTGGCATGTGTGCCTCCCCCTGCCCCAAGATATTGATTATTTTGTAATCAATTATGAGTATGGGCGGAGGCTAGGCCAGAATACCGTTGTGATCTCTTGGTAGAGATCCACCCTTCCTACTAGTTTACCAGCTTGGAAGGAACCAGAATTAACACTAGAATATCAAAGTGGTTTCTTGCTGCCCCACTGCCTTAATAGGCAGAAATTCTGGAGAAATCACCAGTCCCCCATGTCCTGGGAATTGGTTTCTTTGTCATGGTTCTGTGCTGTTTCTGCCGATCCTTTTACCTTTGGTACCCTTGTGAGACCTCCACTGTGCCCAGGTGTCCCCTGCTGGGGCTGCTGTCCCATAACTCTGGCTGTGGGGGTGGGGATACTGCCCTTCTTCACTCGTCTTTGTCCCAAAGTGGTATAATCTCTGACTTTAATTCCCTACACCACAGCTGTAGCAGGTTGAATGGTCATCCCCCAACCCCCGCCAAAAAGAATCAATGGAACATGTGAATGTGACTTTATTTGGAAAAGAGGTCTTTGAAAATGTAATTAAGTTAAAGATCTGAAGATGAGCTCATCCTAGATTATCCAATGGCAAATGATCGTATAAGTAGAAGAGGAGACGATACAGACACAGAAAAGATTATTGAAGATAGAAACAGAGATTGGAAGGATATAGCCACAATCCAAGTAATGCCTGGAGGCAAGCAGGAAGATGGGAGGAACGATTCTCCCTGAGCCTTTGTAAAAAGCACAGTCCTGTCAACACCTTGATCTCAGACTTCTGACCCCCTGAAGAGTAAAAGAATAGATTTCTGTGGTTTTAAGCTACCAAGTCTGCAGTAGTTTGTTCTAACAGCCCTGGGAAACTAACTCAGATACCTGATATCAGGCTGTAACCTTTAAATATCTTTACTAAAAGTTTGGGGATCATAGAAGGGGAGATAAATGCAGAGAGTAATTACGACTACTCTCCGTAATTTGGAAGGTAGGTCCAGAGGCACCCCAGGAAACTGCAGACTGGGTCCACACCAGGAACCCTTACTGCCTTCTTGTGGCCAGGAGCAGCATTTTGAAGTTGTCAAGCTGTTCAAGAATGTTAGGACTGGCCCAATTAGCACCCCACTCCCCCACTAGAGAGAAGAGGAAGTTCTTTCCCTCTCAGTTGCCTAAAGCTGGCTGCTTACATCCTTCATCCCAGCTCCAGAATTAACATTTCTCTCTCCATGAAGAAGCCACTCCCATCTACAGGCTCTGAGCTCCAATGCCATCGATCATCACATTCTTCAACATTACATTTCCCAAAGGCTGGGGATTCCAGTTCTGTTCAGGCCACTGTTTTCTTGTATGATTCAAGGTCTGAAAAAAACAAACAATCTCAGAATCCATGTCACACAGCGCTGTCTTGTTACATTAAATTTATTTTAGATGCCTTAACTTGGGTTACTGGTAGGGATAGAAGCTCTTCATGAAATTATTTTTAGAAATGATCACAATGTTGTGAAATCAGTGCATATGGATAGAGACTGGGAGGGGATCTAAAACGTGCTAACAGTTTCATTAGGGTGGCGAGATTATATTAAAGTTACAGGTGGGAATATGGGTGAGATTTTTTGCTCTTTAAAATATCTCTCAACGTTTCTTTCAGAGTACACAATGCTATGTTTGCAGTATATAAGGATACTCATAAAGATTTTTTTTAACATCTTTATTGGAGTATAATTGCTTTACAATGGTGTGTTAGTTTCTGCTGTATAACAAAGTCAATCAGCTATATGTATACATATATCCCCATATCCCCTCCCTCTTGTGTCTCCCTCCCAACCTCCCTATCCCATCCCTCTAGGTGGTCACAAAGCACCGAGCTGATCTCCCTGTGCTACACGGCTGTTTCTCATTAGCTATCTATTTTATATTCGGTAATGTATATAAGTTCATGCCACTCTCTCATTTTGTCCCAGCTCTACGTCTGTGTCTTTATTCCTGTCCTGCCCCTAGCTTCATCAGAAACATTTTTTTTTAGATTACATATATATGTGTTAGCATATGATATACGTTTTTCTCTTTCTCACTTACTTCACTCTGTATGACAGACTCTAGGTCCATCCACCTCACTACAAATAGCTCAATTTAGTTTCTTTTTATGGCTGAGTAATATTCGATTGTATATATGTGACACATCTTCTTTATCCATTCAGCTGTCGATGGACACTTAGGTTGCTTCCATGTCCTGGCTATTGTAAATAGTGCTGCAGTGAACATTGTGGTACATGACTCCTTTTGAATTATGATTTTCTCAGGGTATAAGCTCAGTAGCGGAATTACTGGGTCGTATGGTAGTTCTATTTTCAGTTTTTTAAGGAACCCCCATACTGTTCTCCATAGTGTCTGTATCAATTTACATTCCCAGCAACAGTGTAAGAGGGTTCCATTTTCTCCACACCCTCTCCAGCATAAATTGTTTGTAGATTTTTGGATGATGGCCACTATGACCGGTGTGAGGTGATACTTCATTGCAGTTTTGATTTGCATTTCTCTAATGATTAGTGATGTTAAGCATCCTTTCATGTGTTTGCTGGCAATCTGTATATCTTCTTTGGAGAAATGTCTATTTAGACCTTCTAACCATTATGGGATTGGATTTTTTTTTTGATATTAAGCTGATATTGAGCTGTGTGAGCTGCTTGTAAATTTTGGAGATTAATCCTTTGTCAGTTGCTTCATTTGCAAATATTTTGTCCCATTCTGAGGGTTGTCTTTTCATCTTGTTTATGGTTTCTTTTGCTGTGTAAAAGCTTTTAAGTTTCATTAGGTCCCATTTATTAATTTTTGTTTTTATTTCCGTTTCTCTAGGTGAAGAGAAATTTTTGAGGTGGGTCAAAAAGGATCTTGCTGTGATTTATGTCATAGAGTGTTCTGCCTATGTTGTCCTCTAAGAGTTTTCTAGTGTCTGGCCTTGCATTTAGGTCTGTAAACCATTTTGAGTATATTTTTGTGTATGGTGTTAGGCAGTGTTCTAATTTCATTCTTTTACACGTAGCTGTTCAGTTTTCACAGCACCACTTATTGAAGAGGCTGTCTTTTCTCCATTGTATATTCTTGCCTCCTTTATCAAAGATAAGGTGACCATATGTGTATGGTTTTATCTCTGGGCTCTCTATCCTGTTCCATTGATCTATATTTCTGTTTTTGCACCAGTACCATATTGTATTGATTACTGTAGCTTTGTAGTATTGTCTGAAGTCAGGGAGCCTGATTCCTCCAGCTCTATTTTTATTTCTCAAGATTGCTTTGGCTATTCGGGGTCGTTTGTGTTTCTATACAAATTGTGAAATTTTTTGTTCTAGTTCTGTGAAAAATGTCATTGGTATTTTGATAGGGATTGCATTGAATCTGTAGATTGCTTTGGGTAGTAGAGTCATTTTCACGATGTTTATTCTTCCCATACGAGAACATGGTATATCTTTCCATCTGTTTGTATCATCTTTAATTTATTTCATCAGTGTCTTATAGTTTTCTGTATACAGGTCTTTTGTCTCCTTAGCTAGGTTTATTGCTAGGTATTTTATTCTTTTTATTGCAGTGGTAAATGGGAGTGTTACCTTAATTTCTCTTTCAGATTTTCCATCATCAGTGTATAGGAATGAAAGAGATTTCTGTGCATTAATTTTGTATCCTGCTATTTTACCAAATTCATTGATTAGCTCTAGTAGTTTTCAGGTAGCATCTTTAGGATTCTCTATGTATAGTATCATGTCATCTGCAATCAGTGAAAGTTTTACTTCTTCTTTTCCAATTTGGATTCCTTTTATTTCTTTTTCTTCTCTGATTGCTGTGGTTAAAATTTCCAAAACTGTGTTTAATAATAGTGGTGAAAGTGGGCAACCTTGTCTTTTTCCTGATTTTAGAGGAAATGGTTTCAGTTTTTCACCATTGAGAATGATGTTGGCTGTGAGTTTGTCATATATGACCTTTATTATGTTGAGGTAAGTTCCCTGTATGCCTACTTTCTGTAGAGTTTTTATCATAAATGGGTGTTGAATTTTGTCAAAACTTTTTCTGCATCTATTGATATTATCATATGCTTCTTACCCTTCAATTTGTTAATATGGTATATCACATTGATTGATTTGCATATATTGAAGAATCCTTGCATTCCTGGGATAAATCCCACTTGATCACGGTTGTTGATCCTTTACATGTATTGTTGGATTCTGTTTGCTAGTATTTTGTTGAGGATATTTGCGTCTAAGTTTATCAGTGATATTGGTCTGTAGTTTTCTTTCTTTGTTACATCTTTGTCTGGTTTTGGTATCAGGGTGATATTGGCCTCATAGAATGAGTTTGGGAGTATTCCTCTCTCTGCTATATTTTGGAAGAGTTTGAGAAGGATAGGTGTTAGCTCTTCCCTAAATGTTTGATAGAATTCGCCTGTGAAGCCATCTGGTCCTGGGCTTTTGTTTGTTGGAAGATTTTTAATCACAGTTTCAATTTCAGTGCTTGTGATTGGTCTCTTTATGTTTTCTACTTCTTCCTGGTTTAGTCTAGGGAGGTGGTGATTTTCTAAGAATTTGTCATTTTCTTCAAGGTTGTCCATTTTATTGGCTTATTGTTGTCTGTAGTAATCTCTCATGATGCTTTGTAGTTCTGCAGTGTCAGTTATTACTTCTCCTTTTTCATTTCTAATTCTGTTGATTTGAGTCTTCTCCCTTCTTTTCTTGATGAGTCTTGCTAGAGGTTTATGAATTTTATTTATGTGCTCAAAGAACCAGCTTTTAGTGTCATTGATCTTTGCTGTTGTTTCCTTCATTTCTTTTTCATTTATTTCTGATCTGATCTTTATGATTCCTTTCCTTCTGCTAACTTTGGGTTTTTTTTTTTTTTGTTCTTCTTTCTCTAATTGTTTTAGGTGTAAGTTTAGGTTATTTGAGATTTCTCTTGTGTCTTGAGGTAGGATTTTATTGCTATAAAATTCCCTCTTAGAACCGCTTTTGTTGCATACCATAGGTTTTTAGGTCTTCGTGTTTTCATTGTCATTTGTTTCTAGGTATTTTTTGATTTCCTCTTTGATTTCTTCAGTAATATCTTGGTTATTTAGTAGTGTATTGTTTAGCCTCCCTGTGTTTGTATTTTTTACAGTTTTCTTCTGGTAATTGATATCTACTCTCATAGCGTTGTGGTTGGAAGAGATACTTAATAGGATTTCAATTTTCTTAAATTTACCAAGGCTTGATTTGTGACCCAACATATGATCTATCCTTGGGAATGTTCCATGAGCACTTGAGAAGAAAGTGTATTCTGTTGTTTTTGGGTGGAATGTCCTTTAAATATCAATTAAATCTATCTTGTTTAATGAGTCATTTAAAGCTTGTGTTTCCTTATTTATTTTCATTTTGGATGACCTCTTCATTGGTGAAAGTGGGGTGTTAAAGTCCCCTACCACGATTGTGTTACTGTCAATTTCCCCTTTTATGGCTGTTAGCATTTGCCTTATGTATTGATGTACTCCTATGTTGGGTGCATAAATATTTACAATTCTTATATCTTCTTCTTGGATTCATCCCTTGATCACTATGTAGTGTCCTTCTTTGTCTCTTGTAATGGTCTTTATTTTAAAATCTATTTTATCTGTTATGAGAATTGCTACTCCAGCTTTCTTTTGATTTCCATTTGCATGGATTATATTTTTCCATCCCCTCACTTTCAATCTGTATGTGTCCCTAGGTCTGAAGTGGGTCTCTTGTAGGCAGCATATATATGGGTCTTGTTTTTGTATCCATTCAGCCAGTCTATGTCTTTTGGTTGGAGAATTTAATCCATTTACATTTAAGGTAGTTATTGATATGTATGTTCCTATTACCATTTTCTTAATTGTTTTGAGTTTGTTATTGTAGGTCTTTTCCTTCTCTTGTGTTTCCTGCCTAGAGAAGTTCCTTTAGCATTTGTTGTAAAGCTGATTTGGTGGTGCTGAATTTTCTTAGCTTTTGCTTGCCTGTAAAGGTTTTAATTTCTCCATCGAATCTGAATGAGATCTTTGCTGTGTAGAGTAATCTTGGTTGTGGGTGTTTCCCTTTCATCATTTTAAATATGTCTTGCCTCACCCTTCTGGCTAGCAGAGTTTCTGCTGAAAGATTCCTTTGTATGTTATTTGTTGTTTTTCGTTGCTGCTTTTAATGGTTTTTCTTTGTATTTAATTTTTGATAGTTTGATTAATACGTGTCTTGGTATTTTTCTCCTTGGATTTATCCTGTATGGGACTCTCTGCGCTTCCTGGGCCTGATTATTTCCTTTCCTATGTAAGGGAAGTTCTGAAGTATAATCTCTTCAAACATCTTCTCAGACCCTTTCTTTTTCTCTTCTTCTTCTGGGACCCATATAATTCGAATGTTGGTGTGTTTAATGTTGTCCCAGAGGTCTCTGAGACTGTCCTCAATGCTTTTCATTCTCTTTTCTTTATTCCGCTCTGTGGTAGTTATTTCCACTATTTTATTGTCCAGGTCACTTATCCGTTCTTCTGCCTCAGTTATTTTGCTATTGATTCCTTCTAGAGAATTTTAAAGTTCATTTTTGTGTTGTTCATCATTGTTTGTTTGCTCTTTAGCTCCTCCAGTTTCTTGTTAAACGTTTCTTGTATTTTCTCCATTCTATTTCCAAGACTTTGAATCATCTTTACTATCATTACTCTGAATTCTTTTTCAGGTAGGCTGCCTATTTCCTCTTCATTTATTTGGTCTGGTGGGTTTTTACCTTGCTCCTTCATGCTGCTTATTTCTGTGTCTTCTCATTTGGCTCTACCTACTGTTTTTTGGGGTCTCCTTTTCACAAAGGAGTTTTTAGTTCCTGTTGTTTTCAATGTCTGCCCCCAGTGGGTAAGGTTGGTTCAGTGGGTTGTGTAGGCTTCCAGGTGTGGGGGGAGTGGTGTCTGTATTCCGGTGGGTGCAGCTGGATCTTGTCTTTCTGTTAGGCAGGGCCACATCTGGTGGTGTGTTTTGGGGTGTCTGTGAACCTATTATGATTTTAGGCAGCCTCTCTGCTAATAGGTGGGGTTGTGTTCTTATCTTGCTAGTTGTTTGGCATGGAGCTTCCAGCACTGGAGCTTGCTGGCCGTTGAGTGCAGCCTTGTATTAGCGTTGAGATGGAGACCTCTGGGAGAGTTCTCACCGATTCATATTGCATGGGGCTGGGAGGTCTCTGGTGTTCCAATGTCCTGATCTTGGCTCTCCCAACTCAGAGGCTCATGGCTGACACTAGGCCAGAGCACCAAACCTATGTTAGCCACATGGCTCAGAAGAAAAGTGAGAAAATAAATGAAAGAAAAAAATATAAAATGATTAAAATAAAAAAATTTTAAATGATTAAAATAAAAAAAATTTTAAAGTAATAAAAATAAGAAGAGAGCAACCAAACCAATAAACAAATCCACAAATGATATCAAACCCTAAAAACTATACTAAGATAAACATAAAAATCAGAGACAAGTCAGTCGCATACAGCAAACCCCAAGTCTACAGTTGCTCCCAAAGTCCACTGCCTCAATTTTGGGATGATTTGTTGTCTCTTCAGGTATTCCATAGATGCAGGGTACATCAGGTTGATTGTGGGGATTTAATCTGCTGCTCCTGAGGCTTCATGGAGAAGCGTCCCTTTCTCTTCTTTGTTCACACAGCTCCTGGGGTTCAGCTTTGGTTTTGGCCCTGCCTCTGCGTGTAGGTCACCTGAGGGTGTCTGTTCCCTGCCCAGACAAGAGGGGGTTAAAGTAGCAGCTGATTAGGCCTCTCTGGCTCACTCATGCCGGGGGGGAGGGAGGGGTATGGTAGTTGTAATTAGAATGTGGGGGGAGCCTGCTGCAGCAGTTGCTGGTGTGATGTTGCAACAGCCTGAAGCACTCTGTGTGTTCTCCCGGGGAAATTGTCCCTGGATCACAGGACCCTGGCAGTGGTGGGCTGCACAGGCTACAGGGTGGGGGAGTGGGAGCTGTGGATAGTGCCCCATGCTTGCACACAGGATTCTTGGTGGCTGCAGCAGCATTAGTGTTTCGTGCCTGTCTCTTGTGTCCTTGCTGATAGCTGCAGCTTCCACCTATCTCTGAAGGAGGTGCTCTAACACCTCCTAAACACGAAACAATGGTCTCTTGACCCTTAGGCAGCTCCAGACTTTTTCCCGACTCCCTCCCAGCTAGCTGTGGCTCACTAGCCCCCTTCAGGTTGTCTTCACACAGCCAACCCCAGTCCTCTCCCTGGGATCCGAGCTCTGAAGCCGGAGCCTCAGACAAGTCTCTCGGTCTGGTGAGTGCTGGTTGGTACAGATCATCTGTGCAGGAATCTCTCTGCTTTGCCCTCCGCTCCCCTGTTGCTGCGCTCTCCTCTGTGGCGCCGAAGTTCCCCCCACCCCCACCAGTGAAGGGGCTTCCTAGTGTGTGGAAACTTTTTCTCCTTCACGGCTCTCTCCCAGAGGTGCAGGTCCTGTCCCTATTGTCTCTGCTTTTTCTTTTGCCCTACCCAGGTACATGGGGAGTTTCTTGCTTTTGGGAAGTCTGAGGTCTTCTGCTAGCATTCAGTAGGTGTTCTGTAGGAGTTGTTCCACATGTAGATGTATTTTTGATGTATTTGTGTGGAGGAAGGTGATCTCCACGCCTTACTCCTCCACCATCTTGAAGGTCTCCTACCAAAGACATAGTTCTTATAGGTGTTTGCTCCTGATTTTTTTCCTTATCCCTGACTCTCTTCCCATACATCACATTTGAGGTTAATTATCTGACTACAGAAGGAAAAAAGCAATGATAAGACAATGGTATGGACCGGGCTTGTGAGGGAGCTGCAGTGGCCCAGTGGCAGATGTCAAAGGCTAATTAGAGTTGCTACAATATATTCACTAAATATATCCAGTATTTTACAGAAGCTGTGACCCACACTCAGGAGAACAGAACAAAACAATACAGAGAGTAAAACATACTCTAAGTAGGCCCAGACAGTTAACAAAGACTTCAGAGCAGCTTTTATAAATGTTTTAAAAATTAAAGAAAAAATGATAACGATTCAACAAAGAATCTCAGAAAAGAAATAATTAGATTAGATAGGATGGACTATATAGGTCACTAAAAAGGCAAAATTTGTCAGAATGGATAAAAAAATCAAGATTCAGCTGTATGGTATCCACAAGAGATACATTACAGATAGAAAAAACAACTACTTTGAAATTAATAGGATGGAAAAGATAGAGCAGGCAAACAGTATCCACATGAGAGTTGGAGTGGCTATATTGTTATCAGACAAAATAGATTTTTAATATTTTTAGAGAACAAAATGGACATTTCATAATAAAAGGGCTAATGTATCAGGAAGCTATAATAGTTAAAATGTATGAACACCTAATTAAAAAGCTCAAAATATATTAATATAAGACTGATAGAATTGATAGATGTAGACAATTCACAATTGTCTCCAATTCATAGTTGGAGATTTCAATGCCACACTTACAATATTTAGAAAAAACAGCTAGACATAAAATCATCCAAGATATAGAACACTTGAACAACCTCATCAACCAGTGTGACCTAATTGATATTTATAGAAATACCACCCCAGAAGAGAAGAAAATGCATTCTTTTCAAGAGCACATGGAACATTTTCTAGAAAACTCTATGCTAGGCCTTAAAATACGCCTTCATCAATATTAAAAAATTCAAATTATTCAAAGTATGTTCTCTATCTACAACAGAATTGAATTAAAAATTTTAAAAATCATAAGAAATTTGGTAAATCAGCTAATATTTTTAAATTAAACAAAATATCTTCTTAATAAGAATCAACCAGAGAAATTAGAAAAATTTTCAACTGATGGAAAAGAGAATGTGACATAATGAAACTTACATGATACAGTTAAAAGAATGCTCAATATCATTAATTATCAGGGAAATGCAAATTAAAACCACAGTGAGATATTACTTCACACTTCTCAGAATGCCTATCATCTAAAAGACCACAGATAAAAAATGTTGGTGAGAATGTGGAGAAAAGGGAACCTTCATATACTTTTGGTGAAAATGTAAATTGGTGCAGCCATTAAGGAGAACAGTATGGGGATTCCCTGAAAAAGTAAAAATAGAGTTACCATATGATCCTGCAATCCCACTCCTGGGCGTATATCCAAAGAACACTCTAATTTAAAAAGATACATGCACCCCAATGTTCATAACAGCACTATTTACAAAAGCCAAGATTTGGAAGAAACCTATGTCCATCAGCAGATGAATAGATAAAGAAGGCATTATATATATATATATATATATATATATATATATACACACACACACACACACACACTGGAATACTACTTAGCCATAAAAAAGAATGAAAATTTGCCATTTGCAACAACATGGGTGAACCTGAAGGGTATTACGCTTAGTGAGATAAGTTAGATAGAGAAAGGCAAATATGATATCACTTATATGTGGAATCTTAAAAAAACAACAAACTAATGAATATAACAAAAGAGAAACAGAGTCACAGATATAGAGAACAAACTAGTAGTTACCAGTGAGGAGAGGGAAGGGGAGAGAGGTAAGATAGGGGTAGGGGATTAAGAAGTACAACTGGGGCTTCCCTGGTGGCGCAGTGGTTGAGAGTCCGCCTGGCGATGCAGGGGACATGGGTTCGTGCCCTGATCCGGGAAGATCCCACATGTCGTGGAGTGGCTGGGCCCGTGAGCCATGGCCGCTGAGCCTGCGCGTCTGGAGCCTGTGCTCCGCAACAGGAGAGGCCACAACAGTGAGAGGCCCATGTACCGCAAAAAAAAAAAAAAAAAAAGAAGTACAACCTACTATTTATAAAATAAATAAGCTACAAGGATATATTGTACAACACAGGGAATATAGTCAATATTATATAATAACTATAAATTTTAAAATTGTGAATCATTGTCTTGTACACCTGAAACCTAAATAATACTGTAAAACAACTATACCTCAGTTTAAAAAATATCCTTGCTCTGTATATAGTTCTGGGAGCTGCTACCCAGAACTACAGAATGTGTAGCAGAGCATCTGTGCCTTGTCTTTTCTAAAGTATGAACAATTAAAAAAATGATACTACAACCTTTTTTTTTAACCTATAAAAATGTTATATTATGTATGGATTTATTATGGATTAGCTAGATTTTATCTGTATAAGAGAAATAAATACAAACACATCATGATGAATATAATTTTAAAAAACAAGAAGAAATTAGGAAAAATGTCTCCACATACTATTTGTTGAATGTGGAGACCTATGAATCTCTGAAGTTTTCTGAGAGCTTGTCTCACTAAGATGTTATGAGGAACAAGCCATGGCAGGAGAGGAGGCTCAAGGATAGGCATCTAGCTGGATGAGAGAGTGGCTAATAGATTACAAAAATCAGAAAGGTTAGCAGTCAAATCCAGAAAAGAGTGTAAGAAAAGGAGGGAAGTAACTAGCCCACACCTAGCCTCCCAGCAAACAAAGGATAAGAGTATTCTAGGAAGAGATCTTGAGACATGAAATATTACCTACTGTGTTTGGGGAATTTAAAGTCATTCAGCAAGTGATGGGGCCAGAGAAAAGGGTAAGGATGGCCCAAATTATGAAAAAGCATGGTATGCCAGGACAGGGCATTTACATTTATCTTACAGTGAGCAAAGCCAATGAAGGACTTTCAGCATGAAAAAGATATGATGAGATTCACAGATCAATGACTTTTGCGGTGGTGAGGCAGATGGATTGGAGGTGTCGAGAGACAGTAAGGTCAGTTAGGTGACTATTGACACATCCAGGTGAGAGATTTGCTTGAACTAAGGCAGTGACAGTGAGTATGGATTGGGGAGAAGACTGACAAATGAAATATTTTGAAGGTAAAACCGGCAGCGCTTGGAGACGGTTGGGGATAAGGTGGGTGGTGGGGTTATGAGTGATGCACGGTTCTCGGGCTTGGGGAATGATAGAGATGCTGGGGGTAGTCCATCAAATACCAAGAAGAGAAAAGCTGAGTGTAAGGCTGGGGGTGCTAATGGCGAGATGGTTTTCTGGGATATACTGAGTTTGAGATATCTATGGGAAATTCATAGAAAAACATGGTATAGGTAGGTTTATAACTTACTTTTATCCTTTTTGGGTTTTATGTCTATGAGAGTAGTCTTGGTTTGAAATAAGGATGTGGAAACCATCAATAGCTAGGTGTTAGTTAAAAGCATGGGAATGAATGTTATCTTGTAAGAAAAGGATAAAAAACAAGAGGAGAAGGTGGATGAGTGCAGCATTATAGGCAGAAGAGCAATTGAGGTGCGGGTGCAGGAGGAGAGTCCAGCAATCACAAAGGAGCAGAGAAGTAGGAGAAGAGCCAGGAAGGACAAGCACCACACAAACCAAAAAAAGGTAAGTTGTAAAAATGGTGAGAGTGGCCCACCTTTTAAATCCACCTCAGTTTTAAGATAGGTAATGGAAAAGGCTCCTTGGAGTTGGCAGTAGGAATGTTGATGACAGATGTGGTCAGAGTGGTCTCCATGGAATGGAGGTGATTGAAGTCAGAGTGATGACTCTAACAGTGATTGGGAAATGAGGAATGGAGACATCTAGTGCTAATTATTTTTCAAGATGCTTGCCTGCCAGGGAAAGGAGAGAGATCCGGCAGAAGCCAGGAGTTGAGAAGCAAAACCAAGGAATGTTTCTCTGTTTATTTGTTTTTGGATAAGACAGACTTGTGTGTGCTGATAAGGTGAAGGGAAGGAGCCAGTGAGAGCATCTGATGATACAGAAGAGTGAAAAGTAAACATGGAGAAAAGTTCCAAATTGGTACCACTTGGGACCACATGGACCCCTGGATGGAGCTCAGGAAAGGCAGGACTTGAGAATGTGGCTTCTCTCCTAGGACCTTCTGGGAGGGCAGGTCAGGAGCAGGGTGGAAGCACAGTCCATTTCCAGATAGTGTGGCTGTGTCTAGATTGCCAAGGAGAGCATCTGTGCCCCAGATACAGGGGTCTGCCTGGGAGGACCTATGAATCGTTGATGTACAGACTCTGCTTGCCCTGGTTTAGTCCCCCACATTTACTCAAGCTGTGCGCTCTTCTCCCTTTTTAACCGCAGAGTTAAAAAGAAAAAAGTACTACTGGGCCCCTTAGAAACTATCTGATGAGTTATGTTTCAGATGAGGAAGTGCAGATCTAAAACAGCAGCTAACCCAAGGCCATACTGCTAGTAAAGGAGGGTTAGGACTTGAAGCCAGGCTTCCTGGTTCCCTGCCCTGTGCTCTTTCAGCGTTACGGATGAGCCTCACACTGCTTGCTGGGTGTTGGCCTAGGACAGGCAATAACTCTGTTTTCCTGATTAGAATTATTATTATTTTTGTAATCGAACACCATTTGTGTACGAAGTGGGGCAGAGGCCATTTCTGCTTTGCTCTTTCCTCTTTTGTCACAAGACACTTTGTCTCACACAGCTGGCTGGGCAGAGAGCTTAGCAAGGGGTTTCCACAGAAATCCTCATTTTCCCCATACTGCTACCATCCTTCGTGTTCACACACCGATGAAATCTGCCAATGATAATAAAAAGGATTTCTTTAGCACTTATGATGTGCCAGGCACTGTGCTAAAGCACTTTATTTAATTTTATGAGTAGGTACGATGATTACGCTCTGATTGGCAGATGTGCAATCTGGGGTACAGAGAGAGACATCAAACAACTTGGCCAAGGTCACCCAGCAAAGGGGAGGGCCCTGGATATGAACAAGGCCATCTGGCTCCGCAGTCTGCACACACACCTCTGTGAATATAATGTGGAGGTGGGGCGCTGAGGCCCGGCAAGAAGGCAGTTGCCTTCCCCTCAGTGTCCCAGGGGTCAATGTGGCATCCCCGGCCCAGTCCTTGCCTGCCCCCAGCACCCTGTCCCTAGGAAACCTGTCATCACAGCTTGCTCCTCCTCCGCTTTCTGCTCTCCCTGAACACTCCTCCAGCTGAAAAACCATTCTGGCAATTCAAGCCTGACTCTAGTGAATTATGTTTCTCCAAATTGCTACATTAATAAGGGCTGTGTGTTTCTAGAGCATCATTAATTACAGACACATTTTTATTTCCCACTGAAATATGGCCTGTGTTTCTGCTCCACGCAGCTCAGGCACAATCTTGCCAATGTGCCTCTGTGCTGTTTTTGACATCTGTCTCTGACTTTCCCTGCAAACAGCCCTGTGGTTCCCTGCTCTCCACCTCTTTCTTCCTCCTGGCATGTGTGTCTTTCCCCAAGTGCTAAGAGTCCCCCTGTGCAAGCCTGGAAAGATGTGAAGGTCCCAATTCCTCAAACTTTTCCAATCAAAAGCAGTTTGCCCTTGCTGCTATGGGCAGTGCAGGACAACAGAGGTGAAGGGATCAAGAAGAGGATGCCCTGATGATGTCCCCTCCCTAGCCCCAAGACCTCCCAGGAAATATAGTTCATTGGATTTAAGATGACTTCAATAATTGGGACATTCTGAGTAAGGTAGGAGGCACCAGGTACCTGCCTCTGCCCACACAGCTTCCTCAAACTGGATCTACTGAGGGACCCCACTTTCAGGCCCAGCCCCTGAGCCATGTAGGACTGAGGCAGGAAACGAGCAGGAATACCCTGCTTCCCCCAACTGCTGGGCTTGGAGATAATCACTCTAGTACCGTGTTCACGTTCTCATACTCCAGGGGTGAGATCCAAGACCTCCTGTGTATATAGCCCAGAAACTGAAACGGTTTTTACTCCCCCTGCATTGTTCATATCCATAGAAACCCCTTGGATTTCCACTCCTTAATCTACCTGGATACCTACTTAGAACCCCAGTCTCCCTCTGCATCAGTGATTTGCAACCATAGCTGTATATAGCATATGGGGGAAAGTTGTAAAAATAACCCATGCTTAGGCAACCCTGCAGACAAATTCAGAATCTCCGAGAGTGAGACCCCGGCCTCAGGAGTTTTAAAGCTTCTCTAGTGATTGTAAGATGCAGCCGACTTTAAGAAACTCTTTCAGTCCTTGCTACTCAAAGTGGAATCCATGAACCAGCACCATGAACACGGCCCGAGAGCTTATTAGAAACGCAGAATCTCAGGCCCCACCCCAGGCAGATGGAATCAGAATCGGCTACATTTTAATAAGATCTCCAGGTGATTTGTAGGCCTTTTAAAGACTGAAAAGTACTCTAGCTCAAAATGCTTTTCAAACCTGAGCGTGCAAAAGAATTACCTAGAGAGCTTGTTAAGAATAAAAATCTAATTCAGTCAGTCTGGGGTGGGGCTGGGGGTCTGCTGTTTTAATAAGGCCCCCAGTTAGTTCTGATGCAGGTGGTCCTGGGATCACACCTGAGGAAGCACAGCTTCTAGGATTTGGGCTTTGGCCTCCTGGGCTGTGGACCTGATAACCCTGACCAGTCTCTCTGTCCCGGGCAGGGGGCCTTGCTCAGAGAGGAGAAACCTCCTGGGTGGGTAGCCCATTAGGCTGCCCTCTCCTGCAGTGGGTGGATTGGAGCCCTCACCCTTGCCTAAGCTGGCTGAGCCCTTGGCCCTGCTGAGACAGGGCCCTGCCCACTGTGCTCAGCTGATTCTTTCACCTTGCTAACGTCTGACTTCTTTTAAGAGCTATATATTGTTTTAATTAAGGTATAATATATGTCACATAAAATTCAGCATTTTAAAGCATACATTTCAGTGATTTTCAGCACATTCACTCTGTTTGGCCACCATTACCATTGTCTAATTTCAAAACATTCCATCATTCCAAAAAGAAACCCTGTTCTCATTAGCGGTCAGTCCCAATTTTCCCTCCACACCCCATGACTCGGCAACCATTCACCTACTTTCTGTCTCTATGGATTTGCCTCTTCTGGGCATTTCATATAAAGGGAATCACACAATATGTGGCCTTTTGGCTCTGCCTTCTTTCACTCAGCATAAGGTTTCAATGTTTATCCATGTTGTCATGTGTAACAAGTCTGCATTTTTGTGTCTCCTGTCTACCTCCTGAAGGCATGCTCGGCCTCGAGAGGTCCTCAGAAAAGCTGACATGTCTTATCCGGCCTTTACTTCCTCACCCCTTAGCCTCCACCTAACAAGCCTTCAAAGACAGCATTGGTGGCTATAGGCTGGGCATTACTAGAGGTCATTGGAACAATAAGACCACTTCCAGGTCATGTGGTCCAACTTCCTTTTATCCCATTTGAGGAAACTGAGGCCCAGAGAGGCTTTCCTGCATGTCTGAAGCTTCTCCAGAACATTCTTGGGCTTCCCAGTGTGAAGAGAAGCAGAAGCTGTGGGAATGGGGAGGACAGGGTGGGAAAGGAAGGAACAGAGAGGGGCACCAGGGGACATTCGTGCCCAAGTCTGGAACACCATCCCCCTGAGGAAAGAAACATGAAGCCTAACACCAAGATTTATATCTGGGAGCATCAAGTTTTCAGAAGATAGTGCAGAAGAGACACATTTATTGAGAGATGATAAATTCCCTCTTTGCGGATTTATTAGAACTGGTATAGAGCTGGTTCATAGATTTTTTTGGCAAAAGCCCTTAAACTTTTTTGTCCCATCATAATGGTAAATGAAGTCCAGCAAACAGTTTAAATAATTCTTGATTACATGATCCTCCCCTGCTGCCCATTCCAAGCCTCTGCCACTCGGATGGGCCAGGCCTGTGGGGGGAGGCATCTCCAGGCCCCCAGGGAAGCACAGAATGAGGGAATAAAGTCTCTAAAATGGTAGAGTTATTTCAATCCAGAATCCAGGAGCTAAGCTTGAAAAGGATATAGAGTGGGCATTGTCTAATGAGTAAATACTCAGGTTAAACTGATTTTTTAAAACTGAATGTCTACTGGGACTTCCCTGGTGGTCCAGAGGCTAAGACTCCACGCTCCCAATGTAGGGGGCCCGGGTTTGATCTCTGGTCAGGGAACTAGATCCCTCACGCCGCAACAAAGTTCCTGCAGTCTGCAACTAAGACCTGGCACAGCCAAATAAATAAATAAATAATTTTAAAAATGGAATGTCTACTATGTCAGATGCCTTTTAAGATTTGGTGTCTCATTTTAATGCTGTGAAATAGATTATCTTATATGAATGTTCCTCATCTTCTCTCTCTCTCTCTGTGATTATTCTTTTCTAGCCTCATTGGCCTCCTTGATAGTTCTGAGGCACACCAAGAACCCTGATGCCTCAGGGCCTTTGCACCTCCTGTGTTCCTGCTGATACACTTATGGCTTACTTCCTCACTTCCTTCAGTCTTCTCTTTAAAGATCACCTAGAGAGACCTTCTCTAGTCATCCCATCACAAAATAGCCCTCTCTATTACTTTTTTCTCCCTTATCCTGCTTTACAACTCAATAATAACACAAAGAATTTAAAAAAATGGCAAAAGGATTGAAAAGCACTTCACAGAATAAGGTATATAGATAGCAAATAAGCACATGATAAGATGCTCAGAATCATTTGTGATTAACAAAATGCCAATTCAAAGCACAGTGAGATTTTGCTGCACTCCCACTAGAATGGCTCAAATTAAAAAAAAAAAAGCAAGAAACAAAAAAACAACTGACCATTACCATGTGTTAGTAATGTGACTAAATGTGACTAAACCAGAACTCTTATACACTGCTGGTGGAGATAGAATTGGTATAACCACTTTGGAAAAAGTTAAAAAAGTTAAAGACACACCTAAGATATGACCCAGCCCTTCTACCCCTTAGTACATACCCAAAAGAAATAGAAACATATGTTCTTAAAAACTTGCACTCAGGGCTTCCCAGGTGGCCTGGTGGTTGAGAATCTGCCTGCCAGTGCAGGGGACACGGGTTCAAGCCCTAGTCTGGGAGGATCCCACATGCCGCGGAGCAACTGGGCCCGTGATCCACAACTACTGAGCCTGCGCGTCTGGAGCCTGTGCTCCGCAATGGGAGAGGCCGCGACAGTGAAAGGCCCACGCACCACGATGAAAAGTGGCCCCCGCTCGCCGCAACTAGAGAGAGCCCTTGCACAGAAATGAAGACCCAACACAGCCAAAATAAATAAATAAATTTTAGAAAACAAACAAACAAACAAAACTTGCACTCAGATGTGCACAGCAGCTTTATATGTTATAGCCCCAAATTGAAAAAAAAGTCTATCAGTAGGTGAATTGATAAATAAATTGTGTCATATCCATCCAACAAAATACTATTCAGCAATAAAAAATGAATTATTAATATATAAAATAGCAGTAATGAATCTCAAAAAATTATACTGAGTTATAGAAGCCAGACAAAAAAAGATTATATACTGTATCATTTTGTTTATATAAAATTCTAGAAAATGCAAACTAATCTACAGTGACTGAAAACAGATTAGTGATCACCTGTAACTCAGAGAAGAGGCAGGATGGGTGGGGAGAAAGGGTGGTGAAGGAGAATGAGGAAACTTTTGAAGGTGTTGGAAATATTCATTATCATGATTGTGGTGATAGTCTCATGGGCATATAAAAAGCGTATCAAGTTTTAGAATTTAAATATAAGTAGTTTATTATATGGCAATCATACCTCAAGAAAGCCATTAAACAAACAAAAAAGAAAGTTTCTTCTCTGAGCTAAAGAATGGAAGCTGTAGGGCCTGGAGTAGGAAGTTCTGATCTCCTAGGAAAGCAGAGCTTGTCTCTGGAATGACAACATCCTATGGGTGCTTCCTGCCCTGAGAGACTTCTAGAAGTCAAAGCTATCATGATCACAAGAGAAGGATAAAGATGGCTTATCCTCTGTCTGTTGACTTCTTCCACAATGCAAACCTGAGCTACCCCCTCCACCTTGGACCAGAATTTTCTTGTTGATTTTCAGCCCCTTTCTCCATTTGCCCCTGACTCTCTGTCTCATAACTGGGATATGATGGGCTTTATGTGTGCTTCCACCTCTCCCCAGCTCATTGAGTTGGAGTCCAACTGTAATTGTAGACTTATCTATTTCTTCTTACAGTTTCATTAGTTTTTGCTTCATACATTTTGAAGCTCTGTTTTAGGTGCAGAAACATGATTGTATACCTTCCTTATGAATTGACTCTTCCATCAATATGAACTAACACTCTGTATCTCTGATAATATCATTTGCTCTGAAACTGACTCTGATATTGTTATAGCCACTCCACTCCAGCTTTCTTTGATACATATTAGCATGGTGTTTCTTCCCACCCACTTTTACTGTAAACTATTCGAGTCTCTATATTTAAAATGAATTTCTTTTAAACATTGGCATATACTTGTCTTGCTTTTTATGCAATCAGGTAATCTGCCTTTTAATTGGGGTATTTGTTTCATTTACATTTAATGTGATTATTGATGTGGTTAAGTTTAAGCCTATTTTGAAATTTGTTTTCTATTGTCTCATCTTTTCTTTGTTTCTCCCTTTCTTTTTTCTGCCTTCTTTTAGATTGAGTAACTTTTATATTCCATTTTATCTCCTTTATTGGTTTATTAACTATATTCTCCCTTTTTTAGTTATTACATTAGTGTTATAGTGTACATTTTTTATATTTCACAGTGAAATTTCAAGTAATATTATTCCACTTCACATATAGTACATGAACTTTATGACAATACTTGGTCTTTCTACTATCATTCTGTGTTTCCTTTACATGTGTCATAAAACCCAAAATATGTTATTATGTTTGATTTAAAGTCAATTATCTTTAAAAGAGATTTATAAAATAAAGATAAAAGCATTTCATGTTTACCTACATATTTACTATTTCTGATACTCCTTCATCTGTGTAGATTTCTGATAGCATCATTAAAACAACAAATATAGTTTCTGTGGGTTAGTAATTGGGAGCAGCTTAGCTGGGTGGTTCTGACTCAGGGTCTCTCAGGAGGTTGTAGTCTATTTGTTGACCTGAGCTATGGTCATCTGAAGGTGCTGGAAAATCTCCCAAGAAGCCTCCATTCCTTACTCTGTCTGCCTTTTCTCAGGGCTGCTCACATAGAATGGCATCTAACTTCCCCCAGAGCAAGAGATGATAGATGATAGATAGATAGATAGATGATAGATAGATAGATAGATAGACAGATAGCACCAGCCTCCAAGATGAAAGCTGCAGTCCTTTTATAACCTGCCATCCTGATACACCATCACTTGTTCTACATGCTATTGGCCACACAGACTAGCCTTGGAACAATGTGGGAGGGACTACACAGGAGTATGAATACCTAGAGGCGAAGATCACTGAGAGCCATCCTAAGCCTTTAAAGGCTGACAGCCACACCTTGGTCTCCCTGGACTCTCAGCTTTGTCTCTTCAACTTAGATATTTATCTCCTCCTTTGTTCCCCCTCCCTGCTCTGCTACCTGGAAACTTTCCCTGGGCAATAAGGTGGAGCAATCACAGGACTCACCTTGTTTGTCTCCCTTCTCTCATATATCGTTGTCCTGTGCTACCAGAGCTCCAATTATCTGAGAACCATTGTTTTATATATTTTGTGTTTTATATTTGTTTTATGTTTGTTTCAAGAGGGAAGGTAAATCTGGTTCCTCTTATTTCATCTTGGCTGGAAGTAGAAGTCTTGATTCTTTAATATGATCTCCAGTTGTTAGCTAAGTCTTGAATCTGAGAACAGATGTTTTGTGAGCAAGAGATGACATAGATGGAGGGGGTCTGGAGGGGTGCATGGGAAGCTGTGGTGAAGCTGTGGTTGGTTGAGGTCATGGGAGGGAAGGGGCAGGCTGAGGAGCACAGTGAGGATATGGGATGGAAATCGTCCTTATTTTGTCAAAGGTCCATCTTGGTGATTTTCATCTCCACCCCTTTTGGCATTATTCCAACCCCCACAGCGCCCCTTTGAGAGAGTTTCATCCCAGACTTGACATAGTTGATGTACAGTCTTGTGTTTTTCTCATTTTGCATCAAGACAACACAAGTCCCTGAGTGAGGCAGGAGACTCAGGTTAGCCCTGCCCTGGAGGGGGTGTGGAGGTGGCAAGAATGTCCACGTCCCTGGAGGAGAGTATATCCAGGACTCGAATTAGGCACCTGAGCTGTTTGTGGATGACGGCAGGAACCTGCCTGACTAAGGAGGATGCTGATCACTGGCTTCGGCATCTAGCTGCCTTCATGACTTCAACACTGCTAATTTATTCATCCGTTTCTACTTTTCCATCTTTATTGAACATTTACTATATGCTAGGCACTTGAGCAGAGCAGTGAGCAAAACATGCACACTCCATGTCCTCCTGGAGTCTACATTCTGGCAGGGGAGAGAGATATTAAAGCACTAACCAGCCTTTTTTACTTTGTTGTGATCTTGGTCACTGCTAGGGAGAGGCACTGGGTGCCAGGCAAGCATGTGTCAGAGGGACCCCAGGGGAGGAGGGAGGTCTGGGAAGAAATGAGTGTCCAGTTTGTTGGCTCCCCACCAGTCGCTCAGTCCTCTTCCCTCCCCCAAGTGGCTTGAGCCTTCCTGCGGGGGGGGCTTTTACAACAAGGCATTAACGTAAGTCAACACCACCCTGGCTCACTGGTGCCTGGGTGCTGCTGAGGTAGATCTGGTTATTCTGCATAGTTGGTTTTCATGGCAGAGTCAATATGCATAGAGTTAAAGCACACACGGATTTTTGTTTTATAGTTCTTTGGAAGCCTCAGAGTCCCCTGGTTTCCTGTGTAAATTTAAAGTTGTTGATTTTTCTTGATCCCTGATTTTATCAGCAGAACTTGGATTTCTTACCCCATTTCCTTACGTTCAGACAGCCATGTCATGGAAAGCACACAGGCTATACACAGATGTGTATGTTCCTTGTGTATGCCTTTGTGTGTTTCTGTCTGTATAAGCACATCTGTGTGTCTCTGTGCTCCTGTGTAAGCATGTGTGCGTGTATCTGTGTGTTGTGTGCATGCATGTGTATGTGTGTGTGTGTGTGTGTGTGTGTGTGTGTGCATGCCTGTATGTAGACTGCTCTGATGTGGCCATTTGGATGCAGTTGTTTGGATGCAGTTTGGATGTGGTTGGGGGCACATATTTCAGTCCTCCCTTGAGCCCTGATCCTCACCGTCCCTGACTGTGCATGTCCCCAGCTATCTCTCATTTGCATGTTGTGTGCCATGTCCTCTGATACCTGCTCCCAGCCACCCGCCTTTCCCTGGTCAGTTCCGTCTTGCTCCATGCACTCATTCTCTGCTGACCCATCGGTCCTGTACCCCTCCTCTTTCTCATTCCTCACGGGATGCAGATGATGCCCACTTCTTTTGGGGACCAGACCCTCTCTGGCCACACCCACACGCTCTGATCTTAGCAGTTCAAATTTGCTGACCCAAAGGGATGTGTGTGTGCACACGTGATGCGTGTGAGTGTGTAGTGTCTTTCCCCTCTTGGGATTAGGAAACTAAAACTATTCAAGTTCCCAGGGTCCAGCCTCATCTCCCAAGTTAGATAACTTAGATGAGTCTTTACTATTATCACCCTGCACACAGTCAGACAGACTATGACTACCGAATGATGTTCAGGAGGACAGAGAGGATGAGGAACATTTTTAATGTGCTAAATATGAGCTTTGCATACATTAACTCATGTAAATCAAACTGACGTTCTGTGGGGGTAGGTATAAGGATTTGCAGATGAAGACAAAGGTCAAGAACTTGCCCAACATTACACAGCTAGAAAGTAGCAGAGCTGAACTTTGAACTTAAGTAGTCTGGCTCCTGAGACCAAGACAGCCATGTTCTTTGTTGTTCAAAGGATAAAGTGGTTTCCTGAGAAGAAAGTCATCAGGTCCTAGTGAAGGAGAGCAAAGGAAAAGGAAAGTAGTGATTCTGAAAATACTCTTTAGGGAGTGTTGGGGCAATTTCTGCTGGCACAGAGGCATGGCAAGGAAGGCCCTTGGGCGGGGGGTGTGTCTGGAAAGAGCATCAGATTCGCAGCTGGAATGATCTGTCCCATCCATCTACCTTCTCCAGAATGGAACCTGCCTACAGGACCATTAACTCAGGTAACCGAGGTAACAGCTGACAAGCATCTGGCATGTCCTAGGCACTTGATAAGTAACCGTTGTGGTTACCTTTATGGATCCAGGAAGATCTATCCAGTGTCATCATGTCGGTGGGCACATCTTCCACACTGGTAACATTAATACTGGACAGCTTTTAATGTTTTTCTGGTTTTCATGTCTTTCACTGTGACTTGCCCGAAGAAACACCATTCTGCTCAGATGCAGGAAAACCTGATTCATCTAAGCAGTGACAAGTTGAGGTGGGTGATCAGTGGGTTTGAATCAATTTGTGGAGGGCTCTTGTATAAAATGCAGAGTCCTGGGCCTCATCCAGACCTACTGAATCACACGACGGTGTTGGGTGGCGCCTGAGAATCTGCATTTGACAAGGACACCCAGTAGTTCTCAGGCATCCTGAAGTCTGAGGACCAGGAATCCCTCTCCACCTTTTTACCTTGTTGAGGGCTTGAGGCTGCTTTTCCCCTTAGGGTGTCTCCTTGGACCTGCAGTTTCCCTGGGCTAACTGTGGAAGCTATGCCCTGTTTCAGGGTGGTAGGGCAAGAAGTGGCAGGGTTGACAGCATCACTTCCTGACCTGGGACCACCTGGGGTGGATAGACCACCACTGCTCTCCAAACTGCTTAGGATGGGGAACTTGCCTTGCCCACAGCGGAAGTCACGCCCAGTAGAAGGAACATCATTGTCCCCTTTAGGCCCTGTGGTTGTCTGCAGCCCACCAGGGAAACATGACCTGACCTGCAGCCTCCTCCTCCCTGGTCCTATAATGCTCCTCTCTTCCCCGCAACCAGGACAGTGGGAGTCAGGAGTCTCATTCCCAAGATTCTCGCTGCCCTCTTAGAGCACTCTGCGTTCTGAGAGCTGGAAGGCTTTTCAGCATTCTAAATGCTTTTTTCTATGCTGGGGTGGAAACAGCCCACTCCACGAACAAAATCTATAGCTCTGAGAAGTAGAAAATTGGCAAGGCTTAATAAACCTCATGCCTGACGTGCTCCTGTGACTATATATCAAAGGGAAAACAAATATACTGACTAATTCCTCTCAGAAGAACATCCATAAATTACAGCCGTTTGAAACCAGCCCGTTGTGAAAAAAGGTTACGGATGATGTAAGTTGCACAACTGTAGGTGTAACTCTGCCATGCCTAGGTTTAACTTCTCCTGAGCTTCTTAGATTGGAGTGTGGGAAGGGCCCTGCATCCTGTAAGTCATGTGGTTTTGGGGAGGGAGGCTAATGTAACCTCACTTATGTATCTCAGAGGTCCCTCCCACCAGGGGCTCCCTGTGATGCTCCTAACATCCCCACTGTGAAGGGTTTGGCTTCCCAGCATCAGGATGAAGACCCTGTCTGTAGGTTGGGGAAGAGAGTGAACTGTCACAAGTTAATGGACCCTTGCCATGGCCCTGTGCTCTGGACAGGGGACCTTAGACATGTCTGAGTCCAGGTCTGTGCCAGGATAACTCCTGCCCTCACATCCTCACCTGAGAGTTTATACTGCCAGACTCTGTTCCTCCTCTCACAGGCTCATGAAGCTGTTCTGATGGGACCACCCCATCCAGGTGTGTTTCCTCTGCTTGGCTGCCTGAAAGTGCCCACCACTAGAGCCAGTAGGATATTCCAGCAATGCTCTACACGGGTCAACTGTAAGTCTGCATTTACAGCCAGAGGATGCCTTCAAAACCAGCCCCAGACTCCTGAGGTTATGTTACACGGGTGTTATTATCTGCATTGACCAGACGAGAAAACTGAGCCCAGCAACTTAGAGCTGCCCACACAGCCAGTGACATGAGTGGACCCACTATTCCCATCTTCCGGCTCCTTGGTCTATATCCCTTCCTCACAGATTGTTGGTTTTCAAGCTTAGGTGCACATCAAAATCACCTGGGATGCTTGAAATGCAGATTCCAGGGCTCCAACCCCAGAGACTGACACTCTGAGTGTTTTTTTCTTTGTTTTTTTTTTTTAACAATACTCAAGTAGTCATGATGTACCCAGATCCAGAACTCCTGAAATTAGCCAAAGGGCCTTTTGGTGGAAGCTGGATCGTTGTGTGTTTCCCTGGCACCCCTTACTGATCCGAGACAGGGAGACGGTGTTTCTATTGCTGGTTCTGTTACACCCTGACTGGCGGGTTCCCCGGGTTATGCTGAATGAACCCCTTCTCCGGGAGCTCTCACTACTGATACAAGAGCAGGGGGAATCCAGGGGCCCTTCCACTGGCCAGACTCTTTGAGAGAATGAGGGAGACCATGGGAGGGTATGATGGGGAGAGTCAATAGGTAGAAGGACAGGACCTGCATCAGAAAAGTGGGGCTTGAATCAATCTTCACTTTGTGGCTCAATTTGCTTTTTGGACTAGTGCAGGCATATGTACCAAGTGTTTCCGGGTGTTGCATTCCCACTGTGTCAGGAGGGCTCTCACTCTCCAAGGAGCCTAAAAAGCACCCTCCTGGTCCAGCCTGAGCCCCTCCCTTGCAGACCCAGAGCACACTAGCTCCTTTGCAGCAGGCGTAGGGGAGCAGAGACAGCTCTGCTGACGCAGGGGGACACCCCGTGCTCCTGATTGCAGTAATTGCTTGATGTTTTGTATTTGTCTACATATACCTTGTCAGTGGCAGCCACCCACTCAATTTCTCTCTGAAAGCCTCTCACTCTCTCTCATACCCACATGTTCACACATACACACAAATACACATAGCTGCGGGCCCAGCTTGGCCCACTCTCTGCCATCTATTCACAAGGCAAAAATAGCCACAGACACACTCACAGAGGAAGCTGATTGGACTGCCACTTGCTCTCCTCCTCCTCTGATGTCAGCCCTAAAAGCCACCCACCCTGTCCTTGTTTCCTTAGAAGGTCCAGCTGAGAGCTTGCGTGGGGGTAGGAGAGGGATGTCTGAATGGGTTCCTGCTTGCCCTCTCTCCCTGCCTTGATTTAGAGAGCCTGCTTCTTGGAAGCTTCAGGGCACATAGCATGAGGGTCAGGAAGAGAACTGTTTATGAATGACGTATTGAGAATGAGGCCAGATTTGTTTGGTAGGCTAGTATAAACTAGATCTGTGGGCACAGCAGATGCAGAGTCTAAAGACCACTCAGATGGTAGGCATGATTTTGCATTGAACTTGGATTCAGAAAATCAGGAGCTGGCTTAGCTACAGCCCTGTCTGCCCAGGAGAGTCTAGCAATGCCCTCCTTCCCAGTTATTACGTGCTTGTTTTTGTTTAGTTTTAATTTTAATTTTATTTTAAAAAATTATCTTAAGTAACTTTGAGTGTTTTAGGAGCATACAGTTCTATGAATTTTAACATATGTATGTATTTGTGTAGCCATCACCACAGTCAGGATACAGAACAGCTCCATCACCCCCCAAAAATTCCTTGGGCTTTCCCCCATCCCTGATTTGTTCTCCATCACTATAATTTTGTCTTTTCCATCATGTCGTAAGAGTGGAATCATAGAGTATGTAATCTTTTGAGACTAGTTTCTTTCACTCAACATGTCTTTGAGATTCATCCAAGGTGTCCCATGTATCAATAGTTTGCTCTTTTTTATTGTTGAGTACTACGTCATTGTGTAGAAGTACCATAATTTATTTTCCATTCATCCATTGAAGGCCATTTGGTTGATTCCACTTTTAGATGATTATGAATACAGCTTCTATAAACATTCATTTTTAGACTCCGTTTGAACCTAAATTTTCATTTCCCTAGGGTAAATGCCAAGGAGTGGGATTCTGGGTCTTATGGAGATATATATTTAATTTTATAAGATACTGCCAAATGACTTTCTAGAGAGACTCTATCATTTTGCATTCCCATTAGCAACATATGAGAGTTCCAGTCAGTCTGGATTCTCACTAGCACGTGGTATTGCCAGTATTTTTTATTTTAGACATTCTAGTAAGTATGTAGTGGTATCTCATCATGTCTTTGATTTTCATTTCTCTAATGGCTAATGATGTCAAACAATTTTTTATGTGCTTATTTGCCAACTATTTTGCTAAGTATCCGTTAAGTCTTTTGCCCATTTTTTAACTGGGGTTTTTGTTTTCTTACTCTTGTGTTTTGAGAGCTCTTTCTATATTTTGGAACAAGTATTTTGCTGAATATGTGATTTGCAAATATTTTATCCCAGACTATAGCTTGTCTTTTCATTCTTTTAACAGTGTCTTTTAAGAGCTTTAATTTTGTACAACTTAAATTTTTCTTTTATAGATCATGCTCCTGGTGTAACACCTAGGAACTCTTTGGCAACTCCCAGGTCATGAAAATTTTCTCTTATGTTTTTTTTCTAACTGAACCTAACTAGGTTGAGGTTTATTATTATTTTGCAGAAGGATATCTAATTGCTCCAACAGCATTTGTTGAAAAGACTATCCTTTCTCCATTGAATAGCTTTGGCACCCTTATAAAAAATCAATTGTCTGTATTTGTGTGGGTATGTTTCTGGACTCTCTATTATGTTTCATTGATCTGTGTATTTACCCCTTCATCAATATTAGGTTGCCTTGATTACTGTGGCTATTTAGGAAGTCATAAAGTTGTGTAGTTTGATTCCTCTAACTTTATTCTTCTCTTTCAAAACTTTTATAGCTGCTCTAGTTCCTTACAAATTTTAGAATAAACTTGTCCATTCTACAAAGTATCTATAAAACTCCTTGTGGGGATTTTAATAGAATTACATTAAACCTAAATATCAGTTTGGGGAGAATCAGCATCTTTACTATGCTGAGTCTTCTGAACCATGGATAGAATATGTCTAACCATTTAGTTTGGTCATCTTTGATTTCATTCATCAGCATTTTGTAATTTTCAGCTTATAAATTCTATAATATATATGTTATATTAGATTCATAACAAAGAATTTCATTGTTTTGGAACTACTCTAACTGACACCGTTGTGGTTTCAAATGATATGTTGTAAGTATATCGAAATACAATAAGTTTTGTGTGTTGACTTTGTATTCTGTAACTTTGCTAAATTCTAATTTTCATTCTAGAAGAGTTATTATTATTATCATTATAGATTATTTGGAATTTTATACATAAACAATCATGTTGTCTGCAAATAGGGACAATTTTATTTCTTCATTTCCAGCCTTTATGCCTTACATTTACTTTTCTTCCCTTATTACACTTGCTATGACTTCTAGTACAATACTGAATGGGATTGGTTTTAGTGTGCATCATTGCCTTGTTTCTGATCTTAGGAGAAACATTTAATCTTTTACTAGTACACATTATGTTATTTTTAGGGTTTTTACAGAGGCCCTTTATCAGATTGATAAAATTTTCTTCTGTTGTAGGTTTGTTAAGAATTTTTATCATGAATGCATGTTACATTTTTCAAATTCTTTTACTGCATTGATTGATATGATCATATGGCTTTTCAATTACAGGTTTCTCCCACTATCTGAATGTATACCTTTCCTATGAAATCCTTCATAAGCTGAAATGGCGTAAAGTGAAGAAGCAATTACCTTAGGATGCATCTTACTAATAGATGAACAAAATAAATAAAGTATAGATGCTCACAGACACAGTTCAAAGCTGTGGTGGCTTGATGAGATGCTGAGTGTAGTTCCTGGGGAAGGAGCTTGGCTGTGCCACTCTTGCTGCTTAGATTGTGTGTTGTCTCTCCAAAAGCTCACTGCAAAACCAACACTGAACACTATTTTCACTTTTTGCCTTTTTCTGTAAAAGTGAAAAACCCCTTTGAATTTCTTTTGGTTAGCCAAAACAGGTACTAATGTAGATTTTTTGTAAAAGCAAAGTGGTATAAAGTGAACTTTTGAAAAGCAAGAGATACCTGTACTGAACCAGCTTTGTGTTCCTGGGATAGATCCCACTCAGTCATAGTGTATTATTCATCTCATCTATTGATGGATTTTATTTGTTAATTTTTTTGGTAACATTTGTGCCTATATTTAGGAAAGATACTGATCTGTAATTTTCTTTTTTGTACTATCTTTGCCTGATTTTGGAATCAGGATAATGGTGACCTCATAAAATAAGTTTAGATGATGTCTCCTCCACTTGTATTTTCTGCAAGAAATTGTGGATCCTTAAAGGTTTGGTAGAATTTGACAGTGAAAACATCTAAGTCTGGGGTTTTCTATTTAGGAAGATTTTTAACTTTCCTTAATAGTTATAAGACTATTCAGGTTGTCTATCTCATGTTGGGTGAATTTTGGTAGTTTTTTTGAGAAATAAACCCAGTTCAATTTGTCAACTCAATGTGCATAGAATTGTGCATGGTATTTGCTTACTATCCTTTCAATGTCTGTGAAGTCTAATGCTAGCAAGATATTTTTTGTCTTTCTTTTTTCAGTCTTGCAAGGTGTTTATCATGAGATTTTCTTTTATTTCATTCAGTTTTCTCTGTTGTTTTTGTTTTCAATTTCATTGTTTTCTGATCTTATCTCCACTAGTTCTTTCCTCTTGCATGCTTAGGGAGTGTTTTGTTCATCTTTCTCTTGAAATAGAAGCTTAGATTATTAATTTGACACCTTTCTTCTTTTCTCATATAAGCAATTAATGCTGTAGATTTCCCTCTGAGCACTGCTTCAGCTGCATCCCACACATTTTGATATATCATTTCTTTATGTTTAGATAACTAAGTTTGTTAAGATTTGTTTTATGATTCAGGATATGGTCTATCTAGTTGAATTTTTCATGTGCATTAAAAAAGAATGTGTATTCTGCTGTTGTTGGATTGAATGCTCTATGAATATCAAGATTCAGTTGGTTGGTGGTCTGTTTAGTTCTTCTAATCCTTGCTGATTTTCTGTCTGTTGGTTCTATTTATTAATGAGAAAGGAGTATTAAAGTCTCCTGCTATGTGAATTTCTTTAGTTTTTCTCTTAGTTCTGCCAATTTTTGAAGTATTTGGAAGCTCTGTTGGTAGGTGCATGCACATTTAGGATTATTAGATCTTCTTGGTGAATTGGCCATTTTATCACTATGTAACATCTTTCTTAATCCCTTGTAATTTTCTTTGCTCTGAAATCTACTTTGTTTGATGTTCCAATAGCCATTTCAGCTTTCTTATTAGTATTTTAATCATATATCCTTTCCCTTTATTTTACTTTGGTTTTCTTATATAATTATATTTGAAACAAGTTTCTTATAAACAGCACATAATTAAGTCGTATTTTAAATCTATTCTGACAATGCCTGTCTTTTAATTTATGGGTTTAGGCCATTTATACTCAATGTAGTTAGTGTTATATTTAGACATAGGCCTTCCATTTTATTATAATTTCTTTCTGTTCTCTCTACTTTTCCTTCCTCTATTTCCACTTTCTTGCCTTCTTTTGGTTTATTTGAACTAGGTTTGCTCACAGTGGCTTACATTTACTATTTCAGTATTGTTTTTATTTCAATGACCATAGGATAATGTCATGAGGTCAGAGATATATTCTACTCTTCTTCATATCTGCTCTTTACCCTCTATCACTGTCAGATCAAGACAGGACTTTTCATGTAGTGGATGCCCCATAGCTTTTCATTAAATGAATCAATATTGAGTGATTTAAATTTATATTTGTGATATTTCATGTTCAGGGCACTTTTCCTTCTTTTAAAGGGGCTAGGTTTATTTATTTCCCCTTCAGCTGTATGGCTTAGCTATAAAATCTTCTGAATTGGAATTTTGGACTTATATTTACCCGAATCTGTATATATATATACTTATAGAAGATGATGATTCAATTATTTCTAAATGAAGTGTCTTTATGAAACACCTTAGAAGTTATCAATAGTCTTCCCTCTGTGTGTAGCACATAGCATCAACTCATGAAGGATTTTAGTAATGTTATATAAGAAGCCTCCCAGTTTAGTCAGAATTGTCTATTACTTTACTGAAAATATTAACATGTTGAAAGAAAGACATTAGGAAAAAAAAAGACTGGTGGAAAATGGAAGTATAGGAATAGAAGACTCACAAAGTATGCTGCTGGCATTGCCCACCTAAGGACTGTCCAGGGCAAGCATGGACTTCAAATATTAGTGTGCTATTGGCTCGACCATCTATCCCTAAGGGGTAGATAGATGCATGAGGATATCTGATTCCATTAAGCATTCAATGATCTCACTTCTCTGTGTTCTTGTTTTGGGATCATCAAGAAAACTTCCTTATAGGCAGTTTTCCTTTAATTATGAA
Organism: Leucopleurus acutus; assembly: GCF_964270905.1. Classification (NCBI taxonomy): domain Eukaryota; kingdom Metazoa; phylum Chordata; class Mammalia; order Artiodactyla; family Delphinidae; genus Leucopleurus; species Leucopleurus acutus. The sequence continues at coordinate 99,173,514 of NC_139150.1, read as the reverse complement.
AGCAAAAATGAGAGGATAACAATAGAAAATTAAACACATGCATCTACTTTTGCCTCCTTCTGAAACTCCATTTAATTCATAGTAAAAGTATTTTTCAAAAAGATATAAACCCAAAAGGAAAACGAGATAGGGTGAAGAGATGACAGCAACAAAACTTTAAAGGTGGAAAGTATTTGGCTGAGCAGTAAGTTAGCAGGTCCCCGAAAACAGAACCCTATGGAGCCTTGACGAAAATGGAGAAGAAACCAGATTTATGTTTCCAATAGGCTACAGCAGGCATGCCTGGAACAAGAAGGGAAGAGCGGGCTTAACATGAGGAGGATTGGTTTAAAATCTCTTTATAATAATTTAGATCCCCAAATTCTCTTTCCTACTCTGTTCAGCTGAGCAACTTCTCCACCTCTGTACAAGACCAGAGTTTTATTTATAGAAGGATAATACAGAAGATCTTTGGATTTGGGGATCCCAGGCACAATTGATAATGTGGGACCCACTGAAAAGAGGATCAAATGGGATTCCTACCCCCAGCCTGCTTCCCCACTTGGCTCCCTGTACACTGGTAGCTGTAACTTTATCTTTCAAGCAAGACGCTGGGTAAGCCTTCTCTGGGGATCCAATCATCCCAAGAAGAATGATATAAAGTTACTGAATTAGGAGTTTCCCAATGAATCAGGCCAGCTGCATAGCCCTAGTGTGACAGGGCCAGTCAAAGAGTCATATCCATACCCCCCCCCCACCATGCTCTTAGACTCCTGGTGTTAAAGACGATCAGACATCTAAGGAGAATTAGAAATCTGAGGAAAATCTCCAAAGAAAAAATAGACACCAGAATAAAGAAATAGAAAAAGGAAACTTGATGGAACAGAGATGGCACAGACAGCACAAAAATAAAATTAAAACCATCAGTAGTATGTTCAGAGAAATAGAATACATTGCAATCCTGAAAAAAGAACATGATATTTTAAAAAGAAACATTCAGAGAAAAAGATTGTTCAGAAATTAAAACTATGACAGCAGCAATTAGAAACTTAACAGTAGGGTTAGGAGATAAAGTTAAGAAATTCTCAGAGAATGGAGAGACAGAAGTAAAAAAGATGGGAAACAGGAGTGAAAAGATTAGAAAATTAGAGGACTTGTGCTGGAACAACAATATTTGAATAATAGCTTCAAAAAGAGCAAACAGAGGAAATAGAGGGGATAAAAATCAAAATGTAGGGCTTCCCTGGTGGCGCAGTGGTTGACAGTCCACCTGCCGATGCAGGGGACACGGGTTTGTGCCCTGGTCTGGGAAGATCCCACATGCCGCGGAGCGGCTGGGCCTGTGAGCCATGGCTGCTGAGCCTGCGCGTCCGGAGCCTGTGTTCCACAACGGGAGAGGCCACAACAGTGAGGCCCGTGTACCGCTAAAAAAAAAAAATCAAAATGTAAGGAAATGTTCTGTATTTGAAAGATATGAGTTTCTAGATGGAAAGAGCCAGTGAATGCAGGAGCAATGAATGATAACAGACCCACTCTATGGCACACATTTGAGAAATTTTAGAACACTAGGACTAAAGGAAGAGTTTCCAGAGAGGAAAAAAGTTAGATTACACACAAAAGATAAAGCAATCAAAATGACTTTGACTTCTCAACAGCGACGCCAGAAGTTAAGACTGATCAAATTTGATGCAAACTGATTTGCAAGCTGTAATGCTATGTCTATTCACATGATAAATTATGTGTATGGGTAGAATAAAGACATTTTCAGACATGAAATATCTCAAGATATTTACCTCCAAGGCACCCTTTCTTAGAAAGCTGTTGGAAGCTATGCTCCACCAAAATGAGATTGTAAACCATGGGAGAGAAAGAGGTGTGTTACAGGAAACATGAGTTTGTGCACAGGAGACCGGCAAAGGGAATCCTAGGATGACAGTGAAGTAAGAACTGACATAGAGGGCAAATAACCCAGGATTGGAGTAGTTCCGAAGGCTCTGAGACACACTTCTCTAAGAAAATGGAAGTAACAGAATACTTCATGGGTCCAAATATATTGAGAGTGGAGATTTAGCCAATGGGCAGAGATTTTGGGTATGAAATGAGATAAACACATGAAAATGAACAAAGGAAAAGTAAAATCAAAACAAACAAAAGCAAAAGTCAAGACAAAACAGAGAACTCTGCTGGGAAGGATAAGTAATCACAGTGTGATACGAGGCTCAATCCACCCATAGTGTCTACATAGTGGTGATAATAATGGACACTTGCTGAATATGACGACCCCAATCACAATGTAACCCCACTGGCAGTATGTGGGGACTGGACAGGAACATGTGTACGTGGTGGGTGAGGGGATGAAAGCAAGCCCATGCCTCGTCTTTCATGTCAGAAGTCAGGCCTAAAATTGGTAAAATTCCAGAGGTAGCTAAACATGCATGCAACTTAGAGAAATGGAGATATATATTGAACAAATCAGCTACAAGTATTGAAAAGTGTGTGGCTCTGGGGTTGAGCAATAGAGGAATGGAAAGAAGGGAAGAGTAGCTGCATGTCCTTTTAAAGTGTATGTGAAATGATGGTTGAATGCATGTCTGATAAAAAGAAAAAAACTTAAAGAAAAGTAAGAAAATAAAAAGGAATAAAAGTAAATTTTCTGTCCATATCCAACTTTCAAGCAAAAATACGTACATAAATGATTAAATAAATAAAAATAAAGGCATTACTTGGCCATTAAGGAAAGCTTGTAAATATGGTAGATTGCACTCCTGCTTTCACTAGTCACTGCCTTTCATCCATGTCCATTGGCATGTGAATTGCAGTCCCTTTCCTGTGGGAGGAAAATGATCCCCTCCCCAACTGAGGACAGGAGGCTTGGCTATATGAGTTTTTCTGACCAATGAAATATGACTGAAAGTGGCATGCAACTTCCCAGCAGAAGCTTTAAGAACCTTTCTGATCTCTGCTGTTGTTCCTTTTTCCACTGCCTTTCCCAGATAGGAGAGGTTTCTTTACTGAGCATAAAAGACATGTGAAACAGAACTGTTGTTGATCCACAAATACGTGTAACACGAGCAGGAAATAAACCTAGAAAATGTTGAATAATACAATATATGTAAGTACATAAACAAGCAAAATTCACAGTCCTACCACTCTGAGATAATCATGTTTAAACTTTTGATATTTTGTGGAATGTTTTATCATTCCCACTTCTTCCCATCCCCGCCATGACTTGCAGAGTCTACCTCACAGGCAAGGTGTCCCTCTCTGCCCCTTGACTGTCTTTGGTTCTGTGACTTGCTTTTTGGCCAATGGAATGTGAGCTGAAGTGATGCAAGCAGAGGCTCGAGATGTGCTTATGCTGTTGGGCTGCGCTTTTGTGTTTCACCCATGAGAAGAAATGCCCCAGATAGCACAGGAGCTTGAGAGAAATGTGGATCAGAGTCTGGCAGTTCCATTGCCTTGCATCCAGAGGGACAGACACCCCAGCAATGCACAAAAATGAGGGCTTACTGTTTCATGCTTTGGGGTAGTTTGTTACACAGCATTTCATGGTAATAGATGATTGATATAGATGCCTGTCCTTCAAGTCTTCTTCAATATAAACATATATTATTTCCCCAAAGTTGGATTACACTATACAATTTTATCATTTTTAACTTAATTCCTCTCCACTTCATTTAATTATGCATTCTTCCACAGCATAATCTTAGTTAGGTAGAATTATATCCTTGCATATTTAAATAATTGTCTAATGCCCAACTTTGAACTTTTTCTGTATTTTTCATCTTTAGAAATAATTCTGTGATAAAATTCTCATTCATAAGCCTTTTTATACACTGGTATTATTTCCCTGTATTAAATTCCAAGGTTTGTGACAAAGTAACAAGTCTTGACACTATTGCCAAATTTATCAGAATTGTACAAATGCCCATTTCCCAACATTTCACCAGAACTGAATGTTGTTATTTAAATTGTCTGCAAAATTGAAAGGTAAAAAAAAATGAAGTAGTGTTTTAACTTACATTTGTTTGGTTACTAGAGAGGTTGAATACTTAAAAATATAGCTTTACTGAGGTATAATTTGCATTCCATAAAATGCACACAGTTTTTAATGTACAATTCAATGGTTTTTCACTGAATTTAGAGTTGTGCAGCCATCAGAGCAATCCAATTTTAGAACATTTCCATCACTCCCAAAGCATTCCTTGTGCCCATCTGCAATCACTTCCTGTTTCCTGAGCCCTACTCAACCACTGACCTACCTTCTGTCTCTATAGATTCGTTTCTATTTCCTTTTTGGTTACCTGCCCACTTTGCCCATTTGCCTATGGGACTCTAGTGCTTGTCTGACTGATTAATAAGAACCATTAAAAGACTAGCTCTGTAATTTCAATTAAATATACAAATCTCTTAAGTCAGCCTACATCTCTTACCTGTCCAATTATTCCTCTTGCAGTTTTCCACCTCCAGATACCTTGTCCTTCTTGCTGCTTCTGATACATGCTTCAGAGATCTTCCCTTTGCCTGAATTCTACATCTCCCTACTTTTCATCTTGCTCACTCCTAATTGTGTTGTAGCTCTTGGCACAAATAACGCTTCTCAAAGAGACCTTCCTTGACTGTCCCATCTGACTTGGACCTCTCCACTCTGACTCCCCATTCTTTGGCTTCAGAGGGACTTGCCACTATTTATAATGATTCATTTGAGGGTCGTTCTGACTTTAATGCCTGCCTTGCACCCTGGGTTGAAAGCTCTGTGAAGGTAGCAATCCCATGTGTTTTGTTCACGATTGTATCCCTAGCCCTAGACTGCTTTCTTTTTTCTTTTCAGTTTGTTATTTCCTCTTGATTTTGTTTGTTTATCTTTAGACCTTTAGAAATATTTAAATATTTACGTAGTCAGGCTTATGATTTTCTTCCTTACACTTTATTCCTTTACTTTTATGCTTAAAAGTACCTTTTCTACATCAGAACAGGTAAATATTCACTTACACTTTCTTCTAGTTCTTTTATGTTTTTAATAAAAAGTTTTAGTGCTTTTATCTGTTTGGAGTTTATGTCGGTTTATAGTGTAAAGAGTACAATGTAGGCAACTCATTTTAACAAACAGTTAAGAAATTATCCTAACTTCATTTATGGAATAAATCCATCATCTTCTTACTGGTTGGAGATGCCACCTTTATTGGATACTAAAATCCCTATGCATGCCAAGTTCTATTTCTGGGCTTTCTGGCATGTACCATTGATATGTCTATTTTATTGCCAGTATCATATAGACCAAAGAACTTCTTATTGTAGTGATTCTTTGTATGTAGCATATTGTCATTACTGAGATAGTGACAAGAGTGTTCCAGTCTTCAGGACCATTTTCTTTGTCAGTGCAAACTCATAACTGGATACTCTGACTTTCTATATCACTGTTATCAGCCTAATGAATATGAGGTTGCCCTGACTAAAATACTCTCTTTTGGTAAGCTTAAAAAGTCACCTTTCTGAATCTATCAGGCTGTGGGGCAGCATGGATGCTTGTTCTGCATTCCTGTATGATACTTACCTTTAAAATTCCATATGAGGGGGCTTCTCTGGTGGCACAGTGGTTGAGAGTCCACCTGCTGATGCAGGGGACACGGGTTCGTGCCCCGGTCCAGGAAGATCCTATGTGCCGCGGAGCAGCTGGACCCGTGAGCCATGGCCGGTGAGCCTGCGCATCCAGAGCCTGTGCTCCGCAATGGGAGAGGTCACAACAGTGAGAGGCCCGCGTACCGCAAAAAATAAATAAATAAATAAAATTCCATATCAGGGATCTCAGACAAAGCTGGTAGCAAAAGTGGGTGAAACAAGCTTGGCGTGAGATAACATGTATGGAGAAATGGGGTCTGGAGGCAACTATTTAAAGACATTCAAAAGGGTTAAAAGCAAGAGATGGAGCAGACTGGACTTGGTGTGAAGACCACACATTTTGACCTCTGACCCCTATAGCAACAGTGTGGCAGTGTACAGTATATTTATGGATTGCTTCATTTGATTCCTACAACAATCTCTGAGGCAGAAATTACTAATATGTCCATTTTACAGTACATTCACTATGTCTTCAAAGGCTGAATTACTTGCATAAGGCCTTATAGCCAATGCATCCTTCAATGGACTGAGGCCTCTAGCCTGATCCTGATTCTGTTCTTTCTCTTCCACGCCATATGATGGTGCCATCCACAATGAGTGCAAGGAGAACGAGGTGAGAAGGGAAGGATGAGCTATTTTTGTTACTGAATCTAAAAATACAGAATCTAAGTGACCTACAAAATACCAATAAGCCTGATTCTGGCCAAGTTCCAAATGTTGGCGCACAAAACAAGGTGCAGTCACACCAGGCAGAGAGGGCTCCTGCTGTCAGGGCAGCCCTGGTGCGCATCTGTCTGAAACGTCTGGAGTTAGCCTGGCTAGAGAGGCAGCAGACTGAACAGCCCAAATGCTTTTCACCCTGTCATTGTCACAGCCACATAGGAAACTCCCAGAGAGAGGCTAATGGATATGACGCAGAAACTTTTAAATTATCAGATCATTTCCAAAGCTGATGTGGGCTGTCTCTCTCTCCTTCTTCTCTCCCTCTCTCCGTGTCTCCCTGTTTCCCTACCCCCTCCACTCTTTCTGCCTGTATCACCCCAATACTCAAGCATTCTAAGGGTGGACCACTTCTGGATATCGCTATTCATAGCAGAAGGAAGATTCTTCTGTGAGAAACTCCAAGATACAGCATTTCCAAGTCTTTCTTTTTTTACATCTTTATTGGAGTATAATTGCTTTACAATGGTGTGTTAGTTTCTGCTTTATAACAAAGTGAATCAGTTATACATATACATATGTTCCCATATCTCTTCCCCCTTGCGTCTCCCTCCCTCCCACCCTCCCTATCCCACCCCTCTAGGTGGTCACAAACCACCGAGCTGATCTCCCTGTTCTATGTGGCTGCTTCCCACTAGCTATCTATTTTACGTTTGGTAGTGTATATATGTCCATGCCACTCTCTCACTTTGTCACAGCTTACCCTTCACCCTCCCCATATCCTCAAGTCCATTCTCTAGTAGGTCTGTGTCTTTATTCCTGTCTTACCTCTAGGTACTTCATGACCTTTTTTTTTTTTTCTTAGATTCCATATATATGTGTTAGCATACGGTATTTGTTTTTCTCTTTCTGACTTACTTCACTCTGTATGACAGACTCTACGTCCATCCAATTTCATTTCTTTTTATGGCTGAGTAATATTCCATTATATATATGTGTCACATCTTCTTTACCCATTCATGTGTTGATGGACACTTAGGTTGCTTCCATGTCCTGGCTATTGTAAATAGAGCTGCAATGAACATTTTGGTACATGACTATTTTTAAATTTTGGTTTTCTCAGGGTATATGCTCAGTAGTGGGATTGCTGGGTCATATGGTAGTTCTATTTGTAGTTTTCTAAGAAACCCCATACTGTTCTCCATAGTGGCTGTATCAATTTACATTCCCATCAGCAGTGCAAGAGTGTTCCCTTTTCTCCACGCCCTCTCCAACATTTATTGTTTCTAGATTTTTTGATGATCCATTCATCTGTCGATGGACACTTAGGTTGCTTCCATGTCCTGACTGTTGTAAATAGAGCTGCAAAGAACATTGTGGTACAGGACTCTCTGAATTATGGTTTTCTCAGGGTATATGCCCAGTAGTGGGATTGCTGGGTCACATGGTAGAACTGTTTGTAGTTTTTTAAGGAACCTCCATACTGTTCTCCATAGTGGCTGTATCAATTTACATTCCCACCAACAGTGCAAGAGGGCTCCCTTTTCTCCACACCCTCTCCAGCATTTATTGTTTGTAGATTTTTTGATGATGGCCATTCTGACTGGTATGAGGTGATACCTCATTGTAATTTTGATTTGCATTTCTCTAATGATTAGTGATGTTGTGCATCCCTTCATGTGTTTGTTGGCCATCTGTATATCTTCTTTGGAGATATGTCTGTTTAGGTCTTCTGCCCCTTTCTGGATTGGGTTGTTTGTTTTTTTTGTTATTGAGCTGCATGAGCTGCTTGTAAATTTTGGAGATTAATCCTTTGTCACTTGCTTCATTTGCTTCTGAGTGACCTGCCCAGGTAGAGGCTTATGAAAAGAAGACGGTTCTTTACCGAGCCTGCTGCCCACCTCTCTCCCCACCATTAAGGATGGGACAGTGGCTCACAGCCCAGAGGACTCTTCAATTCCATTTGAAAGGAAAGGTTAAGAGCAACCAGGGAATGAAAAATTCTCTTATAGAGACCCTGTGCCTTTGGCTGAACTGAAGAGCCAGGAGGGGAACGCTGATGAGCTTGACTCTGGAGTAAGACCATATGCTGTTTTGTGGAGCACTAACTGCTATTGTGTTTGGTGCAGCTGATGACCTTGTGGAAATGCCGGGGGACCTTGTAATCACAGGTCCCTTCCATATAAAAAAGAACAGTGCCTTCAAGGAAACCAGAGGGATGCATCAAGCTCTGCAGTAGTTTTCTGACACTGAACAAGTCCCCTTCATTGAGCTTCTTGTTTCTGACCTGTAAATTGAAGAAGTTTCAAACCATCCGATTGATAGAAAAAGCAGGAAAGCTGCATCCACATGGAAAACATCCATCTATATGGGGATGAATTATCTAAACTGAATAGCAATGAAAGGCTTTAGATTGTGGAGTGTTAAATCACCTTACTGGTACAAAAATGTAAGCAGCCTGAAGTTAGAGAACAGATAAATATTTTTTAAATTGTATAAAGTCTGTATAACATAAACTTTATTATCTTAACCATTTTAAGGTCTACAGTTCAGTGATGTTAAGTAGATTCACATTGCGGCACAACCAATCTGTAGAACTCTTTTCATGCTTCAAAACTGAAACTCTGTACCCATTAAGCAACAATTCCCCATTCCTTCCTCCCCCAGCCACTGGCAACCACCATTCTACTCTCTGTCTCTGACTTTGACTCCTCCGGAACCTCAGATAAGTGGAATCATATAGGATTTGTCTTTTCGTGACTTGCTTATTTCACTCAGCCTGATGTCTTCAAAGGTTCATCCATGTTGTAGCATGTGTCAGAATTTCCTTCCTTTTTAAGGCTGAATAATATTTCATTGTATGGATAGACCACATTTTGTTTATCCATTCATGTGCCGATGGACACTTGGGTTGCTTCCACTTTTGGGCTATTGTGAATAATGCTACTACAAACATGGGTGTGCACATATGTCCTCAAGACCCTGATTTCAATTATTTTGGGAATATACCCAGAAGTGTAATTGCTGGTAAGTCTATTTTCCAGTTTCTCCACATCCTTGCCAAATTTTATTTCCTTTCTTTCTCTTTTCTTTTTTTGATAGTTGCCATCCTAATGGGTGTGAGGTGATATCTCACTGTGGTTTTGATTTGCATTTCCCTGATGATTAGTAATGTTGAGCATGTGTTTGTTGGTCATGTGCTTTCATGTGCTTGTATATCTTCTTTGGAAAAATGTCTATTCAAGTGCTTTGCCTATTTTAAAATTCAGTTGTTTGCTTTTTTGTTCTTGAGTTGTAGGAGGAGAAGAGGTCTTTTCATGCTCATATCTCTAGGACTTCAAATAACACCTGCCCTGGAAAGAATATTTGTCGAATAAATATGTCCTGGGTCTCTCTGATTGAATAATCTTACTTCAAGATTTGGTATAAATCATAATCAATAGTTAGAGTTAGAAATTCACAGTGATAGATGCAATATAATAATATATTAAGAAGAAAATTTTTTAAGACACAAAGAAGTACATTTTAGACTTTACCACTCAGGTGGATGAATGTGCCATGGACCGATCCAGTCTACTTAGCTCTCCTGGTACCTAAACAAGATTTTGTGTCTATCAATTGTGGGGATGGGAGAGCAGAGAAGGGAGAGAGGCATTTAGTTACAAACATCAGCACTTCTTAGAAAAATACATATGTAATAAAGGTGGTATCTTAACTTAGGCGTTTAAACAAAACGTCAGCCTATCTCTCCTAGCCACCATCTTTGATTTACTTTAAGTCACTTCCTTCCTATGAAAGGCCCTCAAATCTTCTCAGCCAAGGCTTAGAAGGAGGAAATGAAAAAACAATTGGGCTGCACTTCCCATCTTGCCATTGGATGGCAGTACACCCCTGTATGCCTTCCCAGAAGAAGCCACCTCTCCATCACGCTTCAGAATCTTGATTTGCCCCATTGGAGAAGTCCCTAGACTAGAGATTTTAGCAGAATCACTTGTTTTTTAAGATCTCTCCATGAGTTTCTGTAGTAGGATGGTTAACATCCTTCTTCGTCATGTTTACCCCAGAACCCAAAGAACCTTGGCTCCAGCATCTTCTCTTGTGATATTTCTTCCCTTCCACCAAGTGTGCCTTTGTCCTCTAAGCATCTTGTGCAAACTGCTCAATGATACCACCCTGTAACCAGTGACTTACAGCATCTGTTCTGTACTGTACTGAGGAGAAGGAGAGGTTCTTATCTGACTTTGCATCCTGGGCATTATCATAGTACCTGTCGATAGTAGGTAATTGATCAAGACTTGCTAGGTGAATCCATCAAGTAGAAGAAACATAGAGCAATAAATGCCCACTCCTTTACCAATATGTTCAGGTAACACACACACTACACATATACCTTAAACTAACTTCTTTTGACTGAGTGAAAATTTAATACATACAATTTGATAGGTGATAAATTATATTCCTTTAAAATTTGCATTTCTGTAATTATAGCTAATATTGAATAGTTCTCATATGTCTATTTTCCTGTTTCCATTTGTATTTTTTTCTGAACTATTTCCTTCTGACCTTTGCCATTTTTGATTATTGTTGTACTCATGTTCTGAAAGCTTTCAGATTTCTGAGTGTCATCCTTGACAAACCGCTGCCACTCGTTTTCTACATTCAATCAGTCTCATCTGTTTATGTTATTTCCTAAATATCTCTCCAATCTGTCTACATCACTTCATCTTCACTGCCTCTGTCCTGGCTCAGCCACATGGTCTTTCTCTGGCAATGCATTCTCCTAACTGGACCCTCCACCTCTGACCTTGACTCTTTCCAACCCATTCTCCACACTGCAGCTAGTGCAGTCATTTCAGGGTATAAATCTGTGCACATCATGCCCCTACTTAAAATCCTTTCAGGGCTTCTTGTCACTCTCAGTGTGAAAGTCCCCACTCCCTAACCCAGCCTCTGAAGCCCCAGTAACTCCCCTAGCTTCTTCTTTTTCCAGCTGTACCTTAAGCTTTGCTTTCCTGCAGTGGTGACCACTTCCATGGTCGAAGTATTATTTCCGCACTGTTTCATCTCCCGGGACTCACACACATTTTCCCCTCGCCCTCAGTTGCCCTTCTGTTCCCTTTGCCTGCCTAACATTTTATTCTTTAGAACTCTACTTAAAACCATCACCGCTAAGAGGCCTCTATGCCCTCTGTAGATTGGATGAACCAACTTACTTATTCCATGTCACTCTGTCCCCATCCCATTGTAACATATCACATGATGTGATCCTTGCCTGTTTGTGTGTCTGTTTATATGTGTAAAATCCTTTGTCTTGTGCACATTTTCATCCCTAGTGCCTAACACAGCATCCAACTCATAGTAGATACCAAATAGATATTTATCGAATGAATAAAAATACTTCTAGTTGACATTTATTGAGCACTCAAAGCAGTTTATATCCTTCATCTCATTTAATCCTCAGAACGGCTCTCTTGTATGGTTATGCTCAGTTTGGCAAGTGAGAAAACTGAGGGTTGTAGAGATTATACATCAGGGAATTGGTGGACTCACCCACATCTGCCTCCTAGAGTCAGCTGTGCAGGATACTGTTTCCCATCTATGATCCATCTGTAGGTGTCCTTCATGTGTAAAGGACATTAAACCTTTGTCAGTTGTATTTGTTGCAAATATTTCCTTTAGGTTTTGATGCTTTCTAATTTTCTATTCGATCATCTTGAAGTTTAGAATCTTTTAATCATTAAATAGTAAAATCATTCACTCTTTTCTTTAATAATTTTTTCCATGGATTATGCTTTATAGGTTTTATCCTTTCTAAGTTCAATTTGTTGACTAAATTGTTATTCTATATTTTAATAGTCTCATTCTTTTAAATTTAACTCTTTAAGCCTTTTAAAATATATTTTACCTATGTAGGGTGTTTCCTCCTCCAAATGGTAAATTTTCCTAAATCCATTTAATGAATAGTGCATCTTTATAAATTATGGTACTATTATCATTTAACTTATATATTTAGATACTGTTTTGGGGACTTTTGCTCATTGGTATATCAACTCTTGAACTATTACCACAGCATTTTATAATTTGCATCTTATTTAGTAAGATAAATCCTGCCAGTTATGCACAGCACCTCCCTACACACACACACCCCCAATAATTTTCCTTTTGTGACATTATCTTGGCTGATTTCATTTACTGTTTTTAATGATCTTTAAAAATTTTCTCATTCTTAAAGCATTTCCTGGGATAATTTTAAAAAAAATATACTACATGTTTATTTTATAAAACTTAGAAAATTAAAAGAAATTAAATCCTGAAATACTAACATTTTGTTTTATTCCCTCACAGTTTCATTAGATATGGATACAGATAATCCAGTAGGGATCTTATTGCAATACATTTTAGTATCCTACTTTTCCCCCCAACAAGTTACCTTGTAAGCATTTTCATATCCAATTAGATTTTGAAATCATGGGTTTTAATCATACGTAATTTTCACTGATATAAAATCCTGAAAATCTCTTTAGTGATTCTCCTATTGTTGAATATCTAGGTTATTGCCAATTTTTTGTTTTCTTTAAGTAGTATTGCAATGAAAATTTGTGCAAATGCATTTTTTGTTCACAATTGATCATTTCCTTAGGGTATCTTTCTAGGTCTGGGTCAATAGTTATGAGCAATTTTAAGGCTCTAAATTGTTTTTTTTAAAGATTGAACAAATTTAAATTCCCACCAGCATATGAAATGTCTGCTTCCACTGTATTCTTGCTAACAATTAGGTATTATTATCTCATTGAGATTTTCTTTGGAGTTATGTTAAATCTATAAATCAATTTAGAAAGAATTGCCTTCTTTACAATGTTGATTCTTTTCTTTCTTCCATGTAATCAAATCTTTATTTTTTATCTTTCAGTAAAGTTTTGTTGTTTTCTTAATATAAATCCTGCAGATTTATTATTGGAATTATTTCTGGGTGTATTGTGCTGTTTTATTATTTTCATATTTTTGTTTTGCTATGTGAATGCCACTTAAAAATTTTATATCTTCTTTTTTTATTGAAGTATAGTTGATTTACGATTTTTCAGGTGTACAGTAAAGTGATTCAGTTATATATATATATATATATATATATTCTTATATATATATTCTTTTTCAGATTCTTTTCCATTATAGATTATTACAAGATATTGAATATGGTAGGTCCTTTTTGATTATCTAATTTATATATAGTAGTGTGTATCTGTTAATCCCAAATTCCTAATTTATCTCTTCCTCACTTCCCCTTTGGTAACCATAAGTTTGTTTTCTATGTCTGTGAGTCTATTTCTGTTTTGTAAAATAAAGTTCATTTGTATTATTTTTTTAGATTCCACATATAAGTGATATCATATGGTATTTGTCTTTCTCTTTCTGACTTACTTCACTTAGTATGATAATCTCTAGGTCCATCCATATTGCTGCAAATGGCATTATTTCATTCTTTTTTATGGCTGAGTAGTATTCCATTGTATATATGTACCACATCTTCTTTATCCATTCATCTGTTGATGGACATTTATGTTGCTTCCATGTCTTGGCTATTGTAAATAGTGCTTCTATGAACATTGGGGTGCATGTATCTTTTTGAATTAGAGTTTTGTCTAGATGTATGTCCAGGAGTGGGATCACTAGATCATGTGGTAGCTCTATTTTTAGTTTTTAAGGAACTTTCATACTGTTCTCCATAGTAGCTGCACCAATTTACATTCCCACCATTAGTGTAAGAGGGTTCCCTTTTCTCCACACCCTCTCCAGAATTTATTATTTCTAGACTTTTTGATGGCCATTCTGACTGGTATGAGGTGATACCTCATGTTATATCTTCTCCTTTTCCCAAAGTGTGTCCTATAAACACTTGGTCCTCCAGATGCTCTGTGAGAAAAGGGTTCTATGTTCAGATTGGTTTGGGAAGGGCTATGAACTTCACTTGGAACTTTTCATGACACATTCAGGAAAGCTTGAAAAGTTCTGTTGTAAAGAGCCCTGTTTAACATTATTTATTACTACACCCAGTGCATCTCAGACTTACTTGATCATTAAATATGTTTTATGTAAAAATAAAATTTTTGATGTGACTTCTTTTATTACACAGTAGAGCTGATCTTCTGTGAAGCCTAACATTGTGGAATGACAAATGGCCCCAGTTCTTCATTCCTCCCTGTAACTATGCCTTGTGCACTTTTACCCTGACTGAAATTGGCCAATGGTATGTGAGCAAATATAGAGCACACAGACGCTTTAAAAGTGTGGTTTGCCACTGTTGCATCTTCCATATTTGTTAAAAAGATATGCCAGGTGTACCGAGGTAGAAGATGAGACACTTGTAGCACAGCTAAGTTACACCAGTTATCCCAGTTGAAACCACACAGGATCACTCACAAACCAGCCAGCTCTCTTTATGAAAGTGAGTCCAGCCAAGACCAGAAGAACCACTCAGCAGGACTTCAAACTTATGAGCTAAATAAATTCTGATTGTCTTAAACCACTGAGATTTGGGTTGGCTTGTTACATAGCATTATTATGGCAATAGATAACTGATACATCCATCTTGAAGCCAGTATGTTGAAGGTAGGTAGTTTAATCTTGATAGTTTTTATTATGTTAAGGAACTCCCTTTCATTTCTATTTTCCTAAATGCTCCTAGCCAAAACTGTTATTTGAAAACTTTTGGGCAGTCATTGAGATTATTTTAAGTTTTTCTGATTGAACATACTGATGTGATATTACATATTAATAGGCTTCCTATTAATAAGCTCTCCTGGTCTTCCTAGGATGAGTCATTCTTGGTAACAGTTGATCATTCTTAAATGTACTATTGAATTCCATATGCTAGTATTCTCCTTAGGAATTCAGCATCTGTATTCATAAATGAAATTAGTTTATAGTTTCCTATTTTGGCCCATCCTTTTCATTTTTGGTATAAAGCATAATCCAACATTATAAAATGAGTCAGTTAGCTTTTAGTCTTTGCCTATGCTCTGGATCAATTTGTATAAGACTAATAGTATTCACCACTAAAGCCACCTGGTCATTGAAATTTTTGATAATTTATTACTTCTGTGATAGTTTTTATTTTTAATTTTTCCCTTTGATTATTGGCCTTAAGTTTTCCTACTTATTTTTAATTACACTTCAGGAAATTCAAATTACTTTTATGATGGCCAATAATATACATCATGTACTCTGTGTAGTTTTGGAAGATGCCTTTCAATCATTTGGGAACAAACTCTGATATAATTAACTAACTAAATAAATACAGATCAGGCCATTTGTTTCCGTACCTACAATTTAATGTCAGACCTAAAATGAGTTTATATCTTAATGTGACCTAGTGTTTCTGCAGGTAATGGTATGGTTACATACATGTGTGGCCACCATATTTTCTAATGTTTTTGGCAGTTGGGTCTTGGGGAGCACTGTCAACAGTTTGATGAACTTTTTCTGGTTGGGGAAGAGAGGATGAAAGAAGTAATCTGGATTTATCAATGTTGAAATTTTGAATACTTTTACATGATTTATATTCATCATGTAAGAAAATACTTGAAAGTAGAACTCTTAAAAATCCTAGAACTTAACTGTCATGTTAATTGGCCTAAGTCATGCATGGGATTGGAGGTTTAATAGGCAATGTATGGAAATATCTCTTGCTGACTTGGCCTATTTTCTCAATGACCTCAAGAGAAGCAGAGGAAGGGTAGGCACTTACTATCCACAGAGCACGACGTGGCTCTATCTTCCGGTTCTCTGGGCTCTGTTGTCTCTGAGACTTGCTCAATTCTCAGATTTCATACACCTTATTTTACTAGCAGCAAGAATAAATATTTATACAGTGCTTACTATGTGCCAGGCACTACTGATAAGCACTTACCATCCCCATTTTACAGATTAGGAAAGGAAAGCACAGAAAGGTTACAAATTTGCCCATGTTCGCCAGCATGTGAGTATTCATGTTAAGATTCAAATCCAGGCAGTGGGTCTCCCTGGGCTGTGCTGTCAGCTCCTTAGTCTTTCTCATTTTGTCTTATTTTCTACCTGTCCACTAGAGTGTTGGGCTTTGTTGGGCTTTAGTAAGTGTTTGATCCTATAGATTTATTTCTAGATGAGGATAGAAGAGTTAAAGAGAGAAAAAAGTCAAAGAGGAAAGAGTAAAGGGATGTCAGGGAGAGAATTCGTGGATTCTGAGACTGTGACCCCAGCTCTAAAGACTAGACATAAAAGAATATCTTTCTCATAGTGCTATTATGAGGCTTTTCTGAGCAAAGGGCCTAATACATGACTAACACTCAATAGATACTATTGAATCATAGAAAATGAGGGTGATGACCATGGTGATGATGATGATGAATGATGACCATAAAACCAACCTTCTGCCATCCAGTGGCTCTGTGACCTTGCTCAAGTCACTTTGCTTCCCTGGGCCTCAGTTTCCTCATTAGTTCATTGGAAGATGGCCTCATGGCTCCATGACCATGTGATCAGTGACCCACAGTGGAGGCTGAACAGGAAAGAGAGTGAGAGAACACGGTAGAGGCCACTGCTGAGCAGGGCCTCTATTTAGGGGAGCTGGGGGACTCCTCCCACAGGTGTCAGTTTGTCCAGCTTATATTACTCACCTCAAGCATCTCACAGATGGAGAACCTGAGTGAGGGAGAGGGTCAGAGTGGTATCCACAGTGACTTTTACATATTGCTTAGTACAATCATGGCCCATCAAGGCTACAGTTAACAGATTGAGCATTGAGAAAACAAAACAAAACAAAGCAAAACAGAGTATCTAGTTAAATCTGGACCTCAGATAAACCATGAATGCTTGTTTAACATACGTATGTCCCAAGTATTGCATAGGACATACTTACACTGGACAATTATGTGCTATTAGAACTCAGTTCTCCGGTCTTCCCTGCCTGGTCTAGCGTCCAGATCTCCCAGATGGGAAAGCTGCAGTGAATCTGTCCCAGGCCAAGTTGTTCCCCTGAGTCAAGGATCTGAGTTCTAGAATCTCTATTTTCCCTGCTCAGTCTTCTTTCTTCTTTGGGCAAAAAGGAGAGTAACTAACTGGGGAAATTTATTTGCCATAGATTACCAAGAGAAGAGATTCTCCAGATTCAATAAAGCAATTATTATATCTTGAGTAAAGAATAATTGATTATTCCAAACAAATGCACCAGCTTGTGGTTTCATGGAAATCTGTGTCTCTAACCTGCTGTAGTTGTTAAGTCAGAGGTAAATATGTTCTTAATAACTAACTGGTATTTATTGAATGTACAATAACTTGCCTGCTAAGCTTAAATGAAATGCACTGCTAATTAAAACTATCTCTTTACTGAGTCCTCTAGGGAAAATACATTACAAACACTCTGGCTTGGGAGTTTTTTTCACCTCCACTTCCCAACTGAGACACTATTGGTAAATTTTAATATGATTTGTTTAGAGGTCTGCAGATTTTTTTTTTTTTTTTTTTTTGCGGTACGCGGGCCTCTCGCTGTTGTGGCCTCTCTCGTTGCGGAGCAACAGGCTCCGGACGCGCAGGCTCAGCGGCCATGCCTCACGGGCACAGCCACCCCGCGGCATGCGGGATCTTCCCGGACCGGGACACAAACCCGTGTCCCCTGCATTGGCAGGTGGACTCTCAACCACTGCACCACCAGGGAAGCCCTGCAGATGTTTTTACTGGGCAACTTTCATCCTGCTCAGGGATATGAAAACGTCACTCATTTATCCAGAGTTGAGAAATCTTTGGAGAGACCCCAAGCTGAGGCTGTGTGGTTGGTGCCTCAAAGCCTGTTCTGGCCGCTTGGAGGTGGGGTTGCATTTGAGTTTGCCCACTGATTTGCTGTTCAAACTGAACTTTTCAGTTTGCGTCTCAGAGTTTGGAGCTTGAGTTTTCCAAATCTGTGAAACAAATGTAACCACTTACATCTTTGGTGATGGGTCAGAAAAGAGGCTGGGCAGGATTCAGAAGCGCAGGCTGACCTTGACTTGTTAAATGGGTCTCAGCACATGCCAGTCCTCCTGCTATGTGAACCCCATTTGGTGCTGTTTAGAGTTGACATTGAGATGTTTGTTTATTTATCCACTTATTCATTTTTTTTCATTATTCAACAAGTATTTGATGTCTGAGTGTCTACTGGACCTGAAATCTCATGAATACCTTGACTGGGCGGGACAAAGTTCCACTCCCAGCTGTGTTGCTTGCAGATGTACAAACTCGCGTTATGCAATTCAAGCAGTCATTTCACTCCAGAGTTTGTTTTCTTTTCTGCAAAGTGAGGATAGTGCCTTCCCTATGAATCACTGAATGGTTTTGAAGTTCAAATTAAACAATGTATGTACAAATGCTTTCAAAGTGGAAAGAATTATCATAGAAATGTATATTTTCCCCAATAGCAGTGGTTCCTGCGAGTTCCCAGGACACATCGGATATGGAGAGCTGCTGTGTGCTGAGGACCAGTGTGTGACAGCCTGTGAGTACCTGGGCAAGGTGCACCTCAGCCTCCCAAAGTCCCCTAAGGGTGAGAACCAGCCAAGTAATTAATAAAGCCTGACCGTCATGCGGGATGTAGAGACTAGAAAGCACTTGCAAAGATTTGACCTCATTTGATCTGTGCAGCGTCCTTATGAGGATGGCAGAACAGGTATTCTTTGTTGTTTTATGGCTAAAGAGACTGAACTTTGGTGCGGGGTTGGGGGGAAGTGACTGGTCCAAGGTTACTCTATGCACAGGTGCCAAAACCAGGACTAGCTGCAGGTCTTTCCTTTACACCACAGTCACGTTCAAGATAACGGTCCATTTTCCATCAGGCTGAGAGCCCGAGGGTCTGGTTGCACTCAGACCTCTGGGATGTGTGCACTGGGTGCCAGGAGCCTCTGAATGATCAGACACACCTGCTTTGTGGTGCAGAGCTTAAGGAGTGAGTCTGGGCTGCATTTCAGCACCCTCAGCCCTTGGTGGGATGCTCTTGTGCAGGACACAATGGGAACAAGAGTACGTGGTGGTCCTAGTTGGTGCGGGTTGATTAGGCTGGGTTGTCCCGGAGGCAGGTCCCTGGGGTCGCTGATCTTCTTGGGACAACCTTGGACTTCCCTGATGCTGTGGTTGTCTCTCCACACTGCTCTCAGAGGGTGCAATAAAAAGTTAATATCCGATTGCTGTGGGAAGCTATAATTACTTGGGTGTGTGGATATTAAGGGCCGATGTAATTAAAATTCCAAGGTAATGGGGGCAGCACACTCAGCAAGGTTTTGTGTTAATGTTGCCGGCTTTCCCTTTGTCTCTCAAATTCCCTGCATTCATCAGATAGACTCATTACTGCCGGCTTCAAGGATGCAGCTTCCTCTACATCTCTTCTTACAACAGTGGCTGTTCCGAGGTGGGGTTTGGGGCCAGGTGTGGGGGACATCTAGGGCTGTCCAGCATGTGCTGGGGACCGCTGAGTTTTGCCTTTCCAGTCCTCAGTTCTCCTCTCCAGTACTAGCTCTGTCATTAACAACACCAGGGCCTCTGGCTCCCCTGCGCTCTCTGGCCCTCAGATTCTCCATCTTGGAAATGAGATGGATGAGAATGATTTCCAAGGGCCCCTGTGACTCTGAGCATTTTGCGTTTTTGGAATCACTGCTACATCTGAGAAACACCGGATCCAGGCCTGGAGGGCAGCCTAAGAGACAGAAATGAAATGAAAATTGAATGAAGAACTTGGTTTTCAGTCTCACCAGCTACCCTCACTTCAAGTGCTCAGTTGCTGTGCAGGGCTTGGGGCTCCTGCATGGGAGAGTGCTGATACGGAGCATTTCTGTCATTGCAGAAAGTTCTACTGGACAGGATGGTCCTGGGAGGAAGCTGACGGGTCATGGGGTGCCTGGCATGGGACGGTAGAGAGGAGGTAGGTTGGCATCTGGTGAGGCCTGGCTTATCATCCTGGAACTGTCATTTAAAGTTATGTGACTTTGGACAAACTGCTTAACTCTTCTGAACCTCTGTAAAGTGGAAATTATGATACCATGTGGTAGAGTATTTTGAGTATTAAATGATTTGAATATCAATATGTTGAGTATTAACATAAAACAAATATATAAACGACAGATTGGTGTGGTCCTGTTTTAGCAGTCCCTGCCCCAAGAGGGTGTCCTGCTGAGTCACCATGGGATGTTGAGTATTAAAATAAAACAAATATATAAAGGAAAGGTGAGTGCGGTCCTGTTTTAGCAGTCCCTGCCCCTTGGAGGCCACCTCCCCAAACCTTCACCTGGCTTGACCACCTTTACATTTTAGCAACAAACTAAAGTGTTTAAGTTGTTCTTTGTTCTTTTTCACAAAGGGAGCTGTGGATGGCCTATTTCTCCCTGCCCTCCCCTCCCCCGTCCAACCCCAAGGCCCTTACGTCTACCTGTCATCCTCCTAGGGGCTGCCAAATTCAGCAAATAAAACTATAAGATTCCCAGTTAAGTTGGAATTTCAGGTAAACAACGAATCCTTGTTTTAGTATAAGTATATTCCATGCAATAGGGCATACTTATACTAAAATTCATTTGCTGTGTATCTGAGATTCTACTTTAACTGGTCCTCCTCCTGTGTTTATCTGGCCACTCTACCCTCGTCACTTCCCATGTGGGACCTCACGGGATATGGGGCCCAGGATCAGAGGGTGCTCCGTATGCACGTGAGGACTGGGGGCATCCTCTCACATTTTGCATGTTTGGGCGTGTGTCTGATTATGTGACGAGGGTGGGGAACGAGCAGAGGGAATGCGGACATCTGCCCAGGCCTGAAGGCTCTATGTCTGGGTAGGTCGTGTGGGGCAAGGGCCACGGCACCATCTTTGTGGGTTTCTTCCTGTGCTCTTGCCAGGGACCATGTGTCTTGATGCCCCAAAAGTGAACAGAGGAGATTTACTGCTCGATTTGTCAGTTTACTGAAGGTTTGACTGGATTGTTTTTCCCCATGAGTTCACCCAGCTGTCAGGACCACCACCTCCGAGGGCAGGTGGCAGTGTGTGGGAGGAGATGCCCCACTCAGGAAAAGCCCCCTTTGTGGGGCCCCACTTCCTCTTCTGAGTCCCCTGGAGGCCACTCTACGTGAATCATCCAGCCCCGCTCCATCTCTTCTATGCTGATCTCAGTTCCATCTCCTCTTTTTGCCTCAGGCTGTGTGTGTATGGGCTGGGGGCGGCAGGATGGAAAGCAATAGACCAGACTGATAGCAGTGGGCCTCCTGCTGCCACCCCTCACTTGCTGGTCCTGATTTTTCCATCTCCCTGACTCCTTTCTCTTCTCTCTACCCCAGGCTGACGTTGGTGAGGAGATTGGGAACAGTACCATCCGACCTCGGTCATTCATCCAGGTCACAGCTGCCCTGCTTTCAGGTTCCCTTTGGCCCCATGAGTCTTTGAATTGACTCTAAAAATGACGCTTCCCCTGTCCTCCCGCCACCCCTTTACTCACAGGAACCTCTGCTCCCGTCTCGTCCCGAGACGATGGAGGAGGCATGAGAGCCTGTCCATCTTGTCCCCTGACCCCAAGGGGGTCCTGCAGAGGGGAATTAGAGCCACCTCCTGAGAAGGCCTGTGCCCCTCCACCTTATCATATTTAGGGATTCAGTCTGCTGCTGTCCTGGAAGATTCCCTGTGTGTGCCTGACGGTTTGGTTAAAATCTGACATTACCAGTTTGTGCTCTGTTTCCCTTTCAGCGTCTTTTCCTAAAAAATAATGTGGTGGGGATTTATGACAACTCAAGGAGGGCCCGCCCTCCCTCCTCTCACTCTCTCATAGCCCCAGCTCGTGCCTCTGTGGAAGCTTCGGGCATCATTGCAGCTGTCTTGTTTCACATCAGCCCTGTGCCTCATCGTGGACTGTAAATGTCAGAGTGATCCTTGATAGGTTGTGACATGCTCCAAGGCTGGAGAAATTTTTTAACTGTCAGGGAGGACTGGCTGATGGGTCTCCTTCTCAGAATGTTTGCTGGGTTCTGGCGCATCTTTCTGGGGGCTGGAGAGACACCCCACCCGCTCTGGGCTCTTGTTACCTGTGAGTCTCTGCTTCACTGTCCTTTACTGGAGGCTGGGCTGGTCCTCGCAGGAGCTGGAGGTTGCAGAGGACTTTGGGAAAAGCACGGCTATCAGTTTCCTTTCTGAGGTGGCCCAATATATGCTTGTCCTCTGCAGAAACTCTGAGAGCAGAATCTGGCCAGGGTGACCACATCAGATCCATCTCTCTTGGGAGGGCATAGGAGGAATACTGTTCCCTGCAGTGCATAGCGCTTTGCAGCATGCAAAGCCTTTCCTGATGCATTAGTCTCTCTGTGTCTGCTGGAAGATCTCGGGTCCTGCTAGATCCAGGATATATCTAAAAAGTAGGACCAATCATACTGAAAGCTAATAATTTTTCAGTTCTTACTATCAAACAGGCTTACAACAATTTCACACGTGTCAACTCATTTATTCCTAACAAGAAACCAACAGTGTGGGTACTATATTGTGCCCATTTTACAAAGGAGGAAGTAGAGTCAGAGAGAAGTTAACCCCTTGCCCGAGGTCACCAGCTGGGAAGAGGCAGGACTGGGCTCTGAACTCAGGCACTCTGGCTCCAGTATCCCCTATGGCCTCCCCAGCAATTCTTGCCCTGCCTGTTTTGTCGAGTTGTCATGAAGTTCAAATGAGCCAATGGATGATAAAGCACTTGGAAGCATAAAATTATTATGCAAACACAAGGTGTTTTATGAACAGCTTGCTCCTTCAGCAGATACTGGGATGACAGTTGGATTTGACTTTTTAATTAATTTGAAGTCAAACCTATCAGGTGGAGGCAGAAAACACAGGCCCAATTAGACTTTAAGAACATCCTTGTCTTTCTCAATGCCTTTGGGTGGCTTTGATTCTCTCCTCGCTAAATTCCTGAGCCCTGGTCTATTGAGAACTTCCACTGGGTATAGCTTCCTTAGTGAAACAGCGAGGTGGCTTTATAGAATCATAAAGGGAAGCACCCTTTGAGAACACTGGTCCATTCATCCTAGGCAATACCTAACCTGGATCTTCCCTATCTTTGCTTTAAGAACTCTCTATGGCTCTGACTTTCATGGCTTTTTCTAAACCCTTGCAAATCTACTTTAGATGTGTTATTTATATATTATACAGTCTCCCTTTCCAGCAAAGCCTGTCTGCCCACAGGCTCTAAGGGAGAACCAACATGAAACTTCAGAATCAAAGCAGGTGAATCAGGGGATAGAACTGGTCTTCTAATTTTCTCAACAGTCCCATAATTTTCCTGAGTGCATCCTGGATTCTGCTCCCAGTATGATAGGTGAAATATCCAGCAGTATACACAAACCTTATCTTAGAACCACATCTCTTTTTCTTTGAGGAGAAAGAAAGTCTGGTTGGCAGAATTAAAGCTTGGCTTTCCTTGACTTTCTGGTTAATTTGACTTGTCCCTGATCTGTTCTCCCTAGCTTTTGGATTTCTACACCCTTGTCTGTTTCACTTCCCAAGAGCATCCATGAAGTTTCACCTTAAGCTTGGTGCTCTGGGGTCCTGCTCCCACCTGCCTCTCTTCAGATTTATCATATCTGCTTGTCAAATTTTCCTCACGTCCAAAAGTTGGTATCATGATGCTTTGCAAGAGATAACAACAACAGAGTGTGTGAATCAGCCAGACTGACCTTAAGGACAATATATTTGTCTCTATCTGTGATCTGTACTCATTCTCATCACTCGCACGCTCTAAAATCCAAATACTTAACAGGAAATCTGTGAGGTCATAGCCATGTTTCATCTATTTTACAAAAAGTATCTTTTCAGCTCTGGAAAACTATGCTAAAAGCCACCAGGAAATAGAAATCTGGTAATAATAAAATAAATAAAAAGTCTTTTAACGCTTATAATAAAATATTTAAATGTAGTTTAAAATAGAGACTACACGTTAAGTTTCTACCTTGTGCCAGACAATGCTGGACATGTTATAGATTTCATCTCATTTAATAACACAAAATAGATCAGCACATAAGGATTACACAAATGAGAAGCTTAAGAGTCGGGAGTCAGTACTCTGGGTTAGATGACTATTCTGAGTTTGACTGAGGACCATTGGCTCCTCCTGACAAAATGCGGAACACAAAGACTCATACTGAAGGGAGCGGGGATAGAGTCAGTCGCTTGGCGTGTCAGTTGGCGTGCCTTACGCATTACCTGCCATAGATCTGAAATAGAACAAGTAGTAAGAGAGGACCCAGGGCCTCGGAGAATCATGAGTGTAACCCATGGCCACATTCAGCCCTAAATATCGATTCAGATCAACAAGCATGAATGGAGAACCTGTGATTTGCTTGGTCCTGTTTCAGCTACTAGGGAGATACAGAAGGATCCAGAGTAAAGCAGAAGTCTTCATAGCCTCCCTGAAGGACTTTATAAATGTAGGGGAAACAATAGAAATACAAATAAATTATTAAAAGTAGAAGAGGATAAGGGACAGATAAGTGGGACATAGAAAATTCTCTAGAAGATGGAACATTTAGGAATCTAAATAAAACTCAATGGATCAAGCTGGCCATATTTCAATGAATCACTCTTCAGTGTCTCTAGCACTGTGCTAAGTGCTATGGGAATCACCAAAACTGTGAAAGGAGGCCTTTTTCCTAAAAGAATTTGCATCTGGGGAGAGCGACAAAACGCACAGTGGACACCAAGTTGCACTCACCAGTGGAAGTGCTGGACTTGGAGACACAAGCTGTAAAAGACAAGAGGGTGTTGTTTCCAGGGTTGATGTCTCTTTAAATTCCTCCCCTGTTCCATTTCTGTTCACAGCTCCTTGGCTGATACAGTATGCCCCTCTTGAGCACAACCGGGAAGTCATGGTAGAAGGGAGGCTCTCAGAGACACCTGCCGCATCTAACAGGGACTTATGGTGGCTGATGAGCTCCACAGCTCATCCTTAATTAGGAAAGCCGCTAAAAACACCACCAGAGAGCCCTGCCCCAGAGCTGCGAAGCGCCTGTTTCCTAATGCGAGTTGCTTGGGTTGATTGATACTTGTTTTGTGATTCCTTCCGTCAGCTTTCTCTGGTCCAGCCATCTGTTTTCTACCCAACAAGAGGCACATTGGCTCCAATCCTTGCCTGATTTGCAGTGAAGATAACTTAATGGTGGGTTGCAGGCTTGAACTGGGGCTTGGAATTGATGGGCTTTTGGCATTGAGTCATCACTGGGAGAGTGCAGCCATCATGGGCTGGCAAGACTTCTTGGGCTTTGGATTATATTATCTGAGATTCAGGGCCATGGTTAACAGAAGGTCATCTGGAGTCTCTGATGATGCTCTTAGAGCTTCTGTTATGCTCCTCTGCTTTCCTTAGGTCTATTCGTCAGCCCTTCTGGTCCCATAGCCCATCTACCTGGACATTTTGATGTATGCCCAGTGGAAAAAGTTCACACCTAATTCTTCTGAGTCAAAGCCCCTCCTTCTTTGGCAATAATCGTGTAAAGAATATTACACTGGGAAGAGGAAACAAGAAAGTAAGGCATAGCCCTGCATTCAGAGAGCTTTTAGTCTTGGTTGGAAACACACACACACACACACACACACACACACACAATGTATTTATGTAAAAGATCTGAGGAAATGCAGGAAAGTTTATGGTGAAATTAAGGTTTAAACTGTGTTACCAATAGTAACCCCAAGAAATGAAGAGTTTAAAACTGTCAAAGAGTTTGAAATCTTCAGGAAAGTCTTTAGAAGGGAAGCAACCCATGATGTGAGTTTTAAGGCCTGGGTCATATTTGGATAAATGAAGCCACAGGGATGAGTGGAGAAGAAATCTGTTTAACACATATATGCATAGGTAGACCATGCGTACGGGCAAAACAAAACTCTGCTTTTGAATAACAGTCTGGGTGTAAAAGAAAGTCAGGCTGGAAAAATGCTAAGTTGCTAAACTGTGTTTGCTCAGTTGTCTCCCCAGCATCAGTCTGAGGATGTTGCTGCAATTGGCAGAGGAGGAAAGCACTCAGCCCCAGAGGGCAAGTGCAGGCAGAGCTCATCCATGCTGTGTGGGGTCCGCAGGGTCAGATGCAGCAGAGGAGCCGGGCTGGCTGCTGAGCCTGGAGCCCTGGGTGGAGAGCAGCTGGGCAGGGGGAGGCCCAGTGGCTGCCATAACCAACGTGCTGAGTTCTGGCTCCATTCAACCGGATCCGATGTACACAGGGTGGAATCCAGCTTATTTAATGTCTGGGATGCCCGGCAAATGCATAAATCCAGCCATCGGCAGGGAACATAGGAAACCACAAACAACTCAAGTACTCTCCAGAATTGAGGGCACCAAGATCCCAAGTAAGAAGCTGGGGATCTTGCACATCACTGGTGGTGGTGGGAAGTAAAATTGCTAACTAGGGAAAGAGAGGCAGAAATGCAACCTTTTGCAACTAAAGGGCTGGGAATGATATGCGTTGAGGAATCTGTGGGTTTAAAGAACAGAGGGTTCTCCCCTGGCACTTGGCATGTGGGCTCATGACTGTAGGACATGTTTCAGGGCAACAGGCAGGGGCCAAGGCCTGGGTACCTCACCTCTGTTCAGTAAGGTCCTGTTGACTTGGATTACAAGTGCTTCCTGATCCTGGCATGACTGGGCAGAAAGAGAGATGCAGGCAGAAACAGCCATCAGCTGTCCCTGAGGGACTAAGACAGGTAAAGCAAGGAAGAAGACAGGTGGCTGAATAGCATATTTCTTAGATTTTCCAGAAGGAAAGCACACACACACACACACATAATTCATTCCATGGGCCAAGTAAGGTATATGTGAAGACTTGTGACTTTGTAGGAGTGAAATGCAAGGGATACAGACATTATCACTCTGAATTTAACTGCTTAAAAAAGCTGACGATAGTAAAAAAAAAAAAAAAATTCTAAATGACGCTCTAAGTTCAGTACTTACAAGTCAAGAAAGAAAAGAGCACTTTTCTTTGTGTTTTTATTGAATTATCTTTTCTTTGCTGAAGATTTAATATTTCACTCAGGGATGTAAAAGTATATAAACTATTTTTAAAAAGTTTAATAGTAGTTAAATGGTAGTTAACAAAGTAACTGCTAATTTGTTTTAAAATAAAAGGTACAATCTATGTAACTATGTATACATATATACGCATATATACATATGTTATATACATATCATTTGTGTATTTAAATATGCAGGCCAAGTATTCCCAAATCCTCTAGTCTTGGGTCACCCATTCTTTTGTTATGTAAATAAAATGATTTGAGGCTTCCAGCCCTTGCAGTGTTGGATATTTTGCATCAAACCCAACCCAGTATTTTGCATGGGGGTGAGTGTATGTCAAGCGGAAGGAGATTAAGTTTCCCTGGTCAGCTTTCACTCCAGAATTCTGCTCCTGCTGTGTTCTCAGTTTCTACTTGGGTCCTACCCAGTGTGGCTGCTCTTTAAGTCACCCAATGAGTTGGGAGCTGGGGTACCAACCTCCTTCCTTCACAGCCCCACGGAGCAGCATTGATATGAACACTTGTGGTTGAAGCTCTTACAAAAGCCTTGGAGTTGACTCCAAGAGACTGATTGCAGACCAGCCCAGCATAGGAAACACTCCCAAATTGAATATTATAATTCTTCCCCCAAAGTTCTTTGGCTCTTCCTGCCACTTTTCTATAACCTACTACTATCCTCACTCTTTCTCAGGGTGTGTGCATCCCTGACAGGGTTACCAGCCCTGAACACAAGCTCCTCCCACTTTATTAAACAGAATAAACTAGTTATCTTTGTTTCAACTTTTTTCTGCCCAGTCTGGCCTGGTCCTTACCATTGATTAACAAAGACATTAATTTTTTTAAAAAAATAATAGAATGATTTACCCTACCTCCAATTTTTGTATCACAGAGGACTAGTATAAGCTTTGAGATAACACTTTTTCTTTAACTTGGCCTATGTCATATTATTAGGCCCAGTTCTCTTTCTTGCCAATAATTTTTGTGTGCCCAAATGGGGCAGTGAAAATGTAGTTCTCTTATCTAGTCATTCCTCAGGGCGCATGTTTTGTTTTATTTTGTTTTGTTTTGTTTCTCATGTTAAGTATTTGTGCATGCTTGACAACTGCAAAATTCAAATTTCAACTCAATCTCTATTTATTGAGAAGCTACTATGTTCCAAGTACTATGTCAGGTTATAGGTGTGCAGAAACGAATAAGTAACTGTTCCTGTCTTATTTTAAGGAGCTTAAAATCTGGCGGGGGAGACTGACTCAAACAGAAGTGTTTAATATTACATGGTAAATGCCATGCTGTAGATATGCACAGGCTATGATGGAAGCCCAGAAGGGGTTTGGAATATCCTGGAGATTCAGGGAAGTCTTCTAGGAGGAAATGAGGCCTGAGCTGAATCTGGAAGAATCATTAGTATTATCAGCCAGGTGCAGAAGGAAGAAACAGCATTCTGGGCACAGGAGGTTGTGTGGGAAAGAGTATGGAGGCCTGGGACAGCCTAAGGACTACAGTCAAGTTGAGCATAGAGGGTAAGGCACAGTCTTGTGGGAGATGAGACCAGAAATGAGGTCTGGAACTAGACCTGGTGATGTTCTTTAACCTGCAAAGAAGCTTGAACTTCATCCCATATACAGTGGGGAGCTATTAAGCAGCAGATGGGCTGTGGTGACACATAGACCTGGGTTTTCTCTCATGGCAATTAAATTAACAGAGCTGAGCTGGGCCAAGACTCATAGGAGGAGAAGTAGCTAGAAAACATAGTTGAACTAGTCCAAGCAAGAGCAGCTTGACCAGGATAGGAAGAGATTGAAAACAATTGAAGAGACTACATTGGCTTTGGCACTCCATTAGATGTTGGGCCTCCCATGGAAGGTTGTGTCCCCTCCTCTCCCCAGCAGCATCTGCACACCTATGTCAGCCCATCTGATGTGGTGTCAGCAAACTCATCCCCCAGACTGATGAGCCTACAACCAGGGACTGAGGACACTCCGCCTGGGAAAATGGTGGGAGTTGGTGGATATGTGGAGCACTTCAGGCTGCAAGTAAGAGGACATCCCAACTCCAAGGGACTTAAACAATGATACGATTATCACAGGTAATCACTCAGGCAGAGTGGCTCACAGGCTGGCTAATCCTGCAGCTCAGTGGTGTCAATGTCTCTGCACACTTTGTCCTTCTGCTCTGCCATCCTCAGCACAAAAGCTTGTCCTTGTCTAGCTGCCCTCATGGCTGGGCACTATATTCATACCTGAAGACTTCCAAGAGCAGCAAATGGCTTCTTTCCTTATGTCTTTTTTTTTTTTTTTTGCAAAATGAGGAAACTTTTCCCAGAAGTCCTCAACAAACATCCCTCCATCTCTTGCTGGCCAGAATTGACATGTCCATGGCTCAACTATTGGAAAGGGGAATAGCACCACCATGATTGGCTTAGACCAATCAAGACAACCCTTTGTACCTGGAGAAGGTGACAGGGGTGTTTTCTGAATCACCTGGATGAATGGAGGAGAGTAGGAAAGCTGAACAAACGCTGACTTCTGTTAAGAAGGAGAAGGAAAGACATTGAATGTTGGGTAGACATCTAATATGGCTGGGAGGGTAAGTAGGGCTTTAGCACATAAAGAAGCAGATCCCTTAGTTACAGAAGGTAGAGTCCAAAGACTCACAATGCTTGAGGTTTGGAAGTACAGATTCAGGGGAAGGAGATGGGAGAAGTGTAGTTCTACAGACCCACAGCACTTCTTGCTAGGATCTAAGGCAGCTTAGAGACAAGCAGGTGGTGAGTGGGCTCAGGAGAAGAGCTCTAGTTTGCCAAAGTGAGAGTAAAAGGAAATTGGGTATGCTTTGAGGGTTTGTATCACAGTGACAGCAAAAGGCAAGGAAAATGCATTTCCTTACCATTCTAAAAACAGAACCCCAACAGGAAGGATGTTAGTTATTAGTCCAGAGTCTTCCAAGTCCTTGGGTTCCATCACCACCAGGGCTTCACCAGCCTGAAGTGATTTGAGTAAACGTGAAATGTGGAAGAATCTTTAGGGCTTCTGGAACTCTATGGCAATCCTTCATGTGTTATGTGACTCACTTCCAATGTCTCGTTTGGGCTTCTTGAGGAGGAAATGCCTCAGCCTTCCTTCCACTCCTACAGGTGAGAATTTGAGCCTTAAGAAGCAGCAGGTGACTTAGCTGAGGTCACACCACTGATAAATGGGGGGGCAAGAGCTGGACTCAGGATTCCTGGTGCATTTCTCTGCTGCTTCTGCTCATAACATGACCATCTGTCCAAGAGCTCAGAAAAGTGCCGGAAATGAGTTTATTCACAAGGAAGAAAAAGAGAAGGAAGCCCAGAAGGGAAGAGAGAGAAGGGTGGCTGATCTGTCTTCTGAGGACTCTCCTCCCCACCCCTCTGTCCACACCACCTGCCTTGGCCCAGGTGTTCTGAGTGGTGAGCCCCTGTTCGCCAGGGAAGAAAGAGAGGGTCTGCACAGAGGGGAGGGGTGAATGCACAGCTGTCCCTATCTTTGCTGTCCTTCATAAAGACACTTTCACATCTCCGTTTGTTCTCCCTTTCTCCTAAGGAGAATAAAGTAAACACACAGCCCTGGCATGTCTCTCTCCCAGCACCCCGCCCCTGGGCTGCTTCCCCCACTGCCTAGCCTCTTTCTTTATCCCTTCACACCAAACACTTTCAAAGTTAATTTCAAAAAGCTGAGAACACTTGATAGTTTTAATTAATCCTATGCCTGGGGAAATATGATTTTGTGCATCCGAGGCCTCTCGGCTTCTCTGGATAGATAGCTTGTTCTGGGGAATGCCGACATTTCTAATTTAGTTGTGATTATGCCAAAGATTCATTTGTTTGTTTGTTTATTACCTAAAAGAGAAGCTAATGCTGATATGTGCGTCCTCAGGAAGAGATTTCTAGTTTTCCTAATAATGCTACCTAGTTAAGCAGCACTTTAGGGCTCGCCTGGTGCCCTCATGTTAGCATCACAGGTCAACGTCTTGAGGCAGGGAGGGAAGGGCCATCCCCCCATGTAGACAGGGAGGAACCGAGGCCCAGAGGGGTTTGTTGGTTTGTGCCTGGTCACACATTTAGGGGGAGTGAGATCCAAACCAAATCTATCTTGTAGATCAGGAGTTTTTCCGTGACAACTCGTTTTCCTTTCTGCAAGAACTCCTGTGAGATAATATGCTGCCCGTTGCCAGCAGGGCCAGTTGGAAAGGTGGCCTGTGGTCACCATTATGCTGAAGGGTCTTTTTTACTTGGGAAACATTCACTGATGCCACGCTGAGCCTGTGAGGTTCAAAGTGACAAGGTGCTAGACCTGTGTCACAATTCTTCATGCCCTTACCTTGCCCTCTCCAGTCCATGCACAGCAGGAAGGCACATGACATTTTATTAAAGTATAAGTGATTCTTGGAGTGTGATAAATGCCAGTAGGTAAGTTTCAGATAAATAGTTCCATATTCTTGGCAAGGGTCTCAATTTTAGTTACCTTTTGCAATAGTTCAATTATCATTTAGTTTAAAGTGGTGGAAATCCAACTCAAACTGGCTTCATCATAACCAAGAATCGCAGTTCTAAGTCTGGCATCAGATATGTCTTGATGCAAGAGATCGATGTCACCATGATTCAATTTCTCTCCATCTCTTGGCTCTGTTTGACACTGCCTCTATTCTCAGGCAAGCTCTCCCCCTGTGGTTGAAAGATGACTGCAGTGGCTCCCATCAACTTCAAATTTTTGAGAATGAAGAAAGGCTTCTCCTGGTGGTTCCTGTGGGAACCCTTCTGTGGAAGCCCTGAGAATTCCTCTGATTGGCTTGGTGAAGTCATGTGTCCATTCTGTACCAGTCTGTAATGAGCTGATTGGTCAGGCCATGGTCATGTGCTTCACATCTGGTGCTGGGGATAGACTGAGAATGGAAAAGGGATGTCCTAGAAAAAAATCAGAATAAAATTATCAATGGAGGAGGAATCATTGCTGGGCAGAATCGACCCCTCCCCCCAAATAGTACATTTTGTCATTTTTACTTTCAAGTTAAAGTGGCTAGACTGATTACACTCATCTCCCTTAATAACAGAGGGAGAAAAGTCTTTTCTAATTGAGTCCGCAGTCCTCAGCTGGGTTTTAGATCTCCAATGTTAGTGTCCTTCTTGGATTCTTGCCACAGAATTTTCCTAAACTAAACTTCTACTTTCTCTAGCTCTAGGATTAGATTTCTAAATTTGTCAGTTAAAAAAAAAATCCTCCTACCTCTAAAAACCTTGTTTATCTACAATTTAGACTCTTGGTCCCTCACCATTTACCTTACTTCAAGCATTATGGGCTGCAGCATTGAGTCTTCCAACTTACCCCAACTTGCTCTTGCTTTCTTGGAAAGACTATTACATTAACTGAACATCTTTTGGCCTTTTTTTTTTTTCCAGAGTCAATTTTTCCTTTCTTTCTCCATTGCTCCATGCATGCATGCTGTCTTGGAAATAGAGACACATCCTGGGGCAATTACAACAGGTCTGTTATAGCTTCTCAACATGCCTTTCTCTGCTGGAATGGAAAATAAACACAGAATGTCACCCACTCAGCCAATATGAGTAGTACCTGCAATTATTATTGGGGCTATGCCAACTACTTCAAATAAAATAAGTACGAGTCTCAATCTTCTCTTTTTATGGAATCAGAAAATCATAAACATGTTTAAGACTTCCTGGGAGATGATGCCACTTTCCTTGTCTGTCCATTTTGTTTGTTTCACCAGTGGCTCCATTACTGGGGCACCAGCATCCTAAGAGACATTCTCTAATGAGGACAGTCTTCTGAAGCTCATCCTGTAGGTTCTTAAGTAGGGAGACAAGTCCTCTCACTTATTTATTCAAATATTCAATTCAAATGTCTAAAATGTTTTCAACAAAAGTGTTCTTTCTCATTATTTTGATTATTTTCTCTGATTCAGGAGATCCTCTGATAGTAGGGAGGGTGTAAGTATGCATAGGTTTGGAGAATATTTTAATTTAATTTAATTTAATTATTTTTTTTAAATTAACCATTTTATTTTATTTTTTTATAAATTTATTTATTTATTTTTGGCTGCATTGGGTCAGTTGCTGCATGCAGGCTTTCTCTAGTTGTGGCGAGCGGGGGCTACTCTTCATTGCAGTGCACGGGCTTCTCATTGCAGTGGCTTCTCTTGTTGCAGAGCATGGGCTCTAGGCACATGGGCTTCAGTAGTTGTGGCACGTGGGCTCAGTAGTTGTGATTTGCAGGCTCTAGAGCGTGGGCTCAGTAGTTGTGGCGCACGGGCTTTGTTACTCTGCAGCATGTGGAATCTTCCCAGACTGGGGCTCGAACCTGTGTCCCCTGCATTGGCAGGCGGATTCTTAACCTCTGCACCACCAGGGAAGTCCCTGAAGAATATTTTTAATAAAGCATCTTGATATTACTAAAGGAAAAATGAAAGTTGGTGGGCAAAGGCCGAGAGTGAAGGCAAGACAGTGGTGAACCCATATCCGATTGAGATAGGTGCCTCTGAGGCCAGAATGCAGATTGGCTGGAACTGGAGGGCTCTGACCCTTGCATTAGTGTCCTTGTCAGATAGACTGTAAATTTCATGATGGCAGCAACAGCATCTTCTCCATCTTTTTATTCTCCCAAAGGACCGCATACACATTGAGAGCTCAGTGGGTATTGATTCATGAATGAATGACTTACTGAATGCAGGGAAGAACAAATAAATAAGTGAATGAATAAACAAGTCACTGGAAAAAAAACCTGGTCAGTGTGATAATTCACTGAGTCCAGTCTGACTCTTATTTTATTGATTACTTGTAAGTTAGGGACCTAAGGATACTGTGAACCTTAATAGCTTCATGACACTTAAAAGTAGTCTAATGTGACAAATTTTGCCGAAGTAAGATATGCCTTATACAATCCAATTTCTTTTTTGTACCTTAAGAATCACCTCTTTCTCTTAAGGGCCTGTTCATGTGACTCTTCCAGCTAGGAAAGTGGGACTAGGTGCTGGGACTCTTTATATATTGACTCTGCCATGATTCAGAGGCAAGGTGGCCATGACTGTGTTGTCAGCCAGGGGCTACTTTTCAGGAACTCTCTTATATGCATTTATGAGATGTCTGGTGGAAAACTGAGGCTACGTTTCTGCAGGATGGCCCATTTGGGAGCCCATTGTGTTACTCACTGAGTTAACAAGAAACTGAATTGTTTTTAGCTGGAGTCACACTAGAATCTGGCCCAAGGGTCTCACTTCTCAGGCCCAGTGCCTTCCCCAAACCCGTCAGCATTTTCCCCTTTATGATTCCTGCAGGGCCTTCTTCAAGGCCTCATGCTGTGTCTTGGGATTCCCCTTTATAAGAGAGCAAGGGGAAAAGTGCACCATCCCCACAGTGTTCAGTGACTGTAGCCTAGTAGTGGGATGTCCCTTGAGAGAGAGTCTCCCCCTCGCTCATCCCTCCCACTCTTCCTGCAGGCAATTCATTTTGACAAACACAGGGAAGCTGGGTGATGGGAAATGAAAGCTTCAGGCAGTAGAACAGGAGAATGCTAATTGATAAATAAATAACTGTGAATGAAACCAGTGACTCAGGAAAATCATCAGGGGGCATGGAGCAATCAAAAGCTCCAGACCCGTTCCTGATGATGGAAGAGAGAAGCAGTGAGGGATGGGGAGCAGTGGCAGGGGGTGGGGGGCGCATTGGAAATTGCTCTATAGTCAGGCAAACCTAGATTTGAATTCTGGCTTCACTTCTTTTTTTTTTTTTTTTTTTTTTTGCGGTACCTGGGCCTCTTACTGTTTTGGCCTCTCCTGCTGCGGAGCACAGGCTCCGGACACACAGGCTCAGCCGCCACGGCTCACGGGCCCAGCCCCTCCACGGCATGTGGGATCTTCCCGGAACGGGGCACGAACCCGTGTCCCCTGCATCGGCAGGTGGACTCTCAACCACTGCACCACCAGGGAAGCCCCTGGCTTCACTTCTTATTAGCGTCGTGACCCTAGACGACTCATTCAACTTCACAGATTGTGTGTTCCTTTATCTTAATGTGAGGATGGTTCCTGTCTTACAGAACCCTTGTGAGAATTAACTGAAACAACCCATCCATTCATTCATTCAGTAACAAGAAAGTATAAGGTGAGATGAGTGCCTGGCAGACTTCCTGGCAGATGTTAGGCTCTCAGAATCATATATTTGACCTCTTTCTTGAGACCTCGAATTTGTCCCAGGAACCGTGAAGGTTGGCAGTTTCTAAGGACCCTTCCAACTCTAACATTTAATAATACAGACATCACCTTCCCGGTTCAGTGAGGGTCTGGCCAAGGGAACCCGGGGTTTCTGGCTGAGTGCAGGCCATGTGCCTGCTCCAGGCACAGACCTGTCCCCAGCAGCCAGCTTCTCCTCGCCTGGGCTTGAGCACTGCCATCCGGCTGGCCTTCGGGAAAACCACGTCTGTGCAGATGTTTGGAGCCAGTTAGCATCAGCTGGCATTTATAAGCGACATTTAAAGGTCACCTCGATCCTCCTGCCAGGGAATCAGGGAGGGAGGGTACAGCAGAGAATATAGACTTGGGTTGAATCTAATGAGCTTGGACAAGAAACTAGGAGTCTGCAAACAGAGGGGCAGGACGTGTGAAGGACTTCCTTAGCAGGAGTCATTGGAGGAGTTCAGGGGGTGAGTGATGCCCAGTAGAGGAGGGGAGAATCTATTCAGCACCACAAAGAGACAGGTCCTTGAACTAGCTGACTTCATCCCCACCAGTGAGGGCATATTCAGGTCCTGGGGTTTGTGTCCTCTGAGAAGTGTGGTTGGAGAGGAAAAGTTAGTGGAAAATGCCTGGAGAAATACCTCTACGTTATTCCTTAGTAATGCTGTATCCTGCCCAAAGGACAAACCCACCATATGGTTAGAGAGGTTCATTAAGCATATTTTCTGAACCAGCAAGTAGGACACATTATATAATCTGACCAGCCGATACTCTATCATGTAATAGAGAGATAATAGACTTCCTACTGGTAGAACGCCTTGGAAAACAGGAGGTGCTTGGAACCCATGTAAACTGGTTATATTGGGTTGGCCAAAAAGCTCGTACGATTTCACGGAAAAACCTGAACGAACTTTTTTGCCAACCTAGTAGAATCGAGTGTTGCCGTTCTGAGTCAGAGGAGACAATGCTGGAATGATAGAAGCCGGAAGGGCAATGCCCTGCGAGAGCTCTTTGGTGATGAGTACGATGCAGAATGCATGCCCTATTGCCATCCCTGCCAGCTGCTCACTGCACACTAGCTTCTCATTTCCTCCCTATAAACAGTCTGCAAATGTGATGCAGCAGCATGAACGCTTACCTTCCCTGCCCCTGCCTTCCTTCTATGACCTGAAGATGAATTCCGTGTCTGCTTCTGCCCCATTGTGCCTCATGAGATTGTGCCTGACTAGTGCTGGGCACTTAGCAAGGGCAGGCTGCCCAGAGTCCATGCTGATTGCAGCTGGCTAAGGTGTGGGGCACGGGAGTGATGGGGAGGTATTTAATATGTGGTTCTCTGCACTAGGGTGTGGCTTTGCAATACATCAGGAGAGGGTCATGGAGCTTGACTTGCTTCCATCTCTCATATACAGCCTTACCTACTGTCTATCTCTGGTCTACCACATAAACCTGAATAAATGTTGAAGATTAAATAAAAAGATACTAATCTTTCCCAGTTTTACCCGTCTTTCCAATCTTCCAGTGCTTAGCAGAGTGCCCAGTGGAGAGTAATCTCTTCCTACATGTTTGAGGAGTGCTCAGAAATGGGTAGGTAGCCAGCTGGGTGGTAGGATCCACAAAAGCCCTCCTTCCCTCAAGCGTTTCCTTTGCTGTCCCCACTGCATACAAGGCTGCATCATCTCCATCTTCGAGGAACATTCCACTGTGTCTGAAGGAATCCCCTGATAAAAGGCTAACACCCTGGAGAGGGTCTCAAACGCATTAAGCAAAAAGCACATTAAGCCACTGTCAGTTTTAGCCAGGACATTTTAGTGGGGCTTAATTTATCAGGCCTCTTTCAGATGTGACACCTAGCTGAGAGGGATTTGGATTTAGTAGAGAAGGAGCTTGACGGCAGGAAACAGAAGGCAAGAAAGACAGGAAAGCCCTAAGAGGAAAAGTGGGGCTGGCTTGGGAAGCCAGCCTGCAGAGGGAGCTGGCGAGGTGATGGGGATGTGGCCGTGGGCTTGGGTCTGACTGCTTAGGAGGGAAGGTGAGTGAAATGCTCGCCTGTCAGGAGAGAAGAAGGAGGGAGAGGCGTAGGGCCCCAGAGGCTGGGCTGACCCACAGCTGTGGGGAGGGCAGGCCTCCCACCAGTCGGGGTAGCCGTGACACCTCCTTCCTGGTTGTCTTAGGGCCCAGGAGCCAGGGCAGCTATGGGACTCTCAGGAACCGTGCCAGCAGATGTTGATGGCAGTGGCATGGAGTCCCTAGAGGCACCAAGTTTCTTCATGAACCCTTATTTTTATGGGCTGATCCCTAGAGGAACCTTGGCATCACTTCCCTTTCACCTCCCTAATGCATCTCCCAATCCTCAGGCTGTGCCCTCAGGGGGAGAGACTTTTCAAAAACAGAAACAAAGAGGCTAGAGCCTGTCTCTAGTCTTGGCCTCTCCTTGGGGCATTAGCAAGGCACCTGCAGCATCGGCCACTGTTGCAGTACACAGAGCGTCTGAGACTGGAAACAGGCAGATCTGCTGTTCAAAGAAGAGCTCTGTTTTTTTTAAAGAAATGTGGGAGAGGGAGGAAGACCAAAGGCTGAGGCTGAGGGAAAGGAGGAAAGTGGGTTTATAGACCATCCACGAGGTGTTAAGCACTGTGCCCTTCACACACACCTCATTCTCTCTTGCCACATACAC
Source organism: Leucopleurus acutus (assembly GCF_964270905.1). NCBI lineage: Eukaryota > Metazoa > Chordata > Mammalia > Artiodactyla > Delphinidae > Leucopleurus > Leucopleurus acutus. The sequence continues at coordinate 99,135,373 of NC_139150.1, read as the reverse complement.
GAGATAACATGAGTGTTATCACTAACTAACCCACCAACGCAGGTGACCTTCAGAGAGGTTACGTGATGGGTCCACCTGGAAAATGACAGGCACCCGATTCAAAGCCACATCTGTCTGACGCCGGAGGGAAGGAAATAAATGGGAGAACAAAGGGGAAAGAGAAGAGAAAGGGAAAGTTTTTCTCTTCCAGAGTTTAGTCCCTGTCACGACTCTGGCCGTGTTTACATGACAGTGCAGACAGGATGGCCTGGGGGCGGGGGTACCTCCAGACAAATGAATGGACCACTCCAGCCTGCAATCATGAATCTGGGTATGGGCTGTCAGTGGGCTCTCAGTGGCTCTGCACTGACATTGACCAGAAATCAAATCACGTGGTCTGGACCTCATCTTCACGTAGGAAGCCTCGAAGTCTACCTGCAGTGTGGAGAGGGGCGGCTGGAGATAATGGGGCCCAGGTCCCTCAGAGAGGTTCAGAGATGGGTCTGGATTTGCTGCTTGGATGACCACGGCACCAGCTCCATCCTTGGACCCCTCCTAGCTCTGACCCATGCTTTTATCAAATTTATTCCTGAAAGGCAAGATGAAGGCCTGTCAGGATGTCTGCTTGGAGAGATCTTCCTCTCTGCCTGGTCAAGAAGCCTTGGCCATCAAGCCCTACAGAGTGGACATACTGGTGCCTGGAAGCAGAAACTTATCATGGTGTCCCCAGGTGTCACCTACCTCCACAGTCCTCCACACACACCCCTCTCTTTTCCCTTCTTATTTCTGAAAAGTCCAAAAAAATTTAAAAAGGCAATTTTCTGGGTCAAATTTAGTAATTATTTGTTGAATCAGTTGACCTTCTCCAGCATCTACCCCATGTGAAGTTCTGAGTAACATGCAGATAAATACAGCGTGTAGTTCCTCCCCTGGTGGATATACTGAGAAAATAAAAACAAGGAGGAATAATAATATCAAAGCTACAGTTATGACATGTTGAGGATGATGGTGGCTTTCTTTATACAGTGCTTTCCTTTGTCTAACTTCACCTTTCCAGTGAGCAGAGCACACCTATCAGCACAACTATCCCCACTTGACAGATGAGGAAACTGATGTTCAGAGGAGTTAAATCCTCTCCCCAAATCAGAATGAGCAGTTAGTGGCGGTACCAGAACTGGAACCAAGGGCTTCTGTCTCTTAACCCAGGACAGTGACCTTCAAAGTATTTGATTCACGTTGACCAGGTTAGGCTTGTCTGCAGCCCCTCCCCGACCTGCTGTCACCAGTGGTGGTCTCTACTGCTCCCTGTTTCTAGGCTCAGCCCCACTTGGTCTCTGAGCCAATCTGGACCAGAAAGGAAGTATGTCCATGGCCTCAGCCCATCAGTCTATGGGGAATGGGTTTCCTGGCATCAGCACTGACTGGTGAGTGCCCAGAACGCCTTCGTGCCCACCATGTCACAGCTTCCCCTGAAGCCTTGTTTTAAAACAGAGGTTTTATTATTCAGGTATGGTGAGGCCAACGGAGCAATAGAAATTTACCACTAAAAAGATAGTTTGTCATGCTCACAGGTCCCAAGAGAAAGGGCCACACGATGTCACTGTCAGCTTGGGGTGGAGGGAGGGGAAAGAGGGTTGGTCAGGAGGCAGAGGGATCAAGGGGGAAATTGTGGGCGAGAGCCTTTATTGCAATTTCTGCAAGAAGACTTGGGTGAGGCAGCATAAGCAACTTTAAGATTGGCTAGTTAGGGTCAGTTTAGCAGGCTCTGGGGTACAGAGGCTGTCCCTTCCTGTCTGGTGCCTTGTCTCAGGTTATCGGGATAAGTGAATGCAGTACTGAGTGGTTGAGAGGATGGGACTGGATCAGTTGGTGTGCATTTGAAAGGTATGCACCCTGGCTAGTTATTTACCATCTCTAGGAATTAGCTAAGCCTGGGAGAGGCTGCCCCTGCAGGGTCAGCAAGGTCCCAGAAGTCAAAACATCAGAATACAGAAAATCAAAGACATGGTTAATATTTACCTGTTCCATGGCCATGCTCTGTGACTGGGCTGTTTTCTTTGCTCAGCACTCCTGCACCCCTAAGAGAATCACACCCCAATTCTAGCTCCCACCAGGCCCTCTTCTGGCAAATCCATCCTATGTTATTCTACCATAGGCCAAAGTCCTGGGGTGAGAACCCTGCTCATCTAAAACTATGATGCCATCACCCCCTCATCTTGAGGCTTGCCACGTTCAAAGCATCTAACTCTCTTCTGTATGAGCTGGGTCCTAGGACATCTTCGTATTTAAAAGAAGTTTTCTTTGAGGAAATAAAAGTGTGAGGAAGATAAAGTTATGCTAGAGAAACACGTCAACTGAGTCATAAGAATAAGGATCACCCTCCCTCCACTGGGCTGATTATTAGTACCCAGATCCTTATCCATTCATTATTGTGGCAAGCGCTGTCTAGTGACAGGTTAATTACACAGTTCTGGGTGATTGGAAAGTAAATATATGTTAAGAGAACACCACTGTCAAGATAAAAACTATCTATTAGAAAGCCCTCTTGCATGGCAAACTTCATCTCCATCTTTTCAACCTGAAGGGATTTTTTTCCTTGTTGTTTTGAGAAAAATCTCCTCTGCTCTTCCCTCTAGCTAAGATGTATTTAGTTCCGGCTCTTACCCACATCCTTTGCCTTCCCCCTGGGTAATGCACCTTGCTGGCCCAGTTTGGAGCTCTGCTTCTATTCTGAGTAACTGTCTCTAGAGTCAAACCTCTTGCATGTGAGGTTTATATGGAATGGCCTTGGAGAAATTCCTGATTTTCTGGGACCGCTTGAGGTAGAGAGCAAAACTTCCACTTCTTGGGTAGCTGTGTGTCTGTGTGGAAATTCAGGGCCCTCCCAGACTGCTTTCCTGGAAACTGTGAATGCTGCTGAACCAGAGTGACACCCTGGAGGGCCAGGAGCCAAGTAATCCTACCCCTCAAGTCAGTACAGAATTGATCTCTGCAGGGCTTTTCTTGCACTTTCTCTCTGAAGGGAGGGGGATGAGCTACCTTCCAGCCTCATTGGGAAAGACCCATGAAATGATCACAGGCTATGGCTCTGCCCTCCTGCATCACCCCAGTCCCATCAATACTGCCTGAATATTTTGAGCAACAAAAACAAAACATGTAAATTAGATTTATTCTCTGTGATATGTAAAGAATGACCACCGAAGAGGAAACTTCACATTATTTTTGCACAGACATGCCTTAGCAGAAATGTGCTTCAGGTAGTGAAAACTTCTGTGTGGTTTTAAGTGATTTGGTTTGAGTTGTTTTAGAATCAGGGTTTAGACTTTGACTAAAATACCTTTTCTAGTGTGCTATAGTATAGGGAATACTTACTATGTTTTGCTAAGCTCTCAAATCTCTTCTATGAACTCTAAATTGGAAACATGGACCCTTAGCTCAAAATCCAAGTTTTCAGCAATTTCTGCATCAACCTCCTCCTTACTCTAGCAAGTATAGGAGAGGTAGCTGAAAAGCCAGGTGGTGTGTCTACCTTAATCTCCTTTCTCTCTTGAATTCATTCATGTGTTCAACCAGTGCTTACTGAGTATCAACTATATGCTAGGCATTGGGTATACAACTCTAGATTGACCAGTATGCATGCTCAGAAATTTCATAAATGGGATGGAGAGAAATAGAAGGGTAGGAGGCACTGCAGCCTTATAGAAATAGTGAGTGTTGAAGGGGCAGAGATGAAGGAGTACATAATATCTCCTTGTGTATGCCCTGATCCAATATCTGATCTACTTAAGGTCATAATGAGCAGCAGAACCAGGCCTGAAACTCTGATTAATTGGTACATGGCACATGGAGCAATGTTGGATCCCAGCAGCTGCTGCATAACTGCCAGTTAAATCTGAATTCTGCATCATGACCATCAGAGTGGTTAGCAAGTGACCAGAGCTCCACTGAGGGCCAGGACCCAGCTGGCAGCAAAAAATGAGGGACAGGCAGGGGGAAGAAAACCTTGGAGAACACTGGGAGATCTGGGTGGTCAGGGAGTGTGCAATGAACCTGGATCAGTCTACAGAACATGAGGTAGGGAAACTGGACAGACCATGGTTATCCCAAGGCTGCTTTCTGAGGCCATCTGGTCAACCACACTCAGTAAAAGCCTGTGTTTTTTTTTTTTCTAACATTTACCTGCTTCTCAAATCACACCTGGACAGAGTGAGGGTGGGGTGAATGCGGGGCCATGATGGAAATGGAGCTGGCATACTGTGTTGGCTAAGCCCTGGCACAGACGGGGCCCCTACTGGGGAAGCCCACTGCCCACTCCCACCATGGAAGAGGGCAGCCCCCTGCATCCCTGCCTTTGAGCCTGTTTTCTTCTGTCAGCAGAAGTGACAGAGCTTAGCAGGCCCATTGTCTACTCCCAACAGTGCCCTCCCAGTGGGACACACTTCTCCAGCCTCACCTGCCTGAGGGCCATCATGGGTCTTTCCAAATGGAAACTGATGTTCTCTTCAGCAGCCTGGCTTCCTGGTGACATCTCCTGACATGGCATTAACAGAGAAAATAGCAAAATGGATCCCCTGGGCCATGGAACATCGATTTCTAGTTTAGGTCCCTTAGCTATGCAGCAGCAACAGATATGGCAGGTTTGATTAGCTTTCTCCACAAGGGAGTCAGACAAGGGAGGAAGAAGTGCTCAGCCTCAAGGGGATTGGGGGAATCAGGGTAGAATGGTTTTAATTCCTCAAATCATAGTTTTGAAATGGAAATGGGAGGTGAGTGACAAGAGGGGATGAAGGGCTGTAAGGATTCGGTGAGAAGTCACTTCTTTTCTCTATATCCCATTGGAAAAAAAAACAAGGATTAAAGGCTCTTTCTGAAGGCAAATACCTTGTCAAACTTTGGTGAAGCCCAGGATCTACGTGATCCGCCCCCCAAAAGAGGGGCTATACACCTTTTGTTGAGGGAAACCATTAAAATGTATCTCTTTGGAATTGCTCCCCAAGCTCTGTTGGTCTCATATTTTGCAGAGGGTGGGGGGAGGTCAGGATTCTACTGATCCCCAACCTTCAGAATCAATCCTTTATAACCAGACAGGGCTAAGTTTTCCTTTAACAAAACCTTTCCTTTTAAAAAAGAAAATAAGGTGACTAGGAAATACCCATTGAGCCTTCCACCCAATTAAAACTTTTTCTGCAGTTGGGCAGAACTCAGCTTGCTCTCCATCAAAAAACCTCAATTACCATGAAATGCGTTCCTTGCTCTGGCACCATAAATAAAGCATTTTCACAAAAGAATAATATTTATGTTATCACCAGGAATAGAAAGAGAAACACACCAAATGAAAGATGCTGGTAGTAATCAGCAATGCCATTTTCATTGTAGTTCTTGGACCTCTTAGTGCAGAACACACAAGCCCCAGCTCCCAAGCTCGACTCTATTTAAATATATATATCTCGATGTATGCATCTATCTCACTCCCTGAATATACAGAGATATATATTATCTCTTTAAAATATTAAAATAAATTACATCTTTGCACAGAATACAGACATTAATTCTGTTTCCAGGAGATTTGTCAAATCAGTGGCCTGTGTTTGCATAACAAGCTCTTTGGTTATGCTGTGCAGAATATAAATTACCATGTTGTCAGCTCCAGATGAAAATCACCAGATTTTCAGCAATGTCTCTACCATTGATTAAGATGAGCTTTATGTTATAGCTTCAGGTAATGTCTATAGGTAGCTGATTCTTCCCGGAAGTGGCTGCTAGTGTCCCCACCCCCCATATTTTTGTTTGTTTTTGGCTGCACCACACAGCTTGTGGGATCTTAGTTCCCTGACCAGGGATTGAACCGGGGTCCACAGCAGTGAAAGCCTAAGTCTTAACCACTGGACCGCCACGGAATTCACCCTATATTTTTAGAGAACACGATTCCTTTCCTTCACCTCTTTCATTGCATCTCACACACACACACACACACACACACACACACACACACGCGCGCGCGCGCGCACACACACACACACACCCCTTCTGATATGGGTTTTGAATTATTTGGTGGAACTGTGGACTATTTCCTGCCAGACTGGGGGCAAGACGTTTTAACTCATCTAGATTGTTCTGAGGTTTAAGGCACAGAAGGCTCAAAGCAACTCACAAACTCCAGATTCCCAGGGAGCAGAATATTTTTCTGTCTCTGAGTGTTATAAGCAAGGCTACAAATAATAGTTAATATTGGATGAATGCTTAGTATGTGCCAGACACTGTGCTAGGAGTCCTAAGTACATCATGTCATTCACTCTAACAGCAACAGGTGTCATTATGATCTCCACCTTAGGGATCAGGAAATTAAGAGAAAGTTTAAGAAAGTTGCTGAGGGACCACAGACAGGAAGCTGCTGATCTGGGACTTAAACTTATGGCTGAGTCAAGAGTCCAGGCTTTTAGCAAGCTCAGAACACTGTGCTGTCTTTATCCTCGGGGCATCTCTGGAGACAGCAAAAGGCTCCTTACCCAGGGTTCCAAGGCAGAGGACTCAAACAATAGCGAATGCCTGGTTTTTCTTGTAGGATTGAATGAGGTGCTGGAGGACAGTTCTCAAACAGATTCACCTACAGAGCGTGGGAGTTTTAAAAAGAACTAGAATGGTTGAGTCACTCCTTGGTTTCTCTCACCAAGACTTACACTGTGACCTATTTCAGTGCTCATGAAATTTGGTGCTGATAGGACCTCTGATTAACTGGTCTACTTGCTCGTTTTATACGTGAGGGCATTTAGGTCCAGACAGAGGAAGGAACATGTCCAGGGTGAGATGACTCTGTTTGGGATGGTTGAAACCTTTCCTAGTTTTCAGGGTACTTGTCTAATGTCCAGAAAGAGCTCATTGAGACTTGCTTTGGAATGAAGCATAACGGGGCCAGGACAAACTTCTAGAGCCATGCTGAGGGATGCTGTGGGGTCTGGGCTGGACATAGCACCACTGTCCCAGGCCTAACTGGATGCTACAGCTCTGAAAATGATGTAGTGAGTGAACACAATAGGTGTTGTTTTTTTCAGTCTGGTTTCCAGAATGCTGGCCCCATATGTGATTGTAAGGTACTTTGTTGCAATCGTGGTATTTCTTCATGATCATTTATAGGTGCAAAATGCGTCTAGACCTGTTTTCTCAAAATGATAAAATTTGTCTGTTCTGTTTCCTTTTTGAAATGTTCAGCTCAGCACACTTGAAAGCCAACAGAGAGAACAAAATTTAACTTAGATTTTAGCCATTCTCTTTCCAGTCTTGGTATTTCTCCCTCCAAATTATATTTATATTGGAAGCATTTCTGACCATAATTTTCATGACCGTATGTAAAAGCTGTATCTTGGTTGAGCAGGCAGAAGATGACTTCCTGGGTTTCTCGTCAATGTTCACTGCACCCTATGTTCCATTGAGGCCAATTGTCTCCTAAATAATAGCAATAATAACAGCAATCAAAATACGTTGTTTTTATTTTCCCATGTAGCAGCAGGACTAGATTGAGCTGACACTGCATGTGTTCAAATGGGTCTGGGAAATCCTCAAACAGATGCATTTTAGGGGTTTCTGTTACTACCAAAGAGCACAAGCTTTGGAATTAGTAAATTGTAGTACGGCAGAGACTTCTAGTTGCCTCCTGATATTCATACTTCCCTTTATATAGTAGCAGAACCAAATTTAATTGGACACATTGCTTCCCAGATAAAAGACTACATTTCCCAGAATTCCTTTGTGACTAGGTGAGGCTATGTGGCTAAGTTCTAGCGAATGAGATGCAAGGGGACATCTAGTGTGGGGTTTTTGAGAAGTCACTTAGAAAAGAGGGGAGAGTGTCTTTCTTCTTTCTCTCTATTTTGCTCCTTGGATCATGGAGGTGATGGCTGGAGCTCTAGCAATCTTTTAGGACCATAAAGATGAGGACCACACCTTAGAGATAGTGGAGCAGAGAGCTAGTAAGAGCCTGGTCCTTGATGACTGTGGATCTCTGGATTTCTTTTACTTAAGAGAGAAATAAACCTCTATCATGAGACTTCACCATTTTTCAAGTCTTTGTTATTCTAAGTTGGGCCTAATTCTGGGTTTAATCATCATCTTTTATGGAGATATTAACCTTTGAGCTTCAGTTTCCTTAATTATAAGACTCACAGGTTTCCAGTTTTATAATTTTCTAAGGTATTCTGAGAATTGAACATTTCATAGATGTCTAGTGAATGCAAAGCACACAGGACAGTTCTTACTACTTTCTCCCCCTTAATAATTTCAAGGTGTTATATATACAAGTAGTTGGGAATAAAAACCATGTGACAAGAATATTTAGAGCAATCAAGGGATGAACTATATGGATAGGTGACCAAATTACAAATACAGTCTCATTGCTCAATTCAGTTTGACAAAGGTAAAATAATTAATCAAGCTTTTAGATTCTGTCTCACTCCAAGTTTTTTAACTCCTATCCACAGTGTGAATTATATCTGTTTTTCACTGCTGCCCTGTTTATGAGGAAATATTGACCTGAATGTTTTATTCAGGTATTATACCTGAAAAATGGCTTAGCTTTGCTCCAGTCAACCCCCGGATATTGTAATTCTGAAAGTCACACTGTCTTTCCCTGTTGATGTCTTGCTAAATTTACATTTACTCTCTTGGTTGGTCTACTTCTGCTTATCTAGGTAATTCCCTACTTCCAAGCCCTTTCTAATACTCTCTAACTGACTATCTGATCAGAGTACCTTGTGGCTAAACTTGTAGTGCCTCCAACTAGAACCTTCTTGATCTTCAATTTCTCCCCTAACACCCCCTGGTTCCTGTTCCACTCAGTCTACTTAACATAGTATTCTTTTAAATCCAGATATATATATATATATATATATATATATACATGATATATATATATCTTATATATATATAATCTTATATATATATATAAAATCATATGCATATATAAAATCTTATTTGATTTTTACAATAACCTTGTTTGGAAGGCAACCTCCTGTTAGAACATGGGAGACATAGCCTCAGAGGAATTAGGGGCCCTAGAACATGAGAGACATAACCTCAGGGGAATTAGGAGCCCATATGAGATGACACACATTGTTCCTGGTGGGGCTGGGATTTCTAGTCTCAATTTTTTTTTCATTTCGCACCACAGTTCTCTCCCCAAATTTGAAAGCCACTCATGTAGGCTGCCCATCAATCAGGACTCACATTTCTATTATTATTGCTGCTGCCTCCTCCAGACAGAGATTCATTCTGACCCACATATATTCTTGAGGATGAAGGATTTGTCACATTTCATATTTGAATAACATTTTTATACTTTTCCAAGTGCTTTCCTGTACATTATCTTATTTGATATTCACTGTATGTCTGTAAGGTAGGTATTTCTTTTTCCCCCATTCTCCATATGAAAAAATGAATGCATGAATAATCTAAGTGATGAATTCAAGATCACAGAGAAAATTAGTGACAGAATTGAGACTGTGTCCTTTGACTGAGGAATTGCATTTTCAAAGTATGTATATGGAGAGTGGCCCTTTTTGAATACTTAGACCCAGGTCTATGGTGAACACCTAGGCAGAACCGACGTAAGTGATTCAGGGGCTCTAGCTCTTCCTTTTAGAAGTCTTGTGAGCCTTGTGATCCTCCATCTCCTCTTCTATGTGTCCCCCACCCACTGCCACATTTCCAGGTTACCTATACAAGCACTCCTCTAAATAACATAGGGACAGGAGTCAGTAGGGAAGGCCAGATGACTGTCATACAAAGCCTGCACTGTCCAGTGCTGAACAGAGGCTTCAGATAATTAGTACTATAGATTCTCAGAGGACTGAGGTATCAGTATGACTCCACCAGTCCTAAAGGAAGGAAGTCTTCATGGAGGGTTGAGGTTGGTCTGGCTCTCTGGTCCCTAAAGACAATATAGGGTCACAGAATTAGCTCTGGGGTGTACGTCAGTACACATAGGTTTGAGCCTCAGCTCACTGTTGATGTGTTCAGTGACCTTGGGTAAGTCAATTGACCTTCCTAGACCTCAGTTTCTGCATCTTTACCAGAAGGCTGAACTAACTTTAAAATGCTTGTATTAGTTCATTAGGGCTACCATAACAAAGTACCACAGACTGGGGGCTTAAACAACAGAAATTTATTTCCTCACAGTTCTGGAGGCTAGAAGTCTAAGATCAAGGCTCCGTAGGTTGGTTTCTTCTGAGGCCTCTCCTGTTGACTTGTGGACGGCTATTTCTTCTTCCTCTGTCTTCACACGGTCCCACTTTGTGTGTTTGTGTCCTAATCTCTTCTTCTTATAAGAGCATCAGTTATATTGGATTAGGGCCCACCAGATGACCTCATTTTAACTCAATTACCTTTTTAAAGACACTGTCCCTAAATATAGTCCTTAGATATTGGGGGTTAAGACTTCAACATGTGAATTTAGGGGGGGACACAGTTCAGCTCATAAGAGTGTCCAAATTTGGTCAATCAGCAGAACTCAGTAGGCTTCAAAAAATAAAAGTTTCTGAGCTCTAAACCTACTCTCTAAGAACTATGAGAGTTGGAGCCCAGGAAATGACCTATTTTAAGAGCTCCCCAGGTGATGGGCATGCTTGGCCATGTGTAGAAGCCCCTGGGCTAGAGGACCTCCCAGGGCGTTTCATTTTGAATGTTCTTTGTACTTAGGATTCAGGGCAGCCCCCAGGGGGAAGGTATTCTCACATGGTATCTGTCCCGGAGAAGGGTGAAGGCACAGGTTAAGAAAGGGGGATATCCAAGGGGTGCCTCAAAGGGCTTCCAAGTGTCTTTTGATGTACAGAGAGACCATGGCAGGGGTGGTAGGCTGTCAGGTAGGAAGGAGAGCCACCCCTCTCTACCAGTCACCCTCAGGACCACTGCAGCCTAAATTTGGTTTCTTTCTGTGTGGAGCGGCTAACACTCCTGAATATTATTTTGGTGAAAAATTCTGAGCTTGGGACTAAAACAAGTGTTCCCAGAAATGATGAGAAGAGACACTAGAGTGCAACAGCCAGAGATTCTTACTCAGAGAGTTCAGACTTCTGAAAAAGTGAGGGCTCCATGGGTAAAGTATGTTAAAAAGAGCTTGGTAGTGTTTATATGACCATGCCACTCTCTCACTTTGGCCCAATAAAGCAGAAACTAACACACCATTGTAAAGCGATTATACTCCAATAAAGATGTTAAAACAAAAAAAAAGAGCTTGGGCTTCTCAGGCAAGTGAGTTAATTCAGACCTGTTTTCTGCCACTTACCAGCTGTGGGATGTAGGGTGGGGCACTTGGCATTTCAGAGGCTTCATTTCTTCTTTACTATATTGGAGAGACTGTCAGAGGAGCAGGGTGGTTATGAGACCTGAGATCATGGTTGTAAAATCCTTCCTTCAGTGTCTGGTAGTTGGTGGGCCTGATAATCAACCACTATTTGCTCTTCTAATTCTGGGTTTCCTCCTCTTTTTTCCAGTCTGTATGTCCCAGCTAATCACACACTTACAGAGAGAGAGGGAGACAGAGAGGAAACAGAGAGACAGAGAGAGACACCCAGAGAGAGACACAGAGAGAGACAGAGAAACACAGAAGCAGGGAGACCTAGGCAGAGAGAGAGAGACAGAGAGAGAAAGAAAGAGAGACCGAGACAGAGAAAGGATGAAGGAAGAATGAGGAGGAGGAGGGGGAACAAAGAAAAGCCCCTGTTACTGCACTACTTTCTAGGCTTGGAAGAGTCAATGCCCTTTAAGAGAGGAATGAAACTGAGCTGCTAGGGGCTCAGAGTCATTTTCTGGTTGTTAAGCCAAAGGTTTCTCCCTCAAAGAGTACACTTCACTTGGTATTGAGCATAAATATCAGGGATGGCCCAGTCGTCCAATTTCTGCTCCACTTTTTTGTTTGTTTGTTTGTTTTGCGGTACGCGGGCCTCTGCCGTTGCGGAGCACAGGCTCCGGACACGCAGGCTCAGCGGCCATGGCTCACGGGCCCAGCCGCTCCCCAGCATGTGGGATCTTCCCGGACCGGGGCATGAATCCGTGTCCCCTGCATCGGCAGGCGGACTGTCAACCACTGCGCCACCAGGGAAGCCCTCTGCTTCACTTTTGATGTCACCTTTGACCCACCAAAGATAACAGGTAATATTTGCATTTTTCCAATCACTTTTTAAAGCAAATGAGTGATTTATTTGCAGATTCAACTTGCAAAATGAAGAGCTAGGTTTCACTGGCATCTTCACTTTGCGCATCAATCAATTTTCCATCTGGGAAACCCAAAGCTCTGAGGTTGCCACAATGCCTTGCAAATACGGGCATCTCAGTGAGGATTCCAGGAAGTCAGGAGGAAGTGAGGGAGGGAATGAAGTGGGTTGTAGGGCTCAGAGAAAGTGCACTGAATGTGTCTAAAAATTGTTCTCGGGTTGTTCCCCCCATACCAGCCTTTTCTGTGCAACTGGGTCATAGGTTCTTCGAGGGCAGGCACCCTGCTGGGGACATCTGCATGCCCAATGGCACTTTTGTGCCATCATACAGAGCAAGTGGCTGCATGTCTGTACTTGCCAGGCTGAGCTGGAAGGATGCAGCCATGGAAGGAAGGGAGAGCTGCCCTCAGCTTGGAGGAGGTGCCCAGGGTCCAGGTGGGTGGTCCTGAGCCCCAGGGCATCAGAGCCCTGTATCTGGAGGATGCTGATTCTTGCTGATCCTATAACTTGGTCATCACTGGTACATACAGATGTGAACATACAGAAGTGAACCTGCTGAAGGAGCCTAATATGCTTCCTCCCGCCAGTCCCCTCCCTGCCACGTGAGCGCTTCTGAGGAGCCCTGGGGAGCTGGTTACAGTTGAATTTTATTTCTTTTAATTTTATGAGTGAGAACCCCTGGCTTGATCAACATGAGAGAAAATGATAATTTGCAAAGTTTCTTTTCCTCCCTGAGCTCTCTTCCTGGTTGTTTACCTGAAGAGAAAGCATCTTTTGGGCAAGGTGCATTTTCCACTCGGCACATATACTTCTGTTATTAATTTTGCTTTATTTATTTATTAACCTCTTTCCTTTGGGGTTTTGTGCTCTGCTCTGAGACTGTCTCTCTAGGGATTTAATCTCACTGCGGATCATTGATTTTAGGCAACAGTTTCTTAAGGGTAGGGGCTGTATTTGTCTGGATAGCGGTGTCTTGCATTTGTTCTGGCTCTGGCTCGTGTCACAAGCCTGACTCACAAGCCCTCATTTGTTGCAGATAGTTTTCTGTGAATTTCTCTTTCCCACCCCAAGCCTGAAGCCTCCTCAGTGCCCTGCTCTGGTTGACAACTGCACCCCCTGGAAGGATGTTGCCTCCTGACACCTTGCAGGGAGCCTCAAATGACCTCCTCAGCATCTCCTTAGAAATATTGCTCCCCTTTCCTTCTGTCCTCCTCACCCACTGAGGAAGAGAGAAGAAAGGAAAGGGGCTTTAGAGTCAGGCAGCCCTGAGACCCAACTCTGTCTCCATCATGGAAATTTTGGCCAAATTGCCTTCCTGTCCAGACTCCGTGCTTTCCTTTACAAAATGGGAAAAGCCTTTTGCAGATTGTCATAGAGGAAGAACAAGGGAACATGGCAGACTTACCTAGAATGTTGCATAGCAAGTCTCAGAAACGTCGCTTTGCTGTTCTCAGGCTTAGCAACCCCCTCCTTGCATCGTCTTTCTTCTCTTGCAGCTCTCAACCAGATGATCTCCTTTTCCTTTCCTCATATCCACTTGTGACTCAGAATATGGACCAGCTCACAGAAAAAGGCACACACCTAGGATGCAGCACTGAGAACGGGACATCCCAGCATTGGGGGGGCACAGTGTCACCGACTCAATATTGGAGCATCTGAATCTGTGACTGAAAGATGCCCCTGGAGAACCACAAAACCATACTCCCTTCCCCCTGCTTTCTAATTAAATCCACTTTTGTTCAAGCACCAGCATTCGAGATGAATAAGAAACACCGCTCCTGGTATTGTTTTTGTTTTAATTATTAGTACTGCAGCAGTATTTTTCTTGCCGTTTTTCTTTGCATATATATGTTACTTCAGTTACATTGTGGTATTTAAATGGGCTTTTGAGTGGGAGCCAGGGAACTTAACCATCATTTTCAATATGGTTTCTTTGGGAAAATGTAATACTCACTTCCAAACACACTCTGAAACATGACACAGCCTGTTTACGAGTTGAAGGTGATCAATTCGGCTTTTATTTTCACAAAGCAATTTCATACTATTCACTACGTTCCCTTGAGATGGTGTATTAGGCTGGCAGGGCATCCTCCTGTGCCCCAGAGAAGTTAGGTCAGTTGAAATAGGTCACACAGCAGAGCAGGGCCTGGGTCTCCAGTCTCTTCACTCTTAAGCCACTGCTCCTTCCTTGACCAGGGAACTTTCCAGATTAGTGCTCATTGGAGAGGACTGTGCACTGTGCATGTTAGTACCCACCTAGACTCAGGAGAAAATGACCACCTGTGTCTGACTTCTAAGAATGTCCCCTCAGGCTACCACCACCCACTTCTCTGTCCCATCCACATTTTCCCTTTGGGGGATGCATGCCTGTTGGTAATACCATGAGGGGACCACAGGCTTCAGAGGCTGGGTCTGGTGGAGAGAAGGATTCATCCTGCCTCTCCCACCAGGCCACATTACTGGATACTGCAAATGCCAATGGTGTCGGTTTATTTATTCCGCAAATATTTGCCAAGGGCCTATTACATTTCTGTGCTAGGTGCTAAATGGACACAGTGGTGAATAAACACAAAGGAGCTCCCTGCTTTCACAGCGTTTTCAGTCCAGTGGGGAAGACATTTACACAAAGGAGTCACAGAAAATATGATATGTGTTATCACAGGGGACGTTTGTGGCTAGTGGTAGCATGTTAGCTGATACGGCATGGGATATGGTGAAGTCTGAATTGCTGCTTCAGGGTTTGCATTTAAAAAATATTAGTCAGGCAGACTCTATGTATCCAGCATGGTGCTAGACCCAGAATTCAGTGAATAAGGCATCATTCTGACCTTCAAAGTGGTCAAAATTGAGTAAGAGGAGCAGTTTACTTTTTCTGTGTATCAAACTACCCCAAAACTGTGGCTTAAAACAGTGACCATTTGTTATTTCTCACAATTCCGTGGGTCAGGTAGGTGATTCTTCTGCTTTGAGTCGGCTTGACCGATCTCTGTGGTCAGCTGGCAGCTCGGATGGGACTGGATGGTATAGGATGAGTTAACTCATGTATCAAGCAGACTGGCTGGTGTACGGCCTTCAGCCAGGCGGCTTGTCTCAAACCCCGGTAGGATGGACTCTTCAGATGGTCATCTCAGTGTCCTAAACAGGAGACACTGCAAACCCCAATGCATAAGCACTTTTTAAGTCTGCTTATAGAACATCTGTGATTGACACATGAGCCAAACCAAGTCCCACAGCTAAGCCCAGAGTCAAAAAGGGTGTGGACCACACTAGGGTGTGGGTGCAGGGAGTTGTGAACATACTGGGGGCAATACTTCTGTAATCCAGCACTTCTGTAACCTGCCTCAGACATATAAATAAAAGCATTAGTGTCTTGTGGTAAGTGTAAAGAGAAATAAACAGAGCTCATTGGTACCAAAGAGGTGGGAGCAACTAACACAGGGAAAATCAGAGAGGTTTCTTTTTTTTTTTTAATAAATTTTATTTGTTTTATTTTTGGCTGTGTTGTGTCTTGGTTGCTGCGCGTGGGCTTTTCTCTGGGTGCAGTGAGCGGGGGCTATTCTCCTTTGCAGTTCGTGGGCTTCTTGTTGCAGTGACTTCTCTTCTTATGGAGCATGGGCTCTAGGCACGTGGGCTTCAGTAGTTGTGTTACGCAGGCTCAGGTAGTTGTGGCTCGCGGGCTTAGTTGCTCTGTGGCCTGTGGGATCTTCCTGTATCAGGGCTCAAACCCGTGTTCTCTGCGTTGGCAGCCGGATTCTTAACCGCTGCACCACCAGGGAAGCCCCAAATCAGAGAGGTTTCTGAGCAGAGGCAGCTATCTGTCTGGTGGATAAGAAAGAGTTTGGTAAAGAAAGAAAAGGAAGCATATTGATGACATATCTCAGAGGCGACAGTGAGTGTGATTCACAGCAGATAGACTAGGGAAGCTAAATTCCCATTTTTTTCTTCACTAGCCATTTCCCAGAAAATGATCCCATACACTCCTTGTTTTCATAGAAATTGTGCATTTTGAAACAACCAGCCAGTCACTCTCTAATTCTTACTTTTTCAGCATTTTCAATGCAATGCCATGAAAAATCTCTGTACTCAGTTTAATGAACTGTTTGACCTTATCAGGGCGCACAAATTACTTTTTTCAATGACTGCCTTTAAGGGTGCTTGGTAACATTCCTTTTCTCGTCTCTAAACAACATGTTGAAAATCCAAAGTATTTCTGGCCATTTTCAATCATAAAAACGTAGTCCATACAGGAATGCAAGAATAATGCAATATTAAGCCACCTATTACTATAATAACACTGACATAGTACCTGACATAATGTTTTACAACCCCTTGTTTATTTGCTCATTGACAGACTTCCTGTTTCAAATGTGAACTCTTTGAGGGGAGGAACCATTTTACAAGTTTTCTCTTGAATTCCTAGGGCTCATAAGAGTCTTTTATATAGTCTAGGCACGCAATACCTAGCTGTTGAATGGAATAATGAATATAACTCACAATAGCTATATAAATATTATAGATTAAAATACTATGAAAAATAATTTAAGATAGGGTTCAAACTTGATTCATGATAAAAGTGTTAATATAGTAGAATAGACAGATATTTCCTTAATTTGGTATCTATTCTTTATCCTCAAGACAGGATTATGCATAAGAGTAACACAGTCACATTAAAGTCAGAAACAAGATAAGAATGTCCACTACTGGAGGTACTTGCCAATGTAATTAAAGAAGAGGAAGAAAGAAGTGGTATAAATATTTAAAAGGAGGGGTAAAATTTAGTAATTGCAGACTATATCAATGTATAGCCTAAAAAGGAAGTGAATCAACATAAGACAGTTATAAACTATAAGAACCATAAGAGTAGTTGGTAAGGAGGTTGGTAGAAAAACATATTCAGATATCAGAATCTTTCATATATACTAATAACTGTTGAAAGAAACGTGCTGGTTATCATAGCAACCAAAATGATAACATATGAATATAAAAATATTCCAAAGCTCCAATAATTTGAGGCATGTGGTACTGACGCAGGACTAGAAAGATCAATGGACTAAAGTAGAAGGTTCAAGGACTAGCAACAAGGCATAGGGGAAAATAATGTGCAGTAACAATAATAATAATGGTAACTAACACGTAGGGAATTTACTATTCATTCTAACCTGACATTTTAACCCCTGCAGTCAGGATCCAGTGTTCATACTCTTAACCACCAGGGTATACTGCCTCTCTTTTTTGCTATAGTGCATTTGAGATAAATGGCACCAAGTAAATTCTTCAATAAATAATGTTGGAACAGCTATGTAGTTATCCAGAAAACAATAAAATCTGCTTTCCAAATCACCCCTTACTCCAAAATGTATTCCAATGAACCAATATTGTACCAAAGAAGATACCAGTAGAATTCATGAGAATGTTCTTTTGTTGTTGTTAATAATCTCAGGATGGGAAAAGTCTTTTAGAGTTTGACACAAAACTCAAGTATCTTTAAAAAGAAAATACTGAAAATTAGATTATTCAAATGTAACAGTGTTCTTTATGGAAAAAATACAATAAATAAAATAAAATAAGACATGACAAAGAAGAAAATATTTTTAACACATCTTGAATGTAATGTGTGCCTAAACATGATTAAGAAAAAAGAAAGCCTAATAGTCCAAGTCAAACATGAGAAAAGAATATGAAGCATTAACATAAAAGAAAATGCAAATACACCCTAGGTATGAAAATATGTCAAATAATACATATGAAGAGAGAAAATGAAATTACAGTTATAAGATACCTATCAGACTGACAAAAATGAAAAAGCTTGATGACACAATATGTTGGGCACATTTTGAGTAAGGGGAATTACTAATCATCACTGGTGGGAACTTGATTATACACTCTCTACCAAAATTACCTGTATATACCCTCTGACTCTTCACTTCCACGTCTAGGAATTTATCCTGCAACTGCATTAGCACAAGTGCATAATATTGCTATTTAATGTATTTTGCCTGTACTAAGGAAAAATACTTGGATAACTCAACTGTTCATCAACAGGGGTCTAGTTAATAATGATGATCACCATCCAGTGGAATGATCTGTACCTATTCAGAGGGATGTGGAAACTCTCAAGTACTGACAGGGGAATCTCTCCATGAAATACTGTAATATAGTGGGCATAGTATGCAACCATTTACATGAGGAAAAAATGAAGAATTTCTGTGTCTATCTGTCTATCTAATATCTATCATCGATTATCTGTCTACCCATTGGCTTGCAAATGCATAGAGTATCTCTAGAAAGACACAAAGGAAACAACTAACATTAGTGGCTTTAGGAGAAGGAAACTGGGGGACTGGGATAAGAGGGACCCTCACTTTCATATTTTCTACCCTTGGAATTGTAAAACCTGATACAAAACGATATTTATTTCTATATATGAATGCATGGCAATGACCACTATAAGCCCTCATGAAGCAGTCAGATGCTTACTTGTATTGATAATGAATAAGTCTGGATTTAAGAACTGATCAGAGGAAATTCTGTACAAAAAAGAAAAGGAAAAGGCAAGAGCAGAAGTAAGGGTGGATACTAAAATGAAAATCACTATTAGGATAAGAACTAACATTAAGGTACAGGTGTCTCTTTGAGATCTGATTTCAATTATTTTTCTATCTACCCAGAAGTGGTGTTGCTGGATCATAAGGTAGTTCTGTTTTTCTGCACCCACATCTTTACTGCATCATTATTCATAATAGCTAACATTTGGAAAAGACACAAAATGTCCATGAACAGATGAATGGATGGGAAAACTGTGGTATACAAATACAATGGAATATTATTCAGCCTTAAAAAAGAAGGAAATTCTGCCATTTGTGACAACATGTTTGAACCTAAAGGATATTAGGCAAAGTAAAATAAGCCAGTCACAGAAGAACAAATACTGAATGATTCCACTTATATGGGGGATCCAAAATAGTCAGACTCATAGAAGCAGATAATAGAATAGTGGTTGCTAGAGGCTGGCAGGTGGAGAAATGGGGAATTATTTTTCAATAGGTATACAAGATGTATAAGTTCTAGAGATCTGCTATACAACATTGGACCTACAGCTAATGATATGGTATTGCACACTTTAAAATATGTTAAGAAGATAGATTTCATGTTAACTGTTCTTACCAAAAAATACCAAAGAACACATGGAAATTTTTGGAGGTAATGGATACTTTTAGTGTGTTGGTTATGGTGATGGTATCATGGGTGTATGTATATGCCCAAACTCATCAAGAGGCATACATAAAATGTATCTAATTTTTTGCATATCAATTATATATCAATAAAACTAAAAAGAGAAAATTTTCCTAATAAAATATTATAAACTGAAAAAAATGAACAGATCAGCTTATGTGTATACAATAAGAAAAAGCCCAAAATGACTTTAAGTAAAATAGAAATAACAGTCTAAGGCAAAAATATAAATCATACCAGTGGAAACAAATGAGAAAGTGTACGTGCACAATGAGAGAAAGAAAAAAAAACTTTCTTCATCTTCCTACAAGGGCACTAATCCCATCAAAGGGGCTCCACCTTCATTACCTCATCTAACCCTAATTACCTCCCAAATACCCCATCTCCAAATGCCATTGCACTGGGGGTTCAGGCTTCAGTGCATAAATTTTGGAGGGACACAAACCCTCAATCCATAGCAACGTGTAATCCTCATAATAACTATATGAAGCAACTACTATTATCTCAATGTTACAGATCAGGAAAATGAGGCACAGAAGGGCTAAACAAGTTGGTCAAGGTTATACAGCTTGCA
This sequence comes from Leucopleurus acutus, assembly GCF_964270905.1. NCBI lineage: Eukaryota > Metazoa > Chordata > Mammalia > Artiodactyla > Delphinidae > Leucopleurus > Leucopleurus acutus. The sequence goes on along the minus strand of NC_139150.1, from coordinate 99,115,387 downwards.
CAGCAGCAAAACTGGGATTTGAGCATGTGTAGGCTAGCCCCCAGGGTTTTGCTTGAAACCACTGTGCTGTCTCAAGCACAGGTGCTCTGCACCACAGCAGATCCCTACCAGTGTTCTCTTTGGCTCTTAGACCCTCACTGCCCACCTCACTGAACTGGTAACTCAGAGCCTGCTGGGCCACCTGGCACTAGGTCTGGGTAGGGTCAGGGTTTGGCTCCAATGATTGGAAGATCTTAGAGCATGGCATTTTTTGGTTCCTTTTTATTGCCAGCTTGGGGGTCTTGTTATTAACTCTGGGGCACCAGGAAAAGTGCCTTCCAATATCCAGTACATCTGTGTGGAGCAAAGGACATGACTGGATGTTAAACTCCAAGAACTGGCTCTCTGAGGCAATGGAGACAGAAGAGCAAGTCAGCTTGACAAGATTCAGCAAATTCAATTACATATCCTTCCTCTGTTCAGAGATCCTAAGTATCACTTCACCTGCATTATGAAGTCGAAACTCAATGTGGCTTCACCCTATTTGTCCCAAGTACTTCCTGCTTCAGCCCAATGAGGAGCTCTCAGTCCAGCCCAGCAGCTTCACTCAGCCACTTCAAGATCACCATTTTCTGCTCCTACTTTAAGGCTGTAAACTTCCAATGAGATAGTGGACGTGAAATGCTTTGCAGGGCACATTTTGCTACACCGCCAGCAGAAAACACTAACCCAGGTAGAAAGCAGATCAGTTTACAAAGAATTTTAAATTCCTCCTCACAGCATCCCTCTGAATTAGGAATTACTGGTCCTGGTTCTCAGTTGAGGATGCTGAGACTGGCGAAGTGGTTTCTTGGGCTCAGCTGCTCAGCACGCTGCTGGGCTGTTGTTAGACCCAGGGCTTGGACTCCAGATCCCGTGCTCTTTGTTTTTTTTTTTTTTCCCCACATAAGGAAGCACTTATTTGAGGTTTAACGTGAAATCATACAAATAAAATGTGTATGAACACAAATCCATATTGAGCCATGACACAGATAACAAAAGACAAAGTAAAAACAAAGAAAACTCATTGGTGGCTATATACAGTTGGACACAGTTGTGTCTTGTACACTAGAAATAGAGGACCAATCTTCAGTGTTGTCCTGCAAGATGGGTGGGGGGCGGGAGGGCAGTAACAGATAACGTTCAATGCTGTGAATGACCAGTTGGATACTCCTGGTTCCTTGGATCTCTAGGTCAGGGAACTTTGATTTCTACCGATTAATATGGTGAAAAAAAAGGGGGGGAAGGAGGAAAGAGGTTGGCATCCCTTAGGTTCAAAATACAAGGAGGATAAAATCTTGTCAGACACTTAATCACTGTTTCTCAACAGTTGCCAGACTCCAACGCCATTAGACTAGGTTTCCTCAGGCCTAACAAGCACAAGAGCCACAGCAAACATTCCTTGGGATAATCACTTTACGTGGATTAGATCAATTCATCCTTACGACAACCCTATGAGGCAGGTGTTCGTATTAGCCACACTTCCCCAAAGAGAAAAGCTCCATCCTTTTATCCTTGTCACTGTCCTTTAATCCCTCGGGGTCTACTGTGATGAAAATGAAGCTGGCTGTGCATGTCCGCTCATAGCCATCTTGGGAACCTTTTATTGGGTGATGAGAAGTAATGCAAAGATCACTTCTGTTTTGCTTTGGAATGTGGTCCTTGGCCTTGGATTTGAAAGTAGCTGTATGTGACATTTGGGGAATTCCCAGAGCGGTTCCTAGGAGCCAAATGAGGAAGCTACCATGTGAAGTTCCGATGCCAGGAGGGTAAAGGGTCACGAGTCTTCCTCCACTGGAGCTTCCCTGCTGAAGACGGTCCTAATTACCTCCCAGTGCCAACTTCCTCCTCCTCCTCCCTCCTCCTTCCCCTCGTTCTTATTAATGTGAACAACTATCCCTCAAGGAGAGATTCCTCTGGGCCAGGCTTTGGTTGCATATGGCTCATGACTTAGTCTTCAAGGCCGTGCTCTGTGAGACTTGGGGGCATCCAGAGTGAGCTCTTTCCTCTCAGCTCCTGAGAGCTGATAGTTCCATTTTCAGAAATCCAGGGACCCCACTGTTAAACAGAGCTGTTCCTAAAAATAAAATGATATAAATTTACAATTAAATAAATTACATTAAAAACAAAGGTAATAACTACACTAAAGTAATTACATATTTACCAGCACATCCCTGGAAGTACCATTCTCCCCGACAATAGTGCTGAAGATGACTGAGGTTTTGAAGGAAGCGGCAAGGCTTAGAGACAGACCCAGAGGGAGTCATCTCAAAGATGCTGGCCCCAATTGGGGGGCTGCTTTTTTCTCAAAATGAAGCTACACTTTGGCTCCATACAGCTCATGGGTTGGAGATGGGGGCAGTAGGGGTGGTGACTGAGAGACCAGGTTTGTAGGAACTATTGTCTGGTGGGAAAAAACCATGACAACAATGAAAGGGCATTATGGGTGCAGAGGGTCTACCCTCTGACACCTGATGCTGTCAAAAATGTGCCTAGAACCAAAAATGTACCTGATGCTATCAACTGTTGTGCCAGGAGAGAGGGCAATGGGCTGGGTCTCCTATTTAGGATAAGCATCCACTCATTTCCTCTGGTGCCTCTGCCTCCCACTGGGTAATATGGGGTCACAGAGCCTCATTCCCAGAGAGGAAACTCACCCATAAGGATGAAGGTACCACACTCCAGCTCTCCTCTAAAGAACAAGAACAAGAACAAGGATGACTATCTCCAGAGGCCATGAACACACTAAGAGAAGGCAAAGTGGTGGTACTTGGTGCTTCTTCACAGAAAGACTCCAGATCCATAAATATATCCACTGGAATGCAGGACAAAACATAATGTATAAAAGATTGAATAGGAGATATATTATGCTATTGCATGGCAATCCTGTCTGCAGGAATTTATAGCTTCGATATATTCCCCATTAAAAGTGGTTCAGCTAGCTGGTAGAGAAGTTCAATTCATCTTGTATCTGCTGCAAACCATCAATATTATGGTTCACCCATTTAAACTGGAAATGGGACAAAATATTTGAGCTATTTATAATAAAAAATATGAAAATCTTTGTATTGGTGTTCATCATCTAACTCCTCCAATTTAATCAGAAGTCTCTGTACATAGCTCAGAGAACATTTCTCACCTGTGAAGTTGCTAGGATCTGAGAGGCAGGAATGAGGAGGAAAATGGCCCCATATCCCTTTTCTCAGAGAACCAGGCAGGTGCATGTACCTTGCTGAGGCCCTCTGTCCACAGGAAAGGCAAAGGGGCATCTGCAAAAGCCTGTGTACTGAAGGCAAGATGGGAAGGGGAAGGCTGAAAAGTTGGGATCAGGTAAGAGTACGGAAAGCCAGCAGGCATCCAAGTGCAACTAGCTGATGCTAGCAGATGTGTCCCATGCTGGCTCATGTTCCCAGGGGAAATGCCAGCCCCAGGCTCTCTGTCAGGGGGTTGACCTCACTGTGGTGGGATGTGGTCTTTGTATTGCCAGGACACGCATGCCTTACACTGTGGATCCTCAGAGGAGGCCCTGTGCTCCCCTAGGAATTACTTCCAAATTCGTCTGGCAGTTTTGGTTATGAAAACCTGGGGTCTGAGGCAGGGGGGTCCGAGGCAGGAGTGCCTGAGACAGCCCTGCACAAAGAACGTGAATCTGTCTTAGGTATATTCCCACAATGTCTCTCCCCTTTGCCCACACCACCTGCAACTCTCCACTCTCCCCTCCCTGGCTCTCCCACCACTAGCCTTAGCCTCAGTCTCCAATACCCGTCTTAGACTCACTCCCTTGTTTTTGAGTCCCTTTGATTTCTCCCACTTGACCCCTGTTCTCAGCTTGAGCGTCTTGACTCCACGCGCCCACAGCTCCCAGAGAGAAACTGCCTTGAGCTTTCTTGGCTCTACAATGGCCCGGGGAGCCCCGGGCCCTGGGAGGGGATGGAAATAAAGGCTAATCTCTTTACTCACGTATGCCTTGGCTCTATTTCCCCAGTGGAAACTCTGTCCTCCCTTGCTCTTGCATCATTCCCTGTGCTCTCCAGTGTCAAGTCAGTGGGACTTCCTTCGTGTGCCTCGGTCACTGGCAGCGCCAGGCCCCTCAGTGTCTATCCATCCAGGGAGAGCCCATTCAGGCAGTGCCTGGAGGATGGATCAGTGTGCATAGGCTCACGCGCATCTGGGTACTGACAGTGGAGGTCAGCTGGCACTTGCAAGCGAACATGTTTGTAAATCCAGGGGCATACTGGGGGTGGCTGGATCTATGTAACTGCCAATGTGCAAACAGGAGGCACATGGTTGGGTGCACTTGGACTTGACCTCTTCACCTGTCTTTGCTGCCACAAGATCCTTGCACACTGAGCCTCCTGCTGCCTTTCGGTGGAGCTGGGGTGCGGGCTGAGGGTCTGGGGTAGAATCCCTTGCGGATGGGAGCACAGTGTGTAGAGAGGGGCTCCCCTCTGGAGCTCCCTTTTTTCTCCTCTTTATTCATCTGTTTTCGGCTGTGCTCCCTTGCAGATCGCAAGGCTCAAAGAATATTTCAGAGCAGGCTCTTACCATTCTTCAAAGGCTGCAGCGCATCTACCCTGCCCTGGCCGTTCCCTGACGGTTCACCGCCGTTGGGCGCCGCTGTGTTCTGATCCCAGATGTACAAGCTCAGTCATGCTCCCTGTCTTGCTCCTGCCATTTCCCACTCCTGGAGCACTTTCCTCATTCCTATCCTCCAGTGTAAACACTGGTCACCTCTCCTTGGAGGTCCCAGCTTAAGGCTGTCCTCCCCAAGGAGGTTTGTGTGACCCTCACCCCACTCTGCCAGCTCTAGCAATCTTTTCCTTCTTGAATGTACCGCCCCCCCCCCATCATTTACTTTAGACTTCCAAGTGTGTCCTCTTAAGAGTGTTTGAGTTTTTATTTCATTTGGATAAGTCTACCACAAGTGGGGATTACTTTAAAGAAGATATATATTTTTAATAGCTAATGAGAAAGTGGGGGGAAGAGTAAATTTACTGTGAAGAAACTTGACCAACTCTATCTTATCCAGGAGATCAAGATCAACAACACTAGAGTTAATTCAAGTTGGTGGCAGGTATTCCTGATGTGATGTGATGAGAAAGGCACTTTCTCTCTGTCGTCTGTCTCCCGAAACCCATAATCTTAGTCTAGTCCTAAGAAAAACTTCAGACAAATCCTGATTGAGGGGCATTCCACAAAATATTGACTGGTATGCCTCAAAACCATCAAGGTCATCAAAAATAAGAAAAATCTGAGAAACGGTCACACTCAGTGGGCCCTAAGGAGACATGAATACTAAATGTGATGTGGTCCCCAGACGGGATCCTGGGGCAGAAAAAGGCCATTAGGTAAAAACTAGAGAAATCGGAATAAGATGTGGACTGTCATTAATAATCATGTATCAATATTGATTCCTTAGTTATAACAAATGTACTGTAAGATTTTAATAATAGGGAAACTGAATGTGGGGTAAAGGGAACTTCTGTACTATATCTGCAAATTTTCTGTAAATCCAAAACTGTTCTAAAAAAAGAAGTTTATATCAAAAAACACAGTAAAGGGCTATTAAGGAAGAAAGTATTTGTCCATGGACAGAAAAAAAGTCCCATCACATGAAAGAAATGCCTATGGAACAGAAAAAAAAGCTCAGGTAATGGTTATAGACTAATGATTATGGAGCCTTATTGTGTGTGAGGTTCTGTGCTGGGTGTTTTATATGTGTCTTATTTCACTGAATCCTCAAACATCCTCCAAGGCAGAGATCAAGACTTTTTCTTCTTTTTCTATGCATGGAGTAAATGAGGCTCAGCAAAGTTGTGATTTGCCCCAGCTCATATTGTGAGCGGCACAGCCAGGATCTTAGCTCAAGTCAGTACGTTTCTAAAACCAGGCATTTTTCCCCTCCTGCAAGACACATCTGGTTGAATCTTTACAGTTGTGATTCCTTGACTGCAAAAACCCAGCCTCGGGCTTTTCCCAATCCATTCATTCTTCCATATTATTGGACACGTAATGTGTGCTGAGTTAATATTGTTGATTATATGAGATGAAATATATAAAAGTACCTAGTACAATGTAGGCTCTCAGAAATTTCGTTTTGGCTTTTCGTTTATCATTTTGTTTTAAGAAATGGGAATGAGATTGGGCATTGCCATGTCACATTGAGGCCCTTCATCTCAGATCAGCTCCTATCCATATCCTCCAGGTGAGGACTTTGTTCAGTACCGGGTTGCTTTCAAATTGCCTGGTTAGTATACAGCAGGCCTCCCCAACTAGACTGGATTTCCTGAGAGGAGGATCCAGATTTTTCTTCTTCCCTGTTCCTTCTAAGGGCCTAGCACAGTTCTATGTGTACAATAGGGCTCATTTTATGCATTAATCTGCTGGTGAGAACTTGGTGGTACGGAATGGTGGGGCAGGGATTACACTGATGGCACGGATACCAACCAATCAGAACAGACACTGGTCTAAACAACACATGGTGAGGTTCTAGTGGCTTCTGGCTGAATACCAGCCCCAGGTTAGCTGAGGTTATCTGAGTGCCCTGGAGCTGGGACTCGGGGGAGCCCAGGAACCTGAAAGAATCACATACACCTTCACCTTGTATGACAGGAAAACAGTGGCAAGGCAATATGGGGACAGGAAAATAGCGTCGTCTTGAAAACTAGGCAGACACAGCTTGAGTTTCCCTTGTGAAATACTGGATGGCTCCCAAAGATCACAATGCTAACACGTCTTCAACTGTAACCTAGACCATTGATTTCATAACCTGGTTTCTTCACCAAATGGTAGAGTGGAGAGGAAAAATATCAAAAAATGTGCCTTCAAACAAAAATGAAATGTATTCTACTTGAGTTCAACACATCTCAGTTTTCTTGCCTTTGAGATGGGGCAATGACATCTGGAAAGGGTGTGATGAGAAGTAACTGAGTGATGGTAAAAGTAATGCTGACACATAGAGTGGAAGTTGACAGCTCACAGCACAGTATGTCAGTTGTGCTGTGATGGTGTGGGGTCTGCAGCCCCCTCACTGCGCCTGCCTCCCCTTCCCCAGAGGCAGCCCTCTCCTCTCTATGGAGCGGACTCCTCCTTCCCTGATTCCTAGTTGCACAAGATTTTAGAGAAGGTGATTTGAAAGAAGGGCAATAGTGGTCTCTTAGCAGAGAAGGGTGGGTGCTGGGAAGTGAAGACACCACTTATAACTCTTAAAACTCCACGTCCTGACTTTCCAGGTCCCCTTGGCAATCTTCCCTTACCCCTTCCAGGGGGTGTGTGCAATTACGGTAGCACCACAAGTTTCTGAAGAGATAACCTTGGCCGGCTTCTCATCTAACAGAAGGTGACGTTGTGACCAGGAGGGAGATCATCCAGCTCATGGTCAGACAGCGATGACCAGGGTGCAGACCCTTTGACCTCCCATCCAACTCCTTCTCCACTGAGCTGGACCTCAGTCCTTTCCAGCTTGAGACCTGTGTTGAATTGACTGCAACAAGATGTCAAGTGGGTTCTCCTGTTGTCTGGGAATCGTGGCTCAGCCCCAGAGCTGAGTACAAAAGGCACTAAGTGCCCCCTTCTAAGTACAGGGGATCCCTGCAGTGAGCTAGCAGAACCCCCACAGTGTTGGGGCTGCCAGCACCCCCACATGCCCCCATGAATGTAAGGGGAGGACCAGCATAATGGAAGCTGGTTTGGGGGAGGGGAGGAGAATGCTTTCTCTCCTCCAAACCAAGAGAGGAAGTGCGAGAGAGTCAGCTGTAAAATCCGGGCTCTCTGCAAGAGGGGAAGGTAGGCATTTTGTTTCCAGTTGGTGTTCTGCTTGCCCTGCAGGCTGGCTGATTGTCCCTGTGTGATTGCCCCGAAGAGGCAGAAGTAGAATGAGAGAGAGATGGTGAACAGCCCGCACTCCCCCATTTGATAAGGATGGAGGATTCTCTGTGATTCTCCACCTAGAAGAATGTGGTCAGGGATGGGGACCACTGTGGGAAGGAAAGAGGGTGCAGAAGACATGGAGCTAGAGCTGGGTCTCCCACCTCAACGAACCGGGTGGTGGGGCAGCTCCCAAAGCACCCATGTAAGCACTCCCAGGGAGCCAGCGTTGTGATGCCCACCACACAGAGGGCAGCAAAGCCAGGCGGTGATTGCCAGAGACACAATGGCAACCGCAGAAAGAGGTCTGCTGCATGTGCGGATAACCAGGTAAGGATATGTCTCTACTGAGCTAGCTCTTCTCTCTGGTCTCATCCCGAGGGGGAGGATGGGTGCATTGAACTACACCATGTACTCCAGGGCTGCCAGGTAAAATACAGGACTCGCCGTTCAGTTCGAATTTCAGATAAACAGCAAATATTTTTCAGGATAAGTATGTCCCAAATATTGCATGGGACATACTTATATTTAAAAATACATTGAATATTTTCATTCAATATTCAAGATGAATATTCATCTGAAATTCAAATTGAACCCTGCATTTTTGTTTGTTAAATCTGGCAACACAACACTTTCTATCCCCAACGTGCGTACACACACACATACCAGGATTTTATAGACATAGGAGGGAAGCTTTGATCTGAGTTGGAGACTGAAGTTTTAAAATGAGCAGGACTGAGACTTAACAACTAGTATGAAACCATTCTAATAAATGAAAGTTGTTGGCAATTTATAGAATTGGGCTAAGATGTCATTCAGGAGGCAGCTGCCCAGTGAGAACGTTGGGGCTCTGAGTGAGCTCAGCTGGGGGTCATTTATTAGAAAAATAAAACTGCTTTCCTAGTTACACCCCCAAGTGGAGACTGGCTCCCCTCTCCGATGATTGATGCTGCTCCTCTCTGCATTCATGGTTTCCCTCTGCGGTGCCTTCTCCTTTTCAGATCTGGAGCCTTGCCTCTCTGCATCCTGCAGTCCCCAGTTCTCATAGTCGATGAAGTATATCTCTGTCTCCTCAGAGAACTGGGGTCTCTAATGGTGGAGCTGGCTGGAGCAGGAAGGCTCACCCTAGGCCGACTAGGAAAAAGGCAAAGCTGCCACTGGCAGAACATTCCTCCTTGGGAACAGCCACAGGCCTGGTGGTTTGCGCTGAGGACAGTGGTAGGAGAATCAACAGGCAGTGCCTGGGAGCTTCCATCCATATGGGAGCCACAGTGGGACTCACACTGCTGTGGGTGTTTCTGGTGCCCAGGACTGGATCCCCAAGTTCCCCCTGCTCCCTGCAAACAGCTGACATGACCCACACTTACCTTAGAGCAGGAGCTGATGCTGCAGAAGAGGGATTGGAGGCTGCTAAAGGCACACGTGGCTACCTTGATGATCTGGCTCATGATAAACCTTATTCAAGGCTTAAATAGGAAAAATACAAAACTTACATGTGGTCTCCTGAGCCTGGACCAAAGAATCCAGCCAAGTCCCCTTCCTCTCCCCTCCACCTCTATTTAACACATAGACCAGCTCTCCTGCTGGTCCTGCACTCTCCCTGCCCACCCACTGCCACCATCCCCGCAGCATCCTTGTCCCTTTATCACCTAGGTCCTCTTTGTTCCTCTGGGCTGGCTCCATCTTACTGGTGCTTGTCCTCTGTTCACAGGCATCTGAGGAGCTGCCCTCTCTGCTAGAGCTCCTGTTGGGTGCCCCTCCCCATTTCTTCTTGCCTTTTTGCCCCAACACACAGGTGCAATTTGTGTCTCTGCTTGGCCCGTGGACTTGGAGCCACTTCTTTTGCCGTGCACTTGGTCACATGAATAGGACACCGGGTGCTGGTGGGATCGACTTATAGAAGGCAGCCCCCTGGGGGAGCAGCAGCCCAGAGCTGGACAGGGACCTGGAAGGGGTTGAGGGCCGGATCCCCCCAGGATAGAGCTGGTGTGAGCCCAGGGACCAGGACAGGCTAGGATCTCACTAGGGAGAAGGGGTCCCACAGAGAGAGGAGAAGACAGGGCATCTGAAGAAGGGCTGTGTGAGGCAGTGCCGAGGCGGGGACGAACTGGACACAGAGAGGAAGTACGGAGTGTATGCAGAGGAAGGAGGGAGTCTGAGAAAGAGGTAGATGCAGAGAGAGGGAGGGAGGAAGGGAGAAAACCCAGCTAGAAGAATTGCACTTTCAGAAGGCTGGATTCTTCAATATACGCAAATCAATCAATGTGATACATCATATTAACAAACTGAAGGAGAAACACCATATGGTTATCTCAATAGATGCAGAGAAAGTTTTCAACAAAATTCAACACCCATTTATGATAAAAAGCCTCCAGAAAGTAGGCATACAGGGAACTATCCTCAACATAATAAAGGCCATATATGACAAGCCCACAGCCAACATCATCCTCAATGGTGAAAAACTGAAAGCGTTTCCACTAAGATCAGGAACAAGACAAGGCTGCCCACTCTCACCACTCTTATTTAACACAGTTTTGGAAGTTTTAGCCACAGCAATCAGAGAAGGAAATAAAAGGAATCCAAATCGGAAAAGAAGAAGTAAAGCTGTCACTGTTTGCAGATGACATGATACTATACATAGAGAATCCTAAAGATGCTACCAGAAAACTACTAGAGCTAATCAATAAATTTGGTAAAGTAGCAGGATACAAAATTAATGCACAGAAATCTCTGGCATTCCTATACACTAATGATGAAAAATCTGAAAGTGAAATCAAGAAAACACTCCCATTTACCATTGCAACAAAAAGACTAAAATATCTAGGAATAAACCTACCTAAGGAGACAAAAGACCTGTATGCAGAAAATTATAAGACACTGATGAAAGAAATTAAAGATGATACAAATAGATGGAGAGATATACCATGTTCTTGGATTGGAAGAATCAACATTGTGAAAATGACTCTACTACCCAAAGCAATCTACAGATTCAGTGCAATCCCTATCAAACTACCACTGACATTTTTCACAGAACTAGAACAAAAAATTTCACAATTTGTATGGAAACACAAAAGACCCTGAATAGTGAAAGCAATCTTGAGAACGAAAAATGGAGCTGGAGGAATCAGCCTCCCTGACTTCAGACTATACTACAAAGCTACAGTAATCAAGACAGTATGGTACTGGCACAAAAACAGAAAGACAGATCAATGGAACAGGATAAAAAGCGCAGAGATAAACCCACGCACATATGGTCACCTGATCTTTGATAAAGGAGGCAGGAATGTACAGTGGAGAAAGGACAGCCTCTTCAATAAGTGGTGCTGGGAAAACTGGACAGGTACATGTAAAAGTATGAGATTAGATCACTCCCTAACACCATACACAAAAATAAGGTCCAAATGGATTAAAGACCTAAATGTAAGGCCAGAAACTATCAAACTCTTAGAGGAAAACATAGGCAGAACACTCTATGACATAAATCACAGCAAGATCCTTTCTGACCCACCTCCTAGAGTAATGGAAGTAAAAACAAAAATAAACAAATGGGACCTAATGAAACTTCAAAGCTTTTGCACAGCAAAGGAAACCATAAACAAGACCAAAAGACAGCCCTCAGAATGGGAGAAAATATTTGCAAATGAAGCAAGTGACAAAGGATTAATCTCCAAAATTTACAAGAAGCTCATGCAGCTCAATAACAAAAAAACAAACAACCCAATCCAAAAATGGGCAGAAGACCTAAATAGACATTTCTCCAAAGAAGATATACAGACTGCCAACAAACACATGAAAGAATGCTCAACATCATTAATCATTAGAGAAATGCAAATCAAAACTACAATGAGATATCATCTCACACCAGTCAGAATGGCCATCATCAAAAAATCTACAAACAATAAATGCTGGAGAGGGTGTGGAGAAAAGGGAACACTCTTGCACTGCTGGTAGGAATGTAAATTGATACAGCCACTGTGGAGAACAGTATGGAAGTTCCTTAAAAAGCTACAAATAGAACTACCATATGACCCAGCATCCCACTACTGAGCATATACCCTGAGAAAACCATAATTCAAAAAGAGTCATGTACCAAAATGTTCGTTGCAGCTCTATTTACAATAGCCAGGAGATGGAAACAACTTGTGTCCATCATTGGATGAATGGATAAAGAAGATGTGGCACATATATACAATGGAATATTACTCAGCCTTTAAAAGAAACGAAATTGAGCTATTTGTAGTGAGGTGGATGGACCTAGAGTCTGTCATACAGAGTGAAGTAAGTCAGAAAGAGAAAGACAAATACCGTATGCTAACACATATATATGGAATTTGAGAAAAAAAAAACATGTCATGAAGAAGTTAGGGGTGAGACAGGAATAAAGACACAGACCTACTAGAGAATGGACTTGAGGATATGGGGAGCAGGAAGGGTAAGCTGTGACAAAGCGAGAGAGTGGCATGGACATATATACACTACCAAAAGTAAGGTAGATAGCTAGTGGGAAGCAGCCGCAGAGCACAGGGATATCAGCTCGGTGCTTTGTGACCACCTGGAGGGGTGGGATAGGGAGGGTGGGAGGGACGGAGACACGGGAGGGAGGAGACATGGGAACATGTATATGTATAACTGATTCGCTTTGTTATGAAGCAGAAACTAACACACCATTGTAAAGCAATTATACTCCAATAAAGAGGTAAAAAAAAAAAAAAAAGTAAAGGTAATTTAGGCTGAGCATTTTGAGGGGAGAACATTCTCGAAATGGCTCCAGACTGTGCATTGGATGCATGCAGCTCCATCTTATCTAAGCTGCATGCATGGCTGACTTCCACATCCAGAACTGTCGCAGGGGGCGAGCGCTGTCCACCCGGCTCTCCACGCCCCAAACCCATCCAGACAGCAGCATATGGGCTGCCTGATGTTCCGTGCCTGATGTTCCGGATGAGGAAACGCAGAGAATCCTGATCTCCCTGCTCCTCCCCCGTCGCTTGTTTTCCCTGGGCCGGTCCTAGAGCTTGAGGCAAATCACCTGCCTGTGCCTTCCCTTCCCCTAGTGTTAATTCCAGGCAAGATCAACAGCACAGCCAGGCAGCCTGGGCTTCAGAATCAGCCCGTGGGGGTGGGGGGGTGGAGCAATGGAGCGGTGGGAAAGGCAGATGGGGGGGGATCATGAAGGAGTAACTCTGTGTGTGTGTGCTGACTGCCTCCTTTTCCCACGGCTGCTGCTGAGCCTACAAAGTGCAAGTCTCCAAGGAGTTGCCGAGTTGCTTCTGCTCTGGGGTTGTTTCTCCTCCCACCCATGGACCTTCCGCAAAAAGTGTGTCCATCTCCTCCGTTCCCAGCAGTTCAGCCGTCTCCCAGTGCTGGAGGCTGAAACCTCCTGGAGTTTGCCCCTTCTTGCCTCCTTGTGAAGATGTCTGTTTTGGGATCAGGAGACTGTGTTGATGGTATAATTATGTATAATCATATATAAATATGTGTGTGTGTGTAACCATATAATGATGATGACGATGGTGGTGGGAATGATGATGTGATCTTGTTTCATGAGAGCTTACCGGGTGCTAACTACTTTATGTGTTACCCAGATGGTCCTCACCTATGCCTATGAGGTTATACATTCCATACATAGTTATATATATTACATATTAAATACACACACTCACATCTCTGTTGCATATATGTAAGGAAATTAAGGCCCTGGAGAGATTGAGTAACCTGCCATAGTCAGACAGCTAGAGACTGGCAATGTGTTAATAAAGCCTTATTGTACCCGCACGTGGAAAGCTCCAATCACTAGGGTTCCCTTCACCTAGTGCCATAATGCACACCCTTCCTGCCTGGTGCCTGGCCAGCCAGATGATGAGACGTGCTCTCATGGGGACACTAAGGTGCAGGGACCCTGGTGCCACCCTGCTGGTCCTGGACAGCAGCACATCCTCTCACTCTAGCTGAAGTTAGGCTCACAACCACACTCACTACCTGGGAGAAAAAGGGTTTAGACCTCAATTAGGATTTGACCCCAAGGCTGGTGGGATAAAAAAGCAAAAGGCAAGTGGCTGGTGGAGATCCCAGGCAGATAAACACCAATTAGTAGCAGAGACCGGTGCATCCTAAATCTCCCGTCCTGGGATGAGGTAGGCTTGTTCCTCTTTAGGTTTCTTTGCTGGTCAGCTATGCAATGGCCTCATCTCCCCAGTCCTGTAGAATCTGCATTGTGTTCTCCACTTAGTCATAGCGTTCAAGGGAGAACAGCCTCATCCCCTCACGATGGGTTTTGAAGATGTCCAGCACCCATGTGTGAAGCACCCCCAGCCCATGAGAGGTGGGTGGGTTGAGGAGAGAACCCCTTGGGAAAGTTCCCTAATTGTTAAAAAGATGGTAAGGATATGCGGCTCCATTTCTGCCTCTGTAAGTGACACTTGGAGACATGGCGGCCCTCTCATGACTATGAGGGGAGACAGCTAAAGGAAACGTCCACGCCTTGAACATCCTGGACGTGGCATAGCATCAAAGACAAATACAAAACACCCTGGTCCTTGTGAGATTGTGGAGTTGATAGATTTCTTGCTAAGCAAGGTTGTAACATTTCTGCTGGTTTAAACGAGTTGAGGTGCGAGATTGTGTTTTGTGGCTGGCTGTGAGTTATCTATCACTAGCTGCTCTATCGCTTTCAAAGAGTCCTCATCCAAGCTCTGGGGAATCCTCAGTGCTCTCTCAGGGCCCGGCTTGGGAGGAAGTGGGTGTGGGGTAGGGAGGACCGAGCCGCCTGGCCTGCTTGCTACACAGTGTTCACACACAGCAGCCTCCTCCCTCATGTCAGAGTTTAAAGGGTCCCATTGCTCAAAGGAAGAAACAGCTTGAAAACCAGTGCAGTGAATCATCCTGCCTCCTCTTGGGAAGCTAAATAAAACCAAAATCTGTGGTTTCCTGAACGCAGGTGCCTGTGCCTTCTTGAAAGAGAAATGGCAGCAAACACGTTTTCTCATGGGAAGAGGCACGGAAGGACTTCCTGCACTCCCAGACCACTGGGGACGAGCCCCAGAAGAAATGCTCTCCATCTTTCTCTGAAATTTGGCTTACTGTCATCCGCCCAAGCCCACTCTCAGTTTTGCCTTTTCCCTCACCCCCACCCCTACAACTTGAGCAGACAGCCTGAGAAAGTCCCTCAGGGTACGTGCAGACTGCACCTCTCATCTTGTCCTCCTCCAGCTGAAGTGGCTTCCCAAAGTCTCCTGCATTATTCTGGGGGCAGAAAAGGAGCTGGAATGTTCCCAGAGGCCATTTAGTCCAAAGCTCCGACATTCGAATGAGAAAACTGAGGACCAAAGGGAGAAGCATTTTGCCAACCTCTAGAGTAGCCACCCAACACCCTCGGTGAAGGTGAGCTGAGATACATGCCTGAGTTGAAATCCTGCGCAGGGCTGGGTACACACAGGAGGTGATTGATACATGGTTGTTTTGCTTCCCTTCTCTTGAAAGGTCCTTCACGAGGTAGCTGAAAGCACAGAAGTAAGCACAGCTCTTCAGTGGACCACCTGGGAGACCTTAAGCCCCTCCTTCCAGCTAGACAACAACTTTCTCAAGGGCAAAGCAGCCCTGGATCCCCATTTAAACAGCCACGTTCCTGGAGTGGAGAGCACTTCAGGCTGTTGGCAGTCTTGCAATTTAACAACAATAAAGGCTCTAAGAACAGATTTGATAGAGAAAGGGAGAAGAGATAATAGGAGTTTTTGCTATTTTTAAGAGGGTGGGAGAGGGAGGGAATCAAGGAAGAAAAAAGCTTGGGGAAGGGAAGTTTTGTCTCCAACTGATCTTGTCCATCAGCATGATCACCGTATGCATCACTGCCGTCAAAGAATCATTATTAAGTGACTGCTGTGTACTCAGACAGTGCTATGGGAACTGTCTAGCAATAGATGGAGAGAAGCATGAAAGCGAGACGGATGCACACTATCATATCCAGGGTTTGGGGGGCCTGTGCTGGAGAAGACACAGGTCAGTTATAATGGGTGCAGGCAAAAAGAGGCCTGACATAGGGCTCCGAGATTCCTTCTGAGGAGGAACGGGGTTCAACCTCACTGGCTCAGTTGGTTGACAAGCTCAGTATTCATTGACACGTTTGCGTCTAGTTATTGGCCAAGCAAGTAGGCTTCCCTGGAGCATCCTCACCAAAAGACGAAACTTAGGAACACACTTCCAGGAACGATGAAGTCCAGATACCCAACCTGCAGGCAGAGAGCCTCAGACACCCTCCTGAGTTGCTTGTAGGGTATGGGGCTCTAGCCACTGGATAGGGGCTCAGACCTGGACCTCAGAGCCAGGATTAGGTGAGGTACAAGGTTAATTGGACTCCTCAGAACCTGCAGAGACAAGGAGCGTATCAGAACAGTAACTCGGCCCAAGGATTGATGCAGGAGCCAGATGCAGGCATTGATGAGCAGGTTTGGGGCGTGGTGGGGATGCTGTCAGATATGAGGAAGGGCTTGTCTCTCAGCACTGGAACTCTGCCTCATCCCAGCAGTGAGAGGGAATGGATGCTCTGTCTAAGGTGGCCTTTATTATGGTTGGTCCTGGACCCTGGCATAGTGCTGAGCTTGCAGAGTCTCTGCTATCAGGAGGATGATGGCTGCAGAAGCCGGGGCCCCGGAAGGACACACCTGATGAGCTTCTCCCTCTGTCAGAGCTTCTGCAAGCAGAGTAGCCAGCACAGAGGCATCCCTTAAAGCTCTGGGTGGACTTCCCTTCTTGCACCCAGGGATGTTTGCATCTCCTGTGTGGGGCTCCTTTCCAACTCATAGCTGAATCTCCTGGAGTTAAATGCTCATCTGCTTCTCTTTCCAGCCTATGAAAATCGCAAGGGAAATTTGCATCCACTCCCAGGGCCATGGGTGGCCTCTGTAACTGACCACTGTGCTGTCCATTTGTCTCAACCCAGCCTCTCTCCTGCGACCCACCGCATTGCTTTCTCTGCTTCTTCTACGTGGCTCGTGAACACCTCTGACTCAATCTCTCTGCAAGTGGGCTTGTCATCTTCCCTGCACATCTGGTCCTTGTGCTGGATATTTTCATTTAGCAAATGTCACTACCATCCACCCAGTCACCACAATGAGTGATCTAGAATCTTCCACCCTCCCTTTCTTCTTCCTTCGGTTCCTCCTTCCTTCCTCTCACCCCTATCCATCGTTGAGTCAGTTTCCAAGATCTGCCGATTCCACCTTCTAAATATGGCTCTGGTCTGTCCCATACCCAGTGCCTAGCTCAGCTTCCAGTCTTGTGCCCTGGATGATTGCTAGAATGTTCTCCTCATGGATTTCCCTCTGGTCTTCAGTCCTGCACAACTGCCCAACCACAATCCCATCTCTTCTCCCCACTGCAACACAAGTCATCTTTTTAAAGCACAAATCTGGTCATGTCAATCCTTTCCTAATATCTTTCAGTGGCTTCCCCATCGCTTTGGGAGAACATCCAAACTCCTTGGCATGATATATAGTGTTCCCTTCTCTCTTTAATCATTTCTTGCTTCTTCCCTATATGTACCGTTCTTTTCAGCCATGTGGACGTCCATGTGATTGGAGAAATTTGCCTTGTAGTTTTTTTTTTTAATTGAAATCTAGTTGATTTACAATGTTGTGTTAGTTTCAAGTGTACAGCAAAGTGATTCTGTTATACATACATATATATATATATATGCATTCTTTTTCAGATCCTTTTCCATTATAGGTTATTACATGATATTAAATATAGTTCCCAATGCTATACAGTAAGTCATTTTTATCTATTTTATATATAGTAGTGTGTATCTGTTAATCCAAAACTACTAATTTATCCCTCCCCTCCTCCTTTGGTAACCATAGGATTGTTTTCTATGCCTGTAAGTCTGTTTGCCTTGTGATGTTAAGTCTCCTAACCACTAATCTGTGTACATTTTGTTCCCTCTGCTCTTCCCTACCTCCCATAATTCACTTAACTTTCAGAAGTCCACTGAGGTGTCGCTTTCAGTAGTGAGCTTTCCTTGTCTCTCCCAGCAGACTCTGACAGCCCCTGAGCTCTCCACAATCAGAGCACTTACAGCACGGACTACACTGTCCTTTTCCCTTTGTCTGCTCCCCTGCCAGGCTGTGCTGTTTATCTCTGCACCCAGGACCTCACACAGTGCCTGGAACTGGGAGGCCCTTTGCCAAAAGCAGATGAGTGAATACATGAGTTCCCTGGGCAGAGTTTTATTTTGAGTGTTTTGCTTGTCCTTGGGGGACGGACTGGGAGGAGGATTTACAGGTGTCTCCCCCTAGGAGGGTCCTAAGTACCAGGCATGCCCTCCTTCACCTGTTTTTCCATGTACTACTGCCCTTGGGGAGAAGGCCTGGGGCATCATATGATGACTCCTTAGCCAGCTCACTTAGAGCACACGCCTTCATCCAGGCTCTTCTTGGGGAAAGAAACGGCTTCTAGTCCCCTCCACTGCAGCAGAAGAGGGAAGAAGCAGAATATAAAACCCCACAAACAGGGCTTCCCTGGTGGTGCAGTGGTTAAGAAACCGCCTGCCAATGCAGGAGACACGGGTTTGAGCCCTGGTCCGGGAAAATCCCACATGCCGCGGAGCAACTAAGCCTGTGTGCCACAACTACTGAGCCTGTGCTCTAGAGCCCATGAGCCACAACTACTGAAGCCCGCGTGCCACAACTACTGAAGCCTGTGCATCTAAAGCCGGTGCTCCGCAACAAGAGAAGCCACCGCAATGAGAAGCCTGCACACCCACAACGAAGAGTAGCCCCTGCTCGCCGCAGCTAGAGAAAGCCTGCGGGCAGCAACGAAGACCCAACGCAGCCAAAGATAAATAAATCAACACAACTCCACAAAGAAACAAGGTTAGTTTGTTGCTTCCAGACAAGAATTAACAGGTGCAGCCCATAATCCTGTCTTGAAGGAGATGAGGGGGGAAAGGAGCGAGGGAGACTATAATGGCCAAATCCCCCCATCTTGCTGCCTGAGTGCCTCTCCGGTGTTTGAAGTTCAACGCATAGAGAATGAGCGAGGCCAGGCTCTCAGGAGTCAGCACTTTGGGGGGCTCCAGGTCCAAACTGGCCTGCCTGCCTGTGGGTGCCCCCTGGGAAGTGCCAGCTTACTCCTGCCAGCACAGTCCCAGTGTGTGTCCTCAGCTTCTCTCTAATCTTGCCCACTGGGCAGACTGCCACTTGGGCTGTTTTGCATTTTCTGATACCTCTGACCAGAGAAAGCAGAAAGACAGCATTTCAGAGCTGAAGGAAAATGTTAGAAGGCTGTAGTGCAATCCCCATTTTTGCAGATGAGGAACCAGAGGACAAGAGAGGGTATGTGCTTATCCTCTGGGGTCACACAAGGAGGGACAGTTGAGTGGTGGGAGTAGGGTGAGGCAGGTGGGCCAGGCACACAACTGAAACACAGTTCTCCCTCTCTGTTTCCAGTGCTTGAAAGGGACTCCTCTGTGTCCACTGCATTGCTGCCAGTGGGTTTGCCCCTCACATTGGGGATTTAACCTAGACCCTCACCCAGCTCAGTGCAGAGCACCTGAGGCAGGTGGACTGTGCTTCTCACTTAGTCAGAGGCTAATTCTGTGGCCCTTTGAATGTGGCCCTTTCAGTGAGGACTTTCCTTCTCCCTCCAGCCCAGCCATCAGCTCTCTCGTGCCCAGCATAGGGCTGGCTGTGGGGGAAGTATCAGTGAGTATAGATTGCCTGGTTGTTGTTGATAATATTAGTCATTGTCGCCATTTATTGGTTATTCACTATGAGCTTTTCCTTTGTATACAACATCTCATTTCTTCTTCCTAGCAAATTACAGCAAGCTCCCACTCATATCACAGGGATTATGAAAAATGCTTACCTCACAGAGTCAGCGTGAAGACCAGAGAAGTTAATTCACACAAAGTGCTTACAAAGTGCCTGATACCTAGTAAATGCTTAATAAACACCACTAGTTTATTCATTCATTCAACGAAGGTTTATTGTGTACTACCATATAAAAGACATTATTCTAAGCTTTGGGGATACACAGGTAAACACCACAAGCCAAAATTGATACCCTCAAGGAGATCAAGTAATGAGAGACAATGAACAAATAAATAAGTTTAAAAATATGTTATATGGTCACCTTATCTTTGACAAAGGAGGCAGAAATGTACAGTGGAGAAAGGACAGCCTATTCAATAAGTGGTGCTGGGAAAACTGGACAGCTACATGTAAAAGTATGAAATTAGATCACTCCCTAACACCGTACACAAAAATAAGCTCAAAATGGATTAAAGACCTAAATGTAAGGCCAGAAACTATCAAACTCTTAGAGGAAAACATAGGCAGAACACTCTATGACATAAATCACAGCAAGGTCCTTTTTGACCCACCTCCTAGAGAAATGGAAATAAAAAGAAGAGTAAACAAATGGGACCTAATGAAACTTAAAAGCTTTTGCGCAGCAAAGGAAACCATAAAGAAGACCAAAAGACAACCCTCAGAATGGGAGAAAATATTTGCAAATGAAGCAACTGACAAAGGATTGATCTCCAAAATTTATAAGCAGCTCATGCAGCTTAATAACAAAAAAACAAACAACCCAATCCAAAAATGGGCAGAAGACCTAAATAGACATTTCTCCAAAGGAGATATACACAGTGCCAACAAACACATGAAAGAATGCTCAACATCACTAATCATGAGAGAAATGCAAATCAAAACTACAATGAGATATCATCTCACACCAGTCAGAATGGCCATCATCAAAAAATCTAGAAACAATAAATGCTGGAGAGGGTGTGGAGAAAAGGGAACCCTCTTACACTGTTGGTGGGAATGTAAATTGATACAGCCACTGTGGAGAACAGTATGGAGGTTCCTTAAAAAGCTACAAATAGAACTACCATATGACCCAGCAATTCCACTACTGGGCATATACCCTGAGAAAACCATAATTCAAAAAGAGTCATGTACCAAAATGTTCATTGCAGCTCTATTTACAATAGCCCAGAGATGGAAACAACCTAAGTGTCCATCATCGGATGAATGGATAAAGAAGATGTGGCACATATATACAATGGAATATTACTCAGCCATAAAAAGAGACGAAATTGAGCTATTTGTAATGAGGTGGATAGACCTAGAGTCTGTCATACAGAGTGAAGTAAGTCAGAAAGAGAGAGACAAATACCGTATGCTAACACATATATATGGAATTTAAAAAAAAAATGTCATGAAAAACCTAGGGGTGAAACAGGAATAAAGACACAGACTTACTAGAGAATGGACTTGAGGCTATGGGGAGGGGGAAGGGTAAACGGTGACAAAGCGATAAAGAGACATGGACATATATACACTACCAAACGTAAGGTAGATAGCTAGTGGGAAGCAGCCGCATAGCACAGGGAGATCAGCTCGGTGCTTTGTGACCGCCTGGAGGGGTGGGATAGGGAGGGTGGGAGGGAGGGAGACGCAAGCGGGAAGAGATATGGGAATATATGTATATATATAACTGATTCATTTTGTTGTGAAGCTGAAACTAACATACCATTGTAAAGCAATTATACTCCAATAAAGATGTTAAA
Source organism: Leucopleurus acutus (assembly GCF_964270905.1). Lineage (NCBI taxonomy): Eukaryota > Metazoa > Chordata > Mammalia > Artiodactyla > Delphinidae > Leucopleurus > Leucopleurus acutus. The sequence continues at coordinate 99,093,933 of NC_139150.1, read as the reverse complement.
AAAAAAATATGTTAAATGGTAATAGGACCATGGGCAGAGACAAAGTTGAGAAGACAGAGGAGGGTGCCAGGGTCTGGGCTTTAGGAAGAGTCTGGCTGAGAAGGTGACACTTCAGCAAATTCATGAATCAGATGGGGGCCTGTGTTTCCCATGCGTCTATCTGGAGGAAAAGATTTCCAGGGAGAAGGTATAGCAAGTTCAAAGACCTTGAGGCTGGAGAGTGCCTGGTAAGTTCCAGGAACAGCAAGAAACCTGGTGTGATTGGGGTAGCAAGGACCAGGGGGAAAGCGGTAAAGGATCAGGTCTGAGTGGGGATGGGGAGGCAGCAGGGGCTATGAGGACTTGTTGGCCGTTGTGAAGGTTTTGGCTTTTACTCTGAGTGACATGGAGACTCTTCATAGGATTTGAGTGACATAAACAACTGAATTTTAATAAGCTCGCTCCACTACTTTCCTGTGGCCATATCATGGGGAGCTTAGGAAGCTTGGAGACCAGAGGGGTGCTAATGCAGGAGATGATGGTGGCTTGGAGAAAGGTGGTGGAGATTCAGGTGGGGAGAAGTGTTGTTTCTGGATATTTTGAAGGTACACCTGGAAGATTGGATTACAGGGTGCAAAAGACAATTCTGAGAGTTCTGGCTTGAGCAAGTGGAGGGATGGAGTTGATATTCACCAAGATAAGGAGACAAGTGGAGCTGTTTTGGGATGGAAGACAAGAAGTTTAGCTTTTGACTTTCTGGTTTTGAGATCCCTATTATATATCCAAGTAGAGACATTAAGCAGTGCTTTGCTTGATTTACCATTTTCAGGGAGAGAGGTGTCTGTGCTGGAGTTATAAGTTTGAGAGTCGCAAACTCCACTTACCTATAAACAACACCAAGAGTTGGAGCAATTGAGTCATCTGCTGAGAACTAGTAAGTGATGGGGCTGGATGAAGCTGCGTCCTGATTCACTCTGCTCTAATTCTCACCCTGGAGACAGTCTGAGTCCTCCTACTAAGGTAGGGGAGGAAAGAGGAAGTGTGATGTTCATAGGCTGTGGAGGCAGGATGAGGGACCTGGAACCTGACAAGCCAAGGACATTATGCACTGCTCCCAAAACCTTCAGCAATGGGAAATGAGCCTGTCGATTTAAGTTTTGATTGGGCTGAAGGGTCCAGCAAGAGTGGAATAGTATTTTTCATGTCGCTCAAGTCCTATTTTCTGAGCAAATATGTGACCTATCCAAAGTGGTCCTTGACTTGGGGGAAGATCCCAATTAGTCTGTGTGTCTGACTTTGCCCTGAAACATCATCATCTTAAGAAACACTTATTCTATGGAAGGTTGGGGGGTGGAGGGAATGCCTTTCTGATTCCTGGAGTCTCTGGAGATAGGAGGCCTTCTGAGGACACCCAGGGATTCCCCTCTGATGGACCCAGCATGGATGGGTCCACCCTCTTAGGACTGACGACTCCCTCTTCCAGGAGTCTGAACACTCTAAAGGGATGTCTAGTGGAGTTACCCCCTCAGAGGCTGAGCTCACGTTCCATGGGATACTTGGTATGATTTGAAAGGGAGAGACTCGCCCACATCCGCTTCTCCCTGGAACCTCTGCACCATCCTGCTGCTGAGGCCTGGAAGTCCCCCATCACTGCTGCAACTTGGGCCATGAGCCTGGATCACACTAAAGTTCAGATCTCACTGAGATCTGCTGCATAAGAAGCTGTTATTAGTCATTATTGCCTTGGCTTAAGGGGATTAGTTTAGGCAGGTGCTATGAGGAGAGGAGGGGAGAGGAGAGGAGAGGAGAGGAGAGGAGAAGTTCCAGAGCAAGGGCAGTGGAGAGAAACTTAACCTAAATCAGAGGCTTAGGGCTTGCAGGAAACAGGGGCGTGTTGGCCCTGGTGCTGGGAGTAGGGGGGTCTTTGGGGGAAGGACATATCATAGGCTCCAGGGAAGGAATATCACAGAAGCTGCCTTCGATCAAGTTTGCACAACTTGTCAGGTCTGACTCCCTGTGTGTGTGTGTGTGTGTGTGTGTGTGTGTATGTGGAGATGCCGTATGAGTGTGTGCATGTGTGGGAATGTTTGTGAGTGTATGACTGTGTGTGCATGAGTGTGAGTGTGGGTGTGAATGGGTGAGTGTGTGTGTGTTTGGAGAAGGTGGATGGGAAGAGGCCTGTCTCCCTGCCAGACCCTTACCAGTGACTCTAGAGGATGCCCTTTAGGGATGGAGTGGGGAGAGTCACTAGAATCTAGTCTATCATTTTAAAGACTTGCAGCCTCACCTCCCTTCCTCAACCACTTCACTCCACACCCTGGCAGAGGACTCCCCTCGTCCCAACAATGAAATAAAGAAACCACAAAAGGTAAAAGCCTGTGCAGAGAAATCAAAGCTGCCCTCCTAGCCCAGACCACCCTCCTCCCTCCACCCTGCCTCCCACCAGCCCCTCCTTCCTGGGTCCCTCTCTTTATTCTGATCACTTGCCTCTTCTTCAAAGCCCTCCTTTCTGGAAGAAGGATTTCACACACTTTGTCTCAAAAATGCTATATTTTTGTTAAGAGCAACATTGCAGCAAAAGAGATCATAAGAGGGGCATGAAGAAAAAGAAAAAGAAGCCACCCCCAAAATGAATAATTGAGCCCTCAGAAGAGGAGAGGACATAGAGCTCCTCTTCAGACCCCCAGTCTCCCTAGACACTAGCCGCATGAACAAGTGAGGCTCTCTCCCCATCATAAAGCCCAACCTTTTCCCACTGTTATTTCACTGACATTTTCTCATCCTCTCCGTCATCTAATTCTTGCCATTTTTTTTGTAGGTCTGTTTGGTGGGGCAGTGATTAAGGATGGAAAAGGCACCCCACCCAACAAGACTGCCAGGCCTGGGTCCCCAGCCTCCTAACCCTGCCCATCTTCACATTCTCTGATCCAGTCGGAATTGCATTTTGTTGTTTAAACTAACCTGTCAGATCTGATTATACTGCTGGGCATGCATTGTTTTCCCCCATCTCTCTTCTGAATTCCCTTAAGTCCTGGAGGCTGAAAGTGGTGTATCTGGGATACACAGTAAATTCAGCAGAAAGAGTGATTTCCAACTCTTATGGGATACAGAGCATGGGATTCCTGGCTGAAGGAGGACAGGTAAGATGGGCCCTGGAAAGGATCTTTGGAGTCAGAGGAAGGGGCAGGCTTGAAGGCACTGGAGCCCCGCCAGCCAGCCCACTGGTCAAGTATGTAAAAGTGGGTTTTTCTGTCCCTGTAGTGTCTGGATCATACCAGATCCCCGGAACTGCTGGCTGAGTGAGATGATCAGTGGAGGGCAGTAGGAGCAAGTCATCAATCTTCTCTCTTTGGTTGAGCACCTACTGCCTTTAAGGCACTGTGGAGTAACAGAGATGACTAGGACACATCTGTGCTCTCAGGGCACTATGTTGAAGTCAGGACAGTGTAATTGGCAGCAGGAAATATGCTAGGAAGGGGCTATGTGTTCAGAGGAAGGAGGGATCTTGGGGTGTGGAGAGGAAGAGCCCCAGGGAGGTGGTGTGACTGTATCTGGTGTTGAAGCCTTGGCAGGATTTGAAGGTGTGTGGGTGGGAAGGTAGATGTTTGAGGTCGAGGATGAAAACACCAGAGAGGATGCAGGATGGGGAAGAGACAATATGTGGAAGAAGCAGTGAATAGAGGGCTCTGTTTGGAGTGGGGTCCATGAAGAGGAGCCATAGAACCACAAGGCTGATTATGGCACAGATGACACAGATGAGTGTCACCCAAATGAGTGGCTGTCTGGGTATAGGGAATCTATGGGCATTTAGTACTTTGAATAAAGGATACATGTATGTAGTAGGACATTCAAAAGGTAGAACACGATAAGTGGGAGATTGTGAGTCTTTTGTGCATCCTGTCTCCCCACTGCCCCATTCCTCTCTCTGATGGGAACCTCTTTTGCATTTCTTGTATGTCTTAGAGCAACTTTGTGCATATGCAAGAACTTATGAACATTTGTTCTTTGTTCATTTTTTTTTTGTAAATAAGTGGGTAGTACATTAATCATCTTGTTCTGTACCTTGCTTTTTAAAGCTAAAACTGGTACCATGAGTTTATTTTTCATATGAGTATCTATAAAGCTGCCTTATTCTTTTTAATGGTTGCATAATCTTCCATTGTAAATATATATCATAATTTATTTAACCAGTTCCCTTTTGATGAACATTTAGATTTCTTTCCCTATTGCAAAAGATGCTGTAATGAATAATCCCTACATACACATTGATTTTACATGAGCAAGTTACTCTGCAGAAAAGTCTTAGTAAAGAAATCATTGGTTCAAAGAATATATACATTTTGACTTCAATAGATACTATGAAACTGCACCTCAAAATGTTGTACCAAGTTACACAATGACTTACAATGAGTGAAAATACTTGGTTTCTTATAGTCCTGCCAAATAGTGTTATTAAATGTTCTATTTATCAGCAATATAATATGTAAAATAGGATGTATTATTGAGATTCCATCATACTGACATGTGAGGCTGACATCTTTTTAAATGTTTAGAAGACATTTGTAATTTTTTTCTGTGAATTGATTGCTCATGACTTTTGTCCATTTTTAAATTGAATTTTTGGTCTTTTTCTTACTGACTTGTAAGAGGTCTCTATATATTTGTTAGGATAAATACTAAAAATATTTTGTGGTTTTCATTTTATTTGGATTTGTATGGCATTTTTATCACTGAGAAAAAATTGAAATTTATGTAGCAAAATTTATCTTGATAAATTATAGCATTAGTTAAATCTTTTAAAAATAGATTCTCAAAAAAAAATAGATTCTCAAAATTAAGATTATTAAAACAAAAACACTTTCATGTTTTCTTCTAGTACATTGGTGCTCCCATGTTATATATTTAAGGAGTTGATTAATCTGTACAGTAGAAGGTAGGCACTCTAATTTCAAGTTTTTGTTGGATAGCTATCTTATCAGCACAGTTTATTGAATAGCCTATCTTTTTCCAACTAATATGCAAAACCATATTTGTCACCTACTACATTTTTATGTAGTAAATTTTTATATACTACATTTTTATGTAGTATTTGGTTGTACTTCTGGATTCTCCACTCCATTTCATTGGTATACTTACTCTTGACTCAATACCATACAGTGTTAATTACTGTAGCCTTGTAATATGTTTTAGTATCTGATAAACTTAGTCCCCTCATATTCCCCTGTGGGTTTTTTAGAGTTTTCCTACTTTTTCTTGCTAATCTTTTAAGTTTATCTTGTTTGTAAACTTTAGCTTGTCTAAAATTTTGTGTATTTGTTGGGGAAATTTTAATGTTACAGAATAATTTAAACAGAGTTGATATCTTCATCTGACTGAGTCTTCCTAAGAGAGAACAGGTCTTTCCATTTATTCTTGTCTCTTTTTGGTTCATAACTCTTGTTAAAGGTTTTTTTCCTCCTTTTTCTTCATGTAAATTTTATACATTTGTTAAAGTTATTACTAGATACATTTTTGAGTGCCTATTATAAATAAGATCTCTCCACCCTTTATCGCTTCCAATTGTATGAAAGACTATATATTTTTTGCTTTCCCCTGAGACACCTCATTGAATTATTTTATGAAAGATTTTCAGCTGATGTTCTAGAACTTTCAGTTATTCAATTATATAATCCAAAATAATGAAAAATCTCTTTCTTTTCTAGTTATACTCTTACTTTATGTTGAATTTAATAACAACTTAAAACAATATTAAATTATAGTAGCAATACTAACATCATTATTTTGTTCCTGACATTAATAGAAATCCTTCCAGTATGGTTTTCCATTAAGCATGAAACCTTTGTTTTGAGATATATGAAGTTTTACCTTAATGAGGAAGTGTGTCTGTATAAAACACTTTTTTGGGGGGGTGGGGAGGGGGCAGCCAGATGTAAAAAAAAACACTTTTTTTAAGTCAAGAAAGGATGGTGAATTTATCTGAAACCCTTTCAGCATTTATGGAGATTATCCTTTGATTTAATAATATGACCAATTATATTAACAGTCAAACTACCCTTGCATTCTTAGAATAAACACACTTAGTCATGGTTAATTATTCTTTTCATCTTTTGTCTGATTCTTTATGCTAATATTTCATTCAGGATTCATGAACTGATATTCACTGATATTCATCAGGTGAAATTGGTCTACATGTTTATTTCATGATGTGTCAAAATTTTATTATCAATGCTATTCCAACTTTATAAAAATAATTTGGAAGTGGTCTTTTGTTTCTGTGCTCTGGAGAAGTTTAAAATATCACTGGAAGCATATATTATTTGAATGTTACACAGAATTAGTCAGTGAAACTATTTAGCTTTTTTCCTTGAATATATATGTATGTTTTAATCAAATTTTTCTTTTGGTAATTGATCTGTTCAAGTTGTGCATCTCTACTCTGGTCTACTTTGGTCATTTACATTTTCCTAGAAAATTAGCTATTTTTTTCAGATTTTGAAATACATATAATTGAGCAAAATTATATAATTCTTTTCATTTCCTCTGTACCAGTTTTTTATAAAAGTAACCTTCTGGAATATTTTTAACATGCTTAATTAGGATATGTTTTGTTCAAAAAGAAGAAAATTAGAATATGGGCTTTTGGGAAATCATGTACTCTGTGATTATAAACTGAAGGATATGGGGTAGATCAGTAATACTACTCTGGGCAAGTTTTTTGGGAGTCCCATCAGGTTAAGGACTAAGGGTTAGGGTCAGTGGCTTGCTTTGCCATTTCAGGAAAATCCTCATCTGCCTTCAAGTTTCCTCATTCTCATTCTGTAGATGGTCAGGGAATAGAATATTAAGGGAGTATCACCACTTATCACTCAGACTTGCTCTTTGAGAGCTACTTACCCCCATGTCCAGTCTAAGTTCTCACCTGGTCCTTTATGGCCTTGGGCTAGTTGTCCAGTCTCTCAAACCCACCTCCAGGTATGAGTATCAGAGATCCTACTCATAGGCTCTTTTTCTCTCCCCATTGTTGACCAGTAACTCCAAGATGACTAAGTATATCTGTATCAAGGAGCTTCCATTCTGTCTCTACAAAGGGAAGAGAAATGTGAAATGTCAGAGAATTCTCTTGTTCTTAGAATATACTGGGACCTTCTGGAAAACACAGCTGGATCTCACTCTGAATTTTTTGAGTGGGGAGACATTTCCTTCCTTGGCAGATTCATCTTCTCACTCCATCAGGGGAAATGCACAGAATGTTGTCCTGAATTCAAGTAGCATTTTGCCTGTGAGCTCCCAGACAGAGATAGGACTAGGCTTTCTATCTGTGGCTTGGCATAGTGAATTGAATGTAATTGTATATGTTCTAATGTCTGGACAGTCCTATGTGTAAATATTATAATTTGTGTGTTGTGGGTAGTAAATGCTGAAGACAGAAGATAAGAGTTTCAAGGGGAACGAAACCCTCTCTTACCTATAGATAGTGGGCACATGATTATAATAGATAATTTTAACAGTAGCAATTGAGCACCTATTACATGCCAGACATTATACAAGGTGCTTTACCACTTATTGTTAGGTGTCCCTGACCTGAAAAGATATGAAGAGTATTAAGAGACCATTCATTTAGGAAAACATGACAATTAGAAGTCAGAAGATTTTCAGGAAACTGGCGGTGGTTTCATTACTGAAGCACTATGGAGAAGGGTATGGGATTCTGAAAAGGCCTCATCCCCAAGACTAGGTTCTGTATCCATTCATTGACTAACGCAAACAGTGTTTCTAAAGCACTCAAGGGGCTTGATTAGGGGTGGAGGGAGAGTCTGAACATTGGCAAATAACACTATGGGCATGGGTATAAGACTGCTCCAGACTCAGTTTGTGACTGGAAAATAAAAGTGAGTTGTCACCACACCCAACAGATAGCTATATACTAGAAATATATAGAGAAGGTGTAGTGTATCTCAACCTACGGTTTCCTCTCAGATTTCATAATGGTTCCCCAAATTCTATCCTCCAGGCTGCTCCACTGTGGAGACTTTTCTGATTCTTTATCCTTTCTCTCCTCACTGAGATGGTCATGCCCTCACTCTATTCTTACAAGCAATTGACAAATAACCTCTGTGATAGTGCCTATCACACTGTGTGGTAGTTACTCTCTGTATGACTTCCTTTTCCTCCCCTAGGTGAACATCCTCAGTGCATAACCCAATGCTAGGCACAGAGTAGACACTCAGTAAAAGTTTGCTCAAGAAGTGAATTAGACAATTTCATAATTAATTCTACATCTGAACCCAGCTCTACTTGCAGTACGGTCTGAGTGATTGGGGCCACATCTTAAACATTGAGCCCATTTGCAGAAATGTGATAAGTTCATTTAGGGCTAGCCTTGCCTCTATCTGTCCTGTTTTCCTAGGATATGCTGAAGATCTGTGATAAAAACAGATGTGCCTAGCAGCTTCACCTCATGCTTTATTAGGGAAGCTGTTGTGTGAATCGGCTTGCAGATCAGGGAGTTTACTTTATGTATATATGGGAGCTCCAGTCAGTTGCCTGGCATCCTTAATCAGGCTGCAGAGAGAGGGATGGAGTGAGCCAAGCACACCCTAAGCAGGTGATTCCAATTTGTAAATTAGATGAGCAACAGTGGATTGAATTGTTCCACCATTCTCTGTCAGACATTTCCCTTTCCTCTAAGCTCTGGACACACCTCCTTGGCTTTTGTTTTACAGCTGATGAAAACTACTCTTTTAAATGAGAATAAATCACACCAAAAATACAAGAGTTGAGATGCTACAGGCGTCAAAATTTGTGACCTCCCTACTAGCCACTGGACTCATGGAGATCACCAAGTAGACTTTAAAAAACTCTATTGGATTATTATGCTAAGGCTGCCATATTGGGGACTCTGTGCCTTCCTGAGGCTCCTCACACGGTTCACAGAGATCGCTAACCTTCGGTATTCACTGACCCAGCTCTACCCTCACTGGAGGAATGGAGGAAGTCGTCTCAATCATGACTTTCTCCAGCACATACCGACCAGTGACAAACCACCACTGGGAAGATGGATGGAGCTGAAGTAACCGGTCTCTGGCCTACACTGATTATGGGCGCTGTTCAGATAGGGATTTAAGGGGCAGGGTGCTTGTCGAAACCAGTGCACAGAGCTAGAGTGATGGGGACATTTAAAGAGCAGCAGGTGCATCAGGATGATCATGAAAACAACATGCTGAGCAGCAGTACATGTGCATATGTTTCTGGGTATAAATAATTTCTAATTAGTAACTTAATTGTGGAAGAAAACTTTCAAGATGGGAATGCAAGCACAGGCATTCTTTACTATGTATGGAGGCTGGAAGCAGGAGGCTTGAAAACCAAAGACCCATCTCTGCCTAAATAAACAGGAGATCTCTCAAAAATGATCCTCAGAATCTTAGAAATCTGAAACGGGATGTTAGTAGATCTCTGTGTCCAGTCTTCTGTCTCTAAGCAGTTGATTGGCAAAGGGGCTGAAGCCCAACAGAAAGCAGTAAAGAAGAGCGTCAAAAGTGGGTACTAATGACCCAACTGCCAAGGCCACTATTCATACTGGTAAAGGAGTGAGTAACCCTTTCCAGGAAACTGCCCACTGGACAGCGATAGCTGTTCTTACCGCTGTTTTTACTCTCTTATTGTTTCTCTTCCTCTCAAGGTCAAACGCCTCCAGGAAACCACCTGGGTAAATCCTCACAATGTCAGGTCACACACCAAAGGTCCAGATGTGAAAAGCACAAGCGTCAGCCTTTCCCAAACTTAGAAACTCTCCACAGTGAAAATTCCATCACTCATTACTAGGTAAATGACTTCTTGTTCTCTGGGGATAGTTCCCTTGATTATTTTGAGATAAATTTATATTCAGTAGGCTCATCTCTCCATCTGAACTTCCATTCTTCTTTTTGTTAATATATATAAATGTATATACATATGTATAATGTACACATACATGTTTATATGTATATATATTTAACAGAAGGTATATAAACTGAGTGGAATATATATAATACAAAATATAAACTTAGTGGAATATATATAATACAAATATATATTTTTACACACATATCAATATATTATATAATACATACATTTTATATACACGCACGTATATACATCACAAAAATCTAATGATAATATTGCTCTGTCCTTCTAGTATGCTAAAAGGCATACTCAAGGATAAGTGATTAGATGCCTGGATAAGGCATATTACAAGTCCCAAGAGTAGAACTACAAAGATCTGAGGATGGGGGTCCCCGTGCCTGGCAATGCAGGCGGACATCACAGAGGAGGAGGAATGTGCACTGAATTTTGAAGGATGGGCAGAATCTGTCCATCGGAAGGCGGGGGAGAGGCATTCATCGGAGTGTTTTTTCTTTTGGGGACTCCTGCTCTGTTCAGATTCATCATTCTCCCCCACTTTTCCTTCTAGGACATCTCTGGAATAGAATTCTTTGGTTCTTTTTTCCCAAGAGAGAACATTTAGGCAGACAAAGGGCCAGTTCCCTGGAAAGTTTGTCTCTTTTGATTGCTCCCCATACGGAAGCAGCTGTCTTGTGACTGCACTGGGGTACAAGGAGGGCCTCTGCCATCAGGATGGGGGGGTTGAATTAGAAGGTTGGGAAGAAACAGGGTTAAATATGATGGGTGTTATTTGGGGGGCCATATGTCTGGCTGGCCTAGATTGTGCCCCCCAATTTTATACCTGTTGGCCTGGCATCCTGTCCGAAGTAGCATCTCCTTTCACACTTAAACGTATTGCCATTTAGATGACAGTTATATGGTCCCCCACCCCCCCCCCAAAACGGAGAGATGAAGGAAAACAGGAGGATGAGTGACATAGGTCTTTGACAAAAACCCTCCTGGAGAAGGATTCAGCCTTGGGGTCTAGCAGTGATGATCAGTATCACCTTGGGCTAAAGATGTAGCAACAACTTCCTCTTAAAGGTAAGGATGATTGAATCAGAACCCGGTTGACTGCCAGAGGCCCTCAAACCCATCTTCTTGTCTCTGAGCCAAGTTTACCCACCCCAGAGGTGGCCATTGTGGGTCTGGAGAGCACTGGCTGAGGACTCACTAAGCATATGATGTGTCAACAGTGTTCATCAGCGGGCTTTGCCCAGGCCAAGGTGACTCTACCAGGTGTCCTCCCCTCACCACACATAGCAGCAGTGATCATGCCAAACATGCACTCGTGTTCTCCATCTGCTGCTAGGACACTTCAGGAACCAGATGGAAGGCAAAGTGAGACAAGAGTAACAGTTAGACAGTCTAGCCACACACTATTAGGGAAAGTCACTTGCTTCCTAAAGACCCCAATTTCCTTCTTGAAGATAAAATGGGATAATGCCACTAGTCCAGCCTACTTTTGACAATTGTTTGTAAATTTTTTTTTCCCAGCAATCAATTGCCTTTGAGGGTTAAAGGTTTATTTTTGCTGGTTTCTGCCAGGAAGCTTGGCAAATCCTGCCCTGCCCTAGGGCAGGTTGCTAGTCACCTCCCTCCCTGCTTCAGGTCTGCTTGGGGAAAGTCTTTTCTATCAACAGCCTCCACTGTTGATAGAAAAGCAGGAAGGAAAACATCCCAAGGGCTGGGGCTGTCCTCTCCTTAGAAGTTGGGCTGACACTGGGCAGATCAGTAAAAGCCTGGGGCCCAAGTTTCTAGCCCCAATCTCAAAGCAGACCTGAGCCACATCAACATTTTAAGTGACTTTACTTACTTTTACTGTATTTTTTGTTGTTTTATGTTTTACGCTAATATTTATTGTGCATGTCTACACGCCAGACTCTGGGCTAAGAACGTGGCATGCATTAGCACATGGCATCCTCCTGTTATTATCCCTAGTTTATAGATGAAGGGCCACACCTCTAATGAGTGAAGTCAGGGTTCCAGCCCAGGTCCATCTGCTCAGCAACCTGGCCTGCTTTTGAGGCCAGATAGCATTGTTAGGGGAATTTCTGGGACATGGGTCTCCCTTCCTGGCTCTTCTGTGAGCTTGCTGCCCACTCAAGCCCTGTGTCGCATCATCATGGGCAATTTTTCCCTGAGCACCTCATGTACAGGGCATGGGGCGGGGGTCACCAGGGACACAAAGAAATGGAAGATTCAGCTGCTGGTCCCAGGGTCTAAATTCAGCTTGGAAAACCAGAAATGTGAGTAGCCTAAGGCAGTGCTTGCTGGCATGTGTAGGTCATGATTATTCCATGGACCCCTTCTTCCCCCATCAGTCTGTCAAATCTTTCTCATCCTTCAGATGTGAGTGACCCAATGGCCATCTCTCTGTGAGACCAGTCCAAAACGTGTCCCCATCCCTAGCGGCATGGTGAATTTTCTTTTGTTTTACAGTTATTTGTGTCACCATGTAGCTGGAAAGCCCTTATTAGGAGAGATCTGTGTCCTTATACAACATCTTATCATTTTTAGCTAGTTTGAGTATTTATTCTGTGTCAAGCACTAGGCTGAAGGCTTTACAGGCATATCTCATCTAATCTGCACAGTGACACCCAAATCCAGGTTGTTAGAACCTCTTTTCCACTGGTGAAGAAACTGGGGCACAGAGGTTGAAATAACCAGCTGGGGGGTCACAGAACTGGGGCCATCTGTGTGACTCCACAGTTCACTACAGTATATGGTTAGTCTCACACAGATTGAACTCCTGGTCAGCCTTCAGTGTTCCAGGCAGGAGAGTGACGGCCCATCACCATTACCATGACCTCGAGCATCTTCCTTGCTGCAGAGCCTCAAAATATCTAGGGAGTCACTAGCCACCTCTGGGTGGATTGTCCAGAGGTGGATTCAGTGATTATCCCAACCCTGGGAGACAACCCGCTCAATAGAACAAGGCTCTGATCCACTAGGTGATCCAGGACTGAAGAGCAGGGGCAGTTTTGAGATTCTAAGGAATTCTAGGGAAAGAGGAACCTGGAAAAGATCCTAGACTGGGGAAGACCTTTTCTCACACCCTGAAAATTCAGTCATCAAGCCAGGCTGGGTCCTGATAAATCTCAATCTCTCCCATCATAATTCTTGCCTCTTCTCTAGATGCCAATTCCAGCCCTGCTACTCACAGCTCTGAGCATGCCTTCCAGCAGGTTTGCGTGTTGTGGCCTCCTTGCATTTGGAAATGTTCTTCTTCCCCCCTCTTTCACTTCACCAAATCTTACCTTTCCCTCAAGACTCAGCAGGAAGCCCCTCCTCCTCTAAGTAGTGAAGCTGAGTCTGCTCCCCACGATTGCCACACCTCGTCACGCATCCCTCGGTGCTTGGGATCTGGGACTGCAGCCCTCTTCTTTGTTAAACTGTTGAGCTGGGGGTTCTGAGAGAGTATGTCGTGCCCACACATATTGCTCAGGGTCTGGCACACGCTGGGTGCTGAGTCCATATCTAAAGATGCATGCTTTCTTCCAGGCCGCACACCCCCTTCCCCTAGGAGTACCTTCACCACTAGGGTATTAAGAGTTACTTCTCTTGGGAATATCTGTTTTTTAAAGAAGAGAAGAGAAGGAGAGAGCCCGATGTGATGCAAGAGTTGTATTGGAAAGACTATTCTAATGGCGGCATTTTGGAAAATGATAAGCAGAGTGGAGAAATATGTTGGGGGTTTGAAGGGCTCTGGAGTGACAGAGGCGGCCCACTGGATGAAGGATCCCTGCAGTGAGCCTCAGATCCTTCAGAGAACAGCCCCATGGCTAACACCCATCCCGGCCCTCTGCACCCATCTCCTGTCCTGCAGTTGAGGACTTGGAGATTTGCTGTGCAGAGAGTTGAGGTTAGTCCTGTACACATGGCTTGGCTCTCAGAATCCTCCCACTATACTCCCTCCCTGGGAGCCCATTCTTGCCCAGCTAGAATGCCTGCATACACTCTACATCCAGCCCTCCAGCCTCCTGCCTGCCTGCCCTCTCTTTGTTTATCCTTTCTTGCTCTTGCTCTCTCCCTGTCCTCTGAGCTTTAATTTCCATTTTGGGGGTAGAGATGGGGAAGAAAGGGGGCCTGAATAAGGGGTGTCCCCTCACTTGTGAGCCCAGATTCTCCCCCTGCAACTCTGACTGTCACCGTCCTGCTGCTGTACCTCCAGGGCTGCCTGCTCACCTGGGAGCCAGCGCATGTCCTGCTGTCACCTGAGTAGGTGGCATGATGCAGCCCTGCACCGCTGAGCCACTTCTTAAATCAGATGCTCACTTAACAGAATCACCTCATTATGGGGAGTTTAGCACTATTGTAGTTTACATACACTTTTACAATTGATTGGAAGCAGAGAAGAATTCAATTGCTGTGGGGTTGAACTTGCATGCATATTACATTTTTAGAAAATCAATTGCCGGCCATGGAGGCATTTATTAAGCTGGAGCTCTAACAAGAAACCCACAGTTGGTTCAGCAAGGTGGGAGGTTATCAAAGAGGAGCAGAAGAGAGAGCAGGTTGGAGAAAGCACTAGAAGGGGATTTCCCCTCTGTTTCTATCCCTGGGGTCTAATGCAGGGTCCCTACATTTGGGAGAGAATTTTAGAGGTTTTCATACGTCCCCATTTTACAGATGAGGTAAGGGAGGCTAAGCGAATGATGCTAACCCAGTCAGAGCTATTTCCTCAATATGCACTGAAGTTGACTCTTCCTGGTTGGGTCTCCTTGTTTTTATTACTAGGATTTCCCTGGCAGGGATCTGCCTGGTTACAGGGCCATGTTGACCTTCTACAATAACAAATTTTAGAGCTGAGAACTAAACCATACTCATCATGGTCTTTCCTCTCAGCACTTGCCCAGGTTGATGGGAGCTAAGACATGTCCCAGCTGGCTAGGCTCCGTCACCACTATGCCAGTTCATGCCCTACATAGGCAGCTGTCATTGACTCTCTTGTCCCATTTTTTCAATATCAGTCCCTGAGAAATATTTCCCACTGATTTTATCTAGCGTTGCTATTTCTTTCTTTGCAGGGCTCATCCTCTCCCTGCCCCAGCTTGCCTTCCCGGGACCTCCTCTAATCCCTCCCCTTCCCCTTCTTTCCCCTCCATTTACCTTTTACCCACTTCAGGGCAGTTAGAAATTTTACATGCTTGGTAACTGAGGCAAACTTCTAATTTAAGTGGCTATGAGGTTTCTCGAAGGTGAAGGACATGATAACAACAGCATATTGTGATACCAGAAGAAAGGCTGCATTTTATTATAACATCTTGTCATCCAACCAAGCAAAACCTCTTTCATGACCTCAGATGGAAACTACCTCTCTTGTCATCATTATACAAATGCAAATCATGGGTGCTTACAAGGGGGTCTGGGGAGGAGGGATGGATAGGTCAGTGGAAAACACCCCTGATGCTGTAGAAGAACAACTCCAATGCATATGGCAGGGTAGCAGCAAAATCCTGTGGTTACAATTTGGTGGAAGAGTTGGTAGAATATATGGGGTTCTAGGATTATAGAAGAGTGTGATCTCTGCTAGCCATATTCCTTTAGGGATCGGAGGGTGCAATGTTCATAAAGGGGGTAGATTGGGTGGAGTAGATGTTATCCAAAAGTGGGTCTCACAGGATAGGTTATTATTATGAGTTGAGTTGTTTTCCTCCAAAAGATGTATTGAAATCCTAACCTCTAGTACCTCAGAAAGTAAACTTATTTGGAAATAGGGTCATGGCAGAAGTAATTTGTTAAAGTGAAATTATAGTGGAGTAGGGTGGGTCTTCAATCCCATATGATTACAATGTGTCCTTATAAGAGGAGAGAACAGCGAAAACATGTGATGAGACAGAGATTGAAGTGATGCATCTACAAGCCAAGGAATGCCGAAGATCTGCCAATCACCAAAAGCTAAGAAGCAGGTATAGGGCAGATTCCCTCAGGATGCTCAGAAAAAACCAGCCTGCTGACTCCTGGATTTCAGGCTTCCAGCTTCCAGAACTGTGAGGGAGTACATTCCTATTACCTTAAGCCATCCAGTTTGTGTATTTTGTTATGACAGACTTAGGAAATGAATACAGTTATCAAAGGGAAATTAGATCTTGTAAATCAGCACATTTTTTTTCCACATTAAGGGAAGCTAGAAATATGAGATGATGAATGAGACTGAAGACCGTATCCAAACAAGGCAACTGTTAAACAAATGCCAGTTCTCATGCTGATGTCAGTCCATATCAACAGTATCACTGTCTCTGCTAAAACTATAACAATAACCGCCATGTGGGGAGTATGTTGTAAAGCTAAATAAAAATACCAGAATAAGTCGTACTTTTGGACCACATTTCCTCTTGTACTAATAGAGATATGCAGTTGATACACTTTGTGAAGTAAACACACACAATATAGTTTACATCCAAATTGGATTCTATAAATTCCCTGTTATAGACTTTCAAAAATATGATATTATTTTTAGAGTATTAGTTTAAAATTGCCAGTAATGCTTTCTTAGAAAGGACTGTCTTTTGCTCTGAAATGGTCTCTCCTAATTAATTTTTACATGTTTATTGGTCCTTGAAATTCACACCGGGGAATTGCTATGTGTATTCTTATCAGCACATCTTGAAGTTTACCCTCTATTTGTAACTTTCCCTGAGATCTCCAAACCAGTGGTTCTCAATGTGGGGTGACTATGCCCCTCAGGGGACATTTGGCAATGTTGTAACCACTTGGGGAGGAGGCTGTATTGGCTTCTAGTGGGTAGAGGTCAGGGATGCTGGTAACATCATCCTAAAATGTACAGGACAGACTACCCCAAACAAAGAATTATCTAGCCTAAAATGTTAGTGGTGCCAAGTCCGAGAAACCCTGCTCCAGACCAAATCTAAGTTTTCTCCCTTATGGTATTTTACCAGCATTTTCTGTGTGTTCTAATTCTGGACATGTACTTATCCTGCATCTGGTTTTGACTGTTCTCTTGATTGTTTCCATCGCTGAATGTATGTGAATTTTGATCCCAGCTCTTTCATTTATCTAGTTGTGTAATTTTGGCCAAGTCACTAAACTATTCTATGCTTCAACCTCCCTATCTGTAACATGAGATAATAATATTTAACTCGGGGTGGTTTTAATGATCAAAGTCCATGCATGTAGATAATGCACTAGCTGACATTTACTCAGTGCTGGCCCTGGGCCAAGGACTGTGCTAAATGCTTTAGGTTTCTTGGTACCTTTCACTGACTCTTCCAAACAACTCTGTAAGGTTAGTGTAATGATTACCCTTTCTCGTTTCATATACATTCGGTAAACCATAGCCATTTCTGTAATTATTGTTTCTTCTAGGTGGAGTGCTCTGTGCTGGGGACTCTGAGGGTAGAAGGAAGACTGTCCTCTAGACTCTTTTTTTTTTTTTTTCATTTTTTTTAACATCTTTATTGGAGTATAATTACTTTACAAGGGTGTGTTAGTTTCTGTTTTATAACAAAGTGAATCAGCTATACATATATCCCCATATCCCTTCCCTCTTGCATCTCCCTCCCTCCCACCCTCCCTATCCCACCCCTCTAGGTGGTCACAAAGCACCGAGCTGATCTCCCTGTGCTATGCGGCTGCTTCCCACTAGCTATCTATTTTACATTTGGTAGTATATATAAGTCCATGCCACTCTCTCGCTTCGTTTCAGCTTACCCGTCCCCCTTCCCGTGTCCTCAAGTCCATTCTCTATGTCTGTGTCTTTATTCCTGTCCTGCCCATAGGTTCTTCAGAACCTTTTTTTTTTTTTTTTAGATTCCATATATATGTGTTAGCATACTCATAATTCAAAAAGTGTCATGTACCACAATGTTCATTGCAGCTCTAGCCAGGACATGGAAGCAACCTAAGTGTCCATCGACAGATGAATGGATAAAGAAGATGTGGCACATATATACAATGGAATATTACTCAACCTTAAAAAGAAACGAAATTGAGTTATTTGTAGTGAGGTGGATGGACCTAGAGTATGTCATACAGAGTGAAGTAAGTCAGAAAGAGAAAAACAAATACCGTTATGTCCTCTAGACTCTTGACCGTGGGCTCGTGATTTACCTGTCTAGGCCTGTGTTCCTGTCTCGTTGGCAAAGGATTGACTCCGCTCCATGCTCCTCTTCCTCCTAGAACCAGCCAGCTTGCCTAGGCATGTCTTTTGCATGGAGCAAGAGAACCAGCTTCATTGGGCAAGTACATTTAAAGCCTTTGCTTGCCTCCAGTCTGCTAACATCCCATTGGCCAAAGCAAGTCACATGGTTGATGGGGCGGGGCAGCAAGAGACCCCCATCTGAGGTGGGAGCCCACTGTAGAGAGATATGGTAAAGGGAAGGGTAAAACATTGGGGCCATAAATGCAATCTACCACAGGTTTGCAATTATAAGCCATTCAATCAATTCAACTTAGAAGGAACCCTGGGGCTCTCGCCCCACCAGAGAAATCAATCGCTGTCAGCTTTGCAAGAAGTTCTCCTTCCCTTCTTCCTTCTGTGGACTGTGCCACACACACTCCAGGAGGTATCGATAGGATGGTGAAGGTTCCCTGCCAGGATGTGGTGCTGTCCTGCTCATGGGTTCCTGGCTGTGGCAGGCAGGCCTGTCCAGTATTTTCCAGGGAGCCAAAGAAAGAAAGGCAAGGCAAATTTCCCCCTCACCTCCAGCTATTAAAGCATTTGTAGACATAGAGAGAAATGTTAAACCAGGAGAGGGAAAAAAAGGCTACTTTGAAAAACCTTTAGAAAGCCTTCTCTCCCATCTGTTCAGCTCGTGGGAAGGTTCTGTTTTCTGTACTTAAAGGATTTGTAAATTCATTACCAACAAGTAAAATGTACAAAGCACACAGAGAGACATCGAGGTCTGATTCACCATCTGCTGGGGAGTCGCATCCATGCAAACAGAGCTGTGCTGTTCCTGTCAGTGAGAGGGTGGACGCCAGCCCAGCCGGACCACAGAGACTCCAACGGGCAGGGTTCTTCCATTGTTAATTACTGCACATGGGCAAGGGCTGCACTCATAGGCCCTGGAGCTCCCTTGCTTTCCCCCCTGCTTAACCCTCTGGATCTGGAGGCCAATCGTTTGCCATAAAATGTAGAAGAACATAATCAAGGCTTTCCCAGACTTGGAGCAGAGTTGGAGCAGAGTTCTGGTGAAAACAACTGCAGTTTCTGAGCTCCTGGCCTTTATGGGGCCCGCCTGGCCGGATGTCAGTGGGAAGGGCCATTGGCATGGCTTTCTCTCCTGCTAAAGAGATCTGCTTCCAAAGCCCCATTCCATCCTCTGTTCTTGCTAGTTTCAGAAAAGTCCATTTAGGGCTGGCCCTGGCAAAAGTGTGAAGGAGTGAAGTTTGTACCTGGCTCCCTGGTGTGATGGTCTCCAGGCTCCCTGCCCCCCTGTGCTGCCTCCTAGTTGTGGCCTCATGACTACTTCATGCAGGATCCTGCTTCCCTGGCCTCTGAGACCAACCCTGGGCTTTATGCTAAGTCCTCCTTTGCTCTCTACCCACCACCTTCGTGCTCCAGCTCAAACACCCCAAACACCCATGCCTGTGATTCCACCCACTGCACCCCATGCAGATCGAGGTTTCTGAACTGTTGCTCTGCCGGGTGCCCTGTTTCTCTAGTACCAGGCCTACCTCTCTTGCCAGTCCTCCCAGGGAAGTCAGATCTGACCCTAAAGTCCAGACTAGCAGCTAGTGCCCAGTTACCACTCCTGACATTACCTGTCTGCCTCAGTCTCCTTCCCTGCTGCCTTCCTCCCCTGTCAATAAGAAAGTCCCGTTAACCTAGATAAGCCTTATGACCACCTATCTGGACTCCACAGAGATCCTACCTCCTTCTTCTTAAGGCTCTTTGATCAGCTTGCACCCTTGGGTTCCCACACACTGCCTGTAGAGGGACTGTCTGCAGACGCCTGTTCTGCCCCCCTAGATGTGCTGCAGGCCTCCTCAGGGCCCACTGTCGTGCTGTCTACCGGCTGCCCAGGTTTCCTCTCTGTGACACTTTCCCCAGGCATACCCCATCCCTCTGCTGGAGTGCTTTGTATGCTCTGTGCCTCAACACAGATGGAAGACAGAAATGCTCCAATCCAGCCACTTACCAGTTGAGTCACCATTCATTCGTTCCATAAATATTTGTTGAGCACAGTGCCAGGCATATTTTAAAGTGCTGGATAAGCAAGCTAGGCAGGGTTCCTGCCATCCAGGAATTTACATTGAAACTGAGGGGAGACAGAAGACAAAATCCAAATAAGAAAAACAATACAAATTGCAGTAAGTAGTGATATAAAGAAAATGACATAATAACCAAATAGTAAGTCATTGAGATGGGGTAGTATTGTTGGGGGAACTTGAGCTAGAGAAGCTGGGTGAGTTCTGTCTGAAGAGGTGCTTCTTAGCAGGGACTGCATCAGGAGAAGGATCCAGGAGCTTAGTGAGCTGGGAAAAGAGAGTTCTAGGCAGAGGGAATGGCATGTGCAAAGGTCCTGAGGCAAGAATGAGCTTGGTGTGTCTCAGGGACAAGAAAGAAGACCAGGGTGAGTTTAGCCCAGCAAATAGCATGGAGAGTGATGCCCCAAGGGTGGAGAGGTAGGCAAGGGTCCAGATCCCTGGGGCATTAGGACATGGTAGATTTTATACCAAATGCAGTGATGAATGTGTATGAGTTTTTAGGCAGGAGAGAAATACAATCTAATTTACATTTTAGAGGAACATTCTGGATGCTGCACGGAAATCAGGAGAGGGATGTGGTGACTTGGACTCCAGTGATAGTAGCACAGATGGTGAGAAACAGTCTGCTTGGGGATATGTTTGGAAGTGGAGATAAGAGGACTCACTGATATATTAGATGTGAGTTAGAGAAAGGAAGCATCAAAGACAAGCACGAGAAAGTCCCCTACCTGTGATGAACTCTGGTGCCCTCCCTATAAAATGCTACATATTTCAATGGGCATTAAACAATGTAAGGCCTGTATAATTAAATGTGAACCTGGCTCTGATGATCGGGGTCTTATTTTGGCAACAAAACAAGTAAGGAAAAGCTTACCCATAGTGCCTTAGCCTGCCAAGGACAATAATTTGGTGGAGATTGTGGGACTCGCCATGTTCTTTTTCTCCTCTGAGCCTCTGCATGTACACTCCTGGGACACCATTCTCCTTCTCATCCTCCTTAAGCTGGCACATTCCTTCCTGGTCCTCAGGTCCCAGCTAGATCTGGAGGATCAGGACTTCTTCAGACAAGACTGAGTTCTCCTTCCATCCTGCTACTGAGATTGCTGTGCTGTTTGTCTATTTCTCTTCTTAGTTTATAGCTCTTTCAGGACCGATCTAAATCCCCATTGCCCAGGGGATTTTACAACTCATGGAAGATATCCCAGCTGGCTGACTAGGTCAAGAAGCCTCTTCCCTCCATTCCCCAGCCTCCTAGATACCTTGTCGTTCTCCCTTGGGACTGAGCTGTTGAAGTCCCCACCTCAGTCCTCTCTGCCTATTCAAATCCCAATCAGCCTTCAAGACCCAGTTCAAGAGCCCTCTCCTCTATTGGGATGCCCAGCTCACGCTCATGTTTCTTTCCCTGGAACTGCTCACTTTTTCTTACTGTTCTGTGCAGAAAAGAATTGACAGAGCAGGCCTGATGCAGCTGTCCTTAGAAAAGCCTGCTTGTGAGGTTGGCCATTGGATGGTAAGCAGGTCCCTACAGTCAAAAGAATACTTTCCCAAAATGCTAAGAGTGTCTTACTGTGTCTAGACTGTTTGTGCTGAATATGTGCTTTCCTTCTAGGAGACTGGAGCTTCGGTCTGTGCTAGGCATATGCATAGGTATGTGCCTATTTGACCAGCCCCCATAATAATCTTGGCCACTGTGTTTCTGATGGGCTTCTTTGGGCAGAAAGGTCACACATGTGTTGCCGCATTTTTATTGCTAGGGGAAGAGTGTGTGCTGTGTACTCAGTCTTGGGAAAGAAAGAGTCTGGGGAAGTCTGCACATGGGTTCCTCCAGAAGCCACGTGTGCCTTTTTTCCTTATGATCCAATTGTGTATCCTTACTACATCGTTGTAATAAATAGTAGCCATGGGTACAACTATGTGTTGAGTCCTGTGAGTCCCTGTAGTGAACATCCAAACATGGTCCTGGGGACCCCTGACACCTGCTCATTTGGAATCTTAGCATTACTGTACCATTATGCGACTGCTTTTTATTGACACAATTAATTCTTTGTATGTAGGCCTTGTATCCCCTCCCACGGGAGCCTGAAAGACAGAAATATGCCTTATATGTACTTCCATCTTGTACAACTCATTGCACAAAACACCCAGGAGAAGCCCAAGAAATACCTGCTGAGACAATGAGTGAATAAATGAAAGAAACATCAAGGCCACCAATGGTTGGGGCTGTGGCCTCACAGCAGACTGTGTGGGCACGTAGCTGAGATGCTTTAATTCATGTAGCACCATGTGTCCTAACTCCTAAGGCAAAAGAATACTGAATTGATCTGGCTCCAGTAGGGTTTCCAAGTAATTCCTGACATAAGAAGGCAGCCAAGGAAGGATCTGATACAACTCCTGGGAGATAGAGACTACTGTGCACAAATGCAGGGAGAAACATCTATGGCAGACCCAGAGCTATTTGCAAACTGCACATCTAGAGCCCAGGGACTCACGTTCTCAGCATTGTGCCTTGTACCATATGGCTTCAGAACAGCTGTTTGTTTGAGTATTTGTACCACCAGAAGTGTAGGGAGGTGGTCATGTTTGCATGTACACATAGACACTTCTCTACATTTACTTGCAAAATTACATGAGCGGGCATATATGCTTACATATGCATGAACAGACATGTTTCATATATGCCAGTGTGTTGCAAGCTCATATGCATTTGCATAAGCTTGCAAGCATAATTACATGTGTTCGTGCATTTCAAGTATATAGGCATGTGTATTTGCATGCACCCAGGAATACCGGATTGAGTCTGTGTACACATGTCCACGTGCATACTGCTCTTCCCTTATCTGCTCTGCACTAAGCACAGACAGCTGCTTTAATAACATCTGTAGCTGAGTGACCGCACTAACTGCTGTGGCTCCATCATGCTACCAGGATTGCTTCAGCCCTTTCAGGATTACCAGTGCTCAGTGCAGTTTAAATATATCTCCAGGTTTAATCCCTAAACAAAGATGCAATGTTTCTGCTAAATATGTTGGATTATTTATTAAGATAAAGTCAAGGATACGAGAAGTCACATCTGGTGGGACACTGATTGCCATTCAAGATGGGAGATCGTGAAACCAGGTTTACCCCCACCCCTGGAGGGAGGGGGGGAGGTTAAAGGAAAGGAAAAGTCAGTGAGTGATTAAAACAGCCTGATTGCTAGAGTCAGAGTGGCCATAGTCATAACTGACAGCAGCTCATGCACATACACCAAGGTAGGGAGAAGAAACACCAGCACCCTCATTAGCCTTGGGATAAGGCTAGGGCCTTTCAGCAAGGATCATGAACCAGGAGCTGGACCCTGAGTGAGAATCCTCTGTGAGAGTACAAAGCACAGTTAAGCAGCTTCTACTTTCCAGGAATTTCCAGTTGAGTGATGGGCCAGGGGAATAGAGAGAGCCATTGCTAGCCCAGAGGAAATTTCTGGACAAATTGGGAAGATGGTCTTCATTCGCCATGTACCAGGAAGCATAGCTAGGGAAGTGGATCCGGGGGGATTTCAGCTCATCAGGTACCCTTGTATAGTGAGCCTGAATGAGCAGATGTAGTACCTTGAGCCCATTGAGAGAAGGCCAGAGGGGCAAATGCAGATGAAGCATGGCCCGCTCCAGGGAGCAGGTGGGCCAAAGGAAGGAAGATCAAAGACATTGCTTCTCACTTTGAGTCTGCCACTTCTGGAGCTGTGGTACTTCTTTCTCCTCTGTCCCATTTCCCCCAGCCTTCCTGCTGCTTTCCACAGGGAATTTTTGCTGTATAGAAACAGCTCAGGCTTGGAATCTGGAGACGGAGTTATAGCCAGAAATAGCTACAGCTTTCTGTGTGAGCTTGGGTGAGTAACTGAACTTCACACTTCAGTCTCTTCAGTAAAATGGGATGACAATTTTTTGTGCTAAAGTCCAAATGAGATAGTAATTATTCCACAAGCCCATGGCTGTAACCCATACTAGATGTCATGGGGGGAAATGAGAAGTTACAGTCCTGACCTGAATGAACACGCAATTCATGTGCTTATTGATACGAATGGATTAGCTCTGTTGTTCCATTTTTTTTCCTTTTGCCCCCCTCTGTTCATTTTATATCTTCTTTTGTACTGACTAATTAAAAAAAATTAACCCCCCTTTCCCTTTTGGTAACCATAAGTTTGTTTTCTATGTCAATGAGTCTGTTTCTGTTTTGTAAATAAGTTCATTTGTACCATATTTTTAGATTCCACATATAAGTGATATCATATGATATTTGTCTTTCTCTTTCTGACTTCTTCACTTCTTCACTTTGTAAGATAATCTCTAGTTCTATCCATGTTGCTGCATATGCCATTATTTCATTCTTTTTTATGGCTGAGTAGTATTCCACTATATATATCTATATCTATATATCTATATCTATATCTATATGCCATATACTCTTTATCCATTCACCTACCTATGGACATTTAGGTTGCTTCCATGTCTTGGCTATTGTAAACTAGGGCTGCTATGAACATTCAGGTGCATTTATCTTTTCAAATTAGAGTTTTCATCTTTTCCATATATATGCCCAGGAGTGGGATTGCTGGATCATAAGGTAGCTCTATTTTTAGTTTTTTAAGGAACCTCCATACTGTTCTCCATAGTGGCTGCACCAATTTCCATTCCCACCAACAGTGTAGAAGGGTTCCATTTTCTCTACACCCTCTCCAGCATTTATTATTTGTAGATATTTTGATGATGGTCATTCTGACTGGTGTGAGATGATACCTCATTTTAGTTGCATTGATTAATTTTTATTATACTGTATTATCTCTTCTATTGAATTATTAGCTATAATTCTTTGTTGTATTATTTTAATAATTGTTTTTAGATTTATAGGATACATCTTTAACTTATCAGTCTACCTTCAAAGGATATTGTACTACTTCATGTATAGTATGAGAACCTTACAATGGTGTATGTCCATTTCTTCTTTTGTTCCATTGTTGTCAGAACATCACTGGAGTTCAATTCTGACACGGGGTCTTGCTGGCATATAGATACCAGGAGACAGATTTTTTGACGTGTGTGCCAGAAGTCCACAAAGGTTCATAAAATTAATCATGTTTTGATCATGTTTGAGAACTTATCAATTGAGAGACCAGGGGATAGAGGAAGAAGTAGGTCTCCAAGTCTGTAGGAGTCCCCCTTGGGTCCCCCGACCCTGTAACCAGTTTATAGAAAGCTGATTAGATGCTAGGTTTACAGGATGTATGCTAGACTTACTTTGCTACTGGAAATACACATTCAGAGGCAGGGTGATGTGGTAGTAAGGTCACTCGACTAGGGGTCAGAAGACTGGTTTGGAATCCTGGATTAGCCCCTAACTAGCTGGTTGACCCAAAGTAAGTTACCAAACCTCACTGAGCCTACATTTCCATACCTATGAAATGAAGGAAAATTGTACCTGCTTTCTCTTAACCCATAGTGGTGTTGTGGGAATCAAAAGAAAGAGTACATTTCAGACGACTTTATAAGCTGTAGGACCATTTAACAAACACGAGACACTATTGGCCTCTGCAGAAATTTCTTACTTCCCTTCCCTTATAACCCTCTGTCCCTTCCACCTCCACATCCCAAAGCCTTCCTGCAGCTGCCTAAATTGCTCCCAGGGTGACTTATGGAGGATTCCTCTGTACTCTGCTCATATCCTCTGTGCCCAAATTCAAACATTTTTATTCTGTTAATTTCCCTAAGGGCTGTAGAGTCCTCAGTCATCCAAAAGTAAAGATTGTCTCAGGGTATGGCAGTAATGATGTAATTGTCACCCTTGGAGGATGTGCTAATTCGTAGTATGTTATATTATGAAGAAGTGTATCTCTAGTGTAGGAATTTCAGGCAGGCATCCTAATGTCATTGCTCCTCAAGCTCTCCAAGCCTGCAGGTCAGGTTAGCTGGGAGGGAACAGACAGATGAAGAAGCCACAAATCTCACCAGTGCTGGAGGCTGTCTCCCAGCACTTGCCCACTGTGGAGAACCAAGGGAGTTGCCATGTATGTTAAATATTTTGGTCCAGGAACAAAGTCTTAGAGAAGCCCTCTAAATATGGCACTCAGGTTTGATCTGCTTTTGAACTTACTAGTCTTTGTTCATACCTGGAATATCAAACGGAAGGCTTAGAGCATGGTGGTGAAGCCCAAACTGAAGCTGCTTTTACATGCCCTGAGAGGAAGTGCTTGCAAAGAAAACTAGTCAAATCCTAGATTTAATTGGTGCATCATTCATACTTTAGTAGGTATTGTGGATCGATGAGAACAGACAGGCTCTAGGGAAGCGCAGTCTGGGCAGGAAAAAATGGCTTGGAATGCAAGAGAATCCCTCAAAGATAGGTAAGAATTCCATCTTTTATTAATTTCTTTATTCATTGATTGATTAAATCATTCATCCCTCACCAAAATACATTGTGGTTTTCAGTGTTCTAGGCACATTCTAGCTGGGGGGAATCCAGCATGGTTTCAAGGAAGAGAATGAAATTTGAATGAGCCCGAAAGGAACAAATATATCTTGGTAGGGAGAGATATGGAAGATAACACACACATTGCAGCTATAAGGACACCACTAGCAAAAGCTAAGCAAATTGATGGAGTGGTAAATTAGCTGTGGGGAAGAAGTGAAGGATGAGGCCAAAACTGTGGATAGAGTCAGAATTCAGAGGACCAGATATAGCATACCAAGGAATCTAGACATTTTGCTGAAGGCAATGAAGATCCACGTGGATGTTTTAAGCAAAGACATGACACGATAATACTTGCAGCATTAGAAAGCCAACCCTAGCCCCAGCATCAAGGAAGTGGTAAAGGTGGTAGAGACAAGGATGAGGATGAATACAGGGAGAACAGTTAAGAGATAACTCTCCTACATGTAACAAGGGACCAAAATGGGCAATGACAGTGGGAGTGAAAAAAGATGGGATGAAATCAAGAGAAGCTCTGGCGGTGAGATTACTGTAACTAACCTGGCAGCCACTTTGATGTGGGACTTGAGGGAGAGAGAGGCGACCAACTTGGATAACTAGAAGGACGGAAGTGAGAAAATGTCCACAGGACCAGGAGCAAGTGATGGGGAAGAAGATGGGCTCTGTTCTGGCCGTGGTGAGCTTGATGTTTAATTCCTATGAGACATTCAAGGGAAGCTACCAAAGTAGGCAGTTGGATAAACAAACTTGTATCCCAGGGGGGCAGCCAGGCTTCAGGATGTATGTCTGCATCAAACACACACTGTTTGATGATGCTCAAGTTTCCTGTCAACAGCTGGAAATTCCAAGACGTGAGAAAAAGTTTGAGGAAAAGAGAAGGGCCAATTTCTTCCTTCTTTTTCTGTTTGGCTTTTTCCTTCTGCTTTCCAGTGTTTTCTTACTCTGATCAGCCATGCCCATTCTGCCAACCCAATTCCATCTATCTCCCTATCTATCTTGGAGGAGTAAAAGATAAGAGGGAAGGGACTGGTACAGCAGCCACGAGATGGGGAGAGGCCCTAAGGCAGGGGGAGAAGAGAGAAGGATGATTCCCTACAGAAGACTTGTTGTGGCTGAATGCGGATGGGACCCTATCAATTAGTACCTATTTCTGAATACTTATACCATGGTTCAACATAAGATTATGGACACTAGATCTCTCAATTTTTTTCTTGTTATTCCCAGTTCAATATTTTTTCTGCTCCTCCTACCAATTACGTAGTTTTTACACTGGGTCCAGAGCTTGAAATGCCCTACCCACTTCTACACTTTGCTAATGGCATTTCTTTCATGGCAATGCCCTTCCTCCTTCTCCCTCTCATTGACATAAGCCTTATCTTCTTTGGGGGTCCAGTCCAAGCCCTAACTTCTCCAGGCCACCTTACCCAATTATTCCAGCCCACTCAGTTGCTCACCCTTCTTCACTGAAAGAATAGCACACACATTTGAGGACTTATATATCCCCCGTATTGTTTCTTAATGATTTCAATAAATTGCAGTCTCCTTGGGGGAAGAGCATAGTCCCAAGCAGAACTAAGAGCTGGAAGAGCTCTTGGAGACCATTGGCCCTGGTTTCTGAGTGTCCACAGTTCTCTCCTTGCCTCTGCACTGCCAGGGCTGCCCTTCTATGGGGTTGATCTAGGTAACTGGTAGAAAGAAGGATAACAAATCCTAGAAGGTTCAAGACATTTTCATTAGGAAAGACAGAGTGCTACTTGAGAGAGAGAAGAAATAAATAACTCCAGAAAAGTTGGAGAAAAGGATGAGGGAAGCCAGAACAGCCTGGGTTCACTTTGGTCAGAGGTTTGGGGAATTAGGGGGAGCACGTCTTACAGGTAACTGTTGTCCTGTGGTGAGAAGGACTGGGGTGAAGGATGGGTGGAGACAACTTGGATATTTCAGTTTGTCATAAAATGCAAAGTGTTGGGGGCATCTTAAGCTTTGTAAACTGTTTTATTTTTCTTTCTTTGTTATTACAAAGGAATTCAGTTATGATTCTACTGTAATTGATAAAATATAAAATAAATTACAAGTAACCGTGTGTGAAGAATATCTTAAAATCTTCTTGTCCTTGAGAACAGTGAACACCCCCTGGGAGATTTTAGAAAAATATGTCAAAAATTTTTTTAATGAACATGGATTTTGTGCCTTGCTTATGCTATGTACTGTGGGCAATTTCAAAAAACAAATCAATAAAAATATTATTTAAGTATTGGTTACAAATCAGGGACATTTAAAAATATATAAAGTTACAAGGAAGAAGGTGATGATCATCCATGTGTCACCACCTAAAAGATAATGTTTTAACATTTTTCCAAAGAAAACTACATGTATGCAGATGGCCAACAGGCATATGAGAAGATGATAAACATCACTAACCATCAGGGAAGTGCAAATCAAATTCACAATGAGATATCACCACACATCTACTAGAATGACTATTACCAAAAAGACAACAAATAACAGGTGTTGGTGAGAATGTGGAGAAAAGGGAACCCTCCTGCTCTGTGGTGAGAATGTAAACTGGTGCAGCCACTATGGAAAACAGTACGGAGAGTCCTCAAAAAATTAAAAATAGAACTACCATATGATACAGCCATTTCGCTCCTGGGTATTTAACGGAAGAAAAAAAAAGCAACACTAGTTCAAAAAGATACGTACACCCCTATGTAATAATGCAGCATTACTTACAATAGCCAAGATATGGAAACAACCTAAGTGCTCATCCATAGATGAATAGATAAAGGAGATGTAGTATATATATGCAATGGAATATTAGCCATAAAAAAGAATGAAATCTTGCCATTTGCAACAACACGCATGGACCTAGAGGGTATTATGCTTAGTGAAATAAGTCAGACAGAGAAGGACGAATACTATAATTTCACTTATACACAGAATGTAAAAATACAAAACAAATGAACAAACACAACAAAACAGAAACAGAGTCATAGATACAGATAACAAACAGGTGGTTGCCAGAGGGGTAGGGGATGGGGAAAGAAAGAAATAGGTGAGGGAGATAAAGGGATACAAACTTCCAAATGCAAAATAAATGAGTCACAAGTATAAAACATACAGTGTAGGGAATATTGTTAATAATTATGTAATATCTTTGTATGGTGACAGATGGTAACTAGACTCATTGTGATGATCATTTTGAAATGTATAGAAATATCGAATCACTATGTTGTGTAACAGGAACTAACATAGTGTTATACTTCAAAAACAAGCAAGCAAGAAAACAAGTAAATAAACTCATAGAAAAAGCGATTAGATTTGTGGTTTCCAGAGGCAGGGAGGGGGTTTGGGGGTGAGGGGAAGGAGAGTTGAATGTAGTCAGTCAAAAGGTACAAACTTCCAGTTATAAGATATATAAGTACTAGGGATGTATTGTACAACATGATAAATATAATTAACATTGCTGTATGTTCTATACAACAGTTGGTAAGACAGTAAATCCTGAGTTCTCATCACAAAGAAAAAATACTTCTTTTCTACTTCTTTAATTTTGTATCTATATGAGATGATGAATGTTCACTAAACTTATTATGGTAATAATTTCATGATGTGTGTAAGTCAAATCGTTATGCTGCACACCTTAACTTATGCAGTGAACTATGTCAATTATATCTCAATAAATCTGGGAGGAAAAAAGATAACAGTTTACCTATTGGCCTTGAGTTTTTTAAAGAAAAAAACTCTTTTTGTAAAAAAGTGAATGAATGATTTAACTGTTTAAACAAATATAGGAAAATACAAAAGTGACAGTAAAAAATCACCACAAATTATACCACCCAGAAATGATCATCATTGTAACTAGGTGAACATCATTCTGAACATGCTTTTCTGCAAATATACAGATGGAAGAGAAGTGGGGATATACTTTTAGAGAAACAGAGTTATATAATAGATCCTATTTTGAAATAAATGTAATTAATTTAATTTTACTTGAGCTTAAATAAAGAAAAAGAACCTGTTGTTAAATTGTAGAATCTCTGAACTTCAAATAACTCTGTCACCACAGGGGAGAGCTTTTCCTAAAAGATTCCTTTAAGTTTAAAAAGGGAGATTTAAAAACATTAAGAAGTGAGAGTTATGATTTTTAAGTGACATTTGTCCTTTTAATCTTTCTTTTTTTTTAATGTAATTAAATTTTTTGTCCTTAATATTCACAATGATTATCTAGGATACTTTTCTATGGCAGTAATTTGGTTCCCTACTTTCCCATGGATTTATTGGTTACAAATGATGTTTTGGCACCAGTTTGTTTCTTTTCATTAAGGCTTCAATCTCATCTTCCATGCCGTTTTGTTCTTTTATTATCTCATTCACAAGTTCTTGTTTTGTTGGCAATTTCTTATTAGGTTATTCTACAACAGAGGTTGGTAAAGTTTTTGTGGATATAGCGAGATAGTAATTATATTAGGCTTTGTGGGCCATAGTTGTAACTGCCCAACTTTGCATTGTAGCATGAAGGCAGCCTCAGAGAATGCTGAGCGGGTATGGCTGTGTGCCAATGAAACTTTATTTACAAAAGAAGGTGTTGGGCCAGTTATGTGTCTGTTTGCTGTCTGCTAGTGTGGGGGAAGGGAAGATAGTTTTCTTTTAAAAAGTCATTTTGTTGCATAGTAAGTGAGAGAAATTCTTGCAGTTTCCAGTGATGATTTTTAACTCAGAAATACTTTTAAGTATTTTTCTGTTCTTTTAGGATATCAGTTTTGTACTTCTAGATATGACATTTTGCTGAGACTGGCCACAAGGCAGAACAGCTTCACCTGGGTTATATGTAGATGGGAAGACTTAGGCTCAGAGAAGTGAATCATCTTGCTCAAAGACACATGAAGTACTAGTCTTAGAAATGAGACTTGAGCAGAGACCTTTAAATTTTTTTTTCTGAAGTTTTTATTGAGGTAAAGTTGATAAAACATAACATTCAGCATTTTGAAGTGAACAATTAGTGGCATTTACTACATTCATAATGTTGTGCAATCACCACCTCTATCCACCTCTAAAACATTTTTATCACCCCAAAAGGAAGCTATGTATTCATTGAGCAGTCACTTCTCATTCTTCTCTGACTCCAGCCCTGTTGACCAGCAATCTGATTTTGGTTTCTATGGATTTACCTGGTCTAGATATTTCATATAAATGGTATCATACAATACACAACTTTTGTGTCTGTCTTCTTACATTAAGCATCCTGGTTTTGACATTCATCCATGTTGCAGCATGTATCAATACTTCATTCCCCTGTATGGCTGCAAAATAATTTACTCTATGAATGTAACACAGCTTATCCATTCAACTGTTGACGGGCTTTGGGGCTGTTTCCACCTTTTAGCTACTGTGAATACTGCTGCTATGAATATTCATGTAGACGTACTTATTTGAGTCCCTATTTTCAATTCTATCAGGTATATTCTAGGTGTGGAATTGTTGAATCATATAATTTAACTTGAAGAATTGCCAAACTTTTCCCCAGCAGCTGCCTTTTGTATTCCTATCAACAATGTATGTAGGTTCCAATTTCTCCACATCCTTGTCAACACTTGCTATTTTCCACTTTCTTGTGAACATTGATTTTTGACTTTCAGTGCTCTTATCTTAGGAGGTTACAAGATTTTTCTTACATTTTCACCTGTCTGATTTTTGTAATTATTGTACCTAGCATAATTCAAGGCACATAATCTGTACCATTAAACACTTTATTGATATATTTTCTCCTAAAAGGCTAAATTCCCAGGAATGTTCACTATCTTAATGACAAAATTTCAAAATATGGTTTAAGCCAAGTGAATTGTAATATATTTTAAAATTTGATATTGCAGTAGAGATAACAGCTGATTCTCTTTATGATTTACCTGCTAGGAGGACGAGGAAGGCCTGAGTGCCCATCTGTTAGGGTTGCTGTGGAGGTATTTACTTCTTTGGATAGGATCTTGGACAAGAATGCTTGCTAACGTCCTTTCAAACTACATTTTTAAAGTTAGAATTTGAATATTTATGGGGGCCTTTCTGAGAATGTATAAAACCCTGAGAACATTGTAATTCATAGTTTAAGAAATGCACTTTGTTATCTTGCCACATTAGAGTAGAATGGGAGCTAGTGTCCAAAAACCCAACCTAGATGGGATGTCACAATTCAAAATGCCAAGGATCACTGCTCCATGGAGAGCTAGCAGAATGGAAAGGGTAAGTGAGTCTCCAAGCTTGACTCCCCAGATCTGTAGTAGCCTTTCAGAGCGTCTCTGGGCTCTGGCTGCCATTAGCTGGTCCATCTCCTTGGAATCTGCCACCTCTTAAATCTGCCAGCAAAACTGGCCGGGCGCATGTTGTCCAAGCCTGACTTTCCCCCAGCAAGGAGAGGCCTAAATCCCTTTGCATCTGTGCCTGCAGGTCTGCAACACTTGGACCCATCCTGAAAGTCACTATTGGCTCTTTGAAAGAAAATATCCTTTCTTCATGGTCTTCTCCATCTTTGACAGACAGACTCACCCCATGTACCCAGTGAGGACATAGAAAGGAATCTTCTTCTTTGAGGTTGACACTACCCCAGGGAAAAGAGGGGTCCCCTTGGAAGGGGTGACCACAGAAAAACCCCTATGTAAAATGGGGTTGGCACCTACCTCTCCCAATGAACAGGGATGCCTTTTGTAGTATATACATATGGAATGAGCTTTATTTATGAGTGGGAAGAAACCTATAAAGAAGAGTTATTAAGTCCAGGAGGAAATGATTTATGTCACAGTAAAATTCAGACTATAGTTCAGCTAGAGAAATGACAGTCTCTGACAGGTGTCCATGAATAAATTCCCTTTCTTCTAAAGCATTCTCTTCTCTTTGCTAGCCACTGGCCAAATTCTTCTACTGGCTTAAGAAATTTTCCCTTCCTGTCCTTCTCTTCATTTTACTCTTCTTCATGATCTTTACAGCTCCAGGACATAAGAGGGAGGAGGGCCACCCCACCAGCAACTTTGAGAAAGCCTTGGGTTTTCATCACCTTATGTAGATTTTCAGAGCCTGGAAACTGAGCTGTTTCTCTTCAGGATGGTGGAGTCTGGCTAGGAGATCTGAGGAAGCCCAGGTAGGTGTCAGCCAGAAACCTGGCTTCTGTCAATAAACACATGGGATCAGAGCATCCCCCAGGGCTGGAGGGCACTTTCAAGACTCTGTGGGTAAGAACTGACTTTTAAGACTCTGTGGGTAAGAACTGTTTAATGAGATCCTGGCTTCCAGCAGCCTTTGCCTCTAAAAAGCTCAGCATACTCAGATCTTTGGCCAAGAGCCCTGTCCTGAGGGTGCAACAGTGGCTGTCTGTCCTCTGTGGATGCAGGCGACTGGGGCTCCTTTGGACTCCAGACCTCATCTGCATTCAGGTGGGACATGATGTCCTTCTGGCATCCACTGCAGAGGTTTGTGTCTGCATGTATAATTGCTCAGAAAGCACAGACTGGCTTCTGTTAAATGGAGTTGGGATGTTGAATGCATAAATATGGCGAGAAGTCATCTATAGTCCATCTCTATTTATCTATCTATCATCTATCTATGTATCCATCCATCTACTTATCTATCTTTATACCAATATCTGTCTAACTCTCTATTTGTGTATTAACTTACATAGAAATACACAGAGTTCATGACCAAGATCTCATTACAAAACCTGATCAAATGGAAACTTTAGGATGAACTACATTCTTTCCTTTCTTAAAACAACCTCATGTAGAAATGCTCATGAGTAAAAGCAGGGGTGAATATCATACATATAGACACCACTTGAGGGGTTTCAGCTTAATGTGATATCATCCACTTAAGCCTCCTATCAGCAGTCCCAAAGTAACTATTTAAAGACACTTTCCTCCCATTATCCTTCTGTGTCTCCAAGGCTGTTGTGAGCAAGGGTGAGAGATGGCCTCCATGGCCCTGAGTTTCTCATCTCAGTACTCTCAATCATCAAACAAGGCCCATCCTTTCCATCCTGCGTTCTGATATCTGGGGAGAAGAGCACTGACCCCAGGACCTTGTCTTGGCCACAGTAGGGCACCTCTAGGATTCGACCATTCTGCAGTATCCCATTCCAGGAATCTAGAAAATCACTGCAAATGCTGTTACTGGTACCACCCGGAGCTGGAGAAAGAGGAGTCTTATTGTGTTCTCAGCTATGAGATTGGCACTGGAGCAGAAAACGTTTGTGGTTTCCATGTGACACATTCCTCTTCCCTAGGGAATGAGCGAGAGAGGACCAGATCCCCTGCATAAAACATGATGGACAAAGCCTCGAAATTCCAGGTCTTAGACAATTTCAAGTGTTATCTAGGTACTTGGTGTCCTACTTCCCATACATGAAGTACAGTAATATCAAACAAAATATACCTGATCTCATAAGAACATTCTTGATATCTCTTTGCCTCTCTAAATCTGATCCATATTTGAATCAGCTTTAGTTATCATTCTCCCATAAATCCTTTGCTTATCCCCCAGGCAAAGCTGAACTCCTCTCTTCTTGAGCAGCTACATCACTCATTATCTGTTCTAGAACATCATATATATTTCTTGTTTTTCTCTCAAAGTTTTATATGTTTAAGTCTTAATACCCCAGCAAAGTTGAGAGCAGACCCTTTGTTGTATATGCTTATCTTGGAGTCCCCCAAGGATCCTGCATCAGTGCTGGGTATGGAATGAATGAGAACTCCAGAAACCCGTTCCAGCCATCATGGATCCTGTTTCTATTTTCCAGATTGTTAGATGTCTGAAATTATCAACCAGGACTTGCCATTCTCATGAAGGCCCTGACTTTGTGGTGTGAAGTCTTCTTGCCCAGAAGCCATCATGGAAGATGGGATTAGCACCGGTGTGTTTGCCCTGGCACAGACTCAGCACAGCAAATGTCTATGTCTCACTCACATCAGAGTCCTGTGCTGGTGGAGCGCCTCCCCTTCTCAGGTCTCTTGCAATCAGTGACTTGAGGGCCTAACTCTTTCATTTGTGACCTGTTGCCTCTGAGGATGCTATGGATTGGGGAGGGAGAGCAGGAGTATCATGTGGGACTTTTAAAGGGTTGAGACTATGCAGGACTTGTAAGTTCTGCTTACATTCCTTCTACAGAACACAGTTTCACAGCCCTCCATCTAATGCACGCAAGGTTGGGAAAAGTCATCTTCCTGTGCATCTTCCTGTGTACCCAAGAAACGGGAGTCACGTGAAAAGCCTGTGGCGTTGTCTCTACCACAGTCCCTGAGACAGGCTCTTGCTCTAGGAATATCAAAGAGGCTAGTGAGGCTGGAGAGCTGAGAATGAGGGAGATACCAGGAACCAGGTTGGAGGGCTTGGGATTGGGTTAAAAATGGTTGAAAGCCACTGGAAGCTTTTGAGCAGAGAAGTGACATGATCAGACTTAGATTTTGAAAAGAACACAGATGCTATCCCATTTGGCCCTTCCCAGCCTCTCTGTCTCTCTCTGGCTTGTGGAAGGCAGCTGCCCCTTTATGCCATAGCGCCACCCTCTCATTCTTCTGACATTGCAGAGAGCAGTCCACCAGCTACAAAAGTGATGCTCAGTGCATAGGTCAGTCCCTGAAAAACTGTAATAGTAACTCAGTGTGTTTTCTATCTCATTTTTTGTTTTTGTATTTTTTTGGAGGCGGGGGATCAGTGTTAGCCCATCCTTTCTAATATTCAGTGTCCTTGAACAGTTTCAGATGACTTCCTTTAGAAAGGGAAGATGTGATCTATTCATCCATGCTACATTACCGGAGAAAATACACATAATCTACTAGGTAGGTGGAGGGTAGGATGGGGTATCTGGATTTTAACAGAGGGTGCCTGGAGAAGGCGGAAAAGACTATACGGAAATTCATCTTATAAGAAGCTCCAAGCAGTACCAGTGGTACCACAGTTTCACCTTCTGGCCAAGTCACACAAAGAGGGGGGTTGAAAATGCTTGACATGAACTTTTCAGCCCAGTAACGTAGACCATGAATAGACCTCCCCACCAGCCCCAAGAGAAGTGCTTCTGCATCTGACGCTCTGCTCTCCACTCATATCACTTGATAACTCAGTGGCCTGGCAATCTCTCCCCTTCACCACTGGCAGAAACAACATTCTTTAGAGGTAAAAGTACAATTTAATTTCTAGGCTCACCCAGGCGTGGACTGGGCTGCATAGGAGTCCGATAATGAAATGTTGGTGGTGCATATTTGATAATGTGCAGCATGTACCCAGCACACAACTCAAGCTGAATGAACACGTTCCTGTGGGGGTCTGCACCCCTGTCTGCTCAGAAAAGCCAGGACTCTGCTTCCTTGTGTTCTTCATACCCACTCGACAGCCCCTCCTCTAAGTGAGAGACCTGCACTCTTTCCCCGGCCCCCTCCCCTGAGCAAAAGTGGAGGGAAGGGAAGGAGAGAACAGAAGAGAAGGAGAGAAAAAGCACAACTTCTCCCCTGACTTGCTCTGCTCTAAACTGAGATCCTACCGAAAATGGTATTTCTCTCACTGCAGTTTCCCAGGGACAATTGGGTCAAAGAAAGGATTTTTTCAAAAAGAGCTTCTTTTCTCAATTGATGGAAGAGCATCCAGGAGCAAGCAGCAAAATGAAACAGGGCTCTGTTATCTCGCCCCCAAAAAGAGACAGCCTGTACAAAGGAAGGAGATAATTCCCGTCTGGCTTTTATATGCCTCATAAAATGCATTGTGCAGGCATGTAAAATATATGGGACTGGGCAGACATATGAGGCGGGGAAAGGTACAACCCCTGACTCCTCACGCTTTTTGGGCTGGAGGACAGCAAAGCAGAGAGCTTTCTTTTTCCTCTTTTTTTCTTTTCTGAGAACAAGGACAACTACTGAGAAGTCCTCCAAATGTAGCCTCTTTTTTTGACCTCCCATGGCAGATGACAGCACAGAGGTGAAAATAATAATAATAAACAGAAATGATATTATAAAGCCTGTTTTTGTTCACTTTGCCCATCTGTGACTCAGCTTGCAACTTGCTGGGATATAGCTTTCAACTTCTTGAGTTCTTAGGAGATGGGGTAACCTTAGAGTCTTACAGATTTGGTCAGTCTGATCACGTATCTGCACACAATATATAGCTCATGTGACATATGCCAATCTGTATGCACACATGCATGTGTATAATGTCCTTCCAGTCCTAGTCCCCCGGGAACTTACAGGTGCTTTTGTTGGAAGGTGACCTCATGATCATTTATGCCAGGCTCACAGCCATGCTCCAGGAAGGAGAATTTGGTGGCGTGCTGCAGGTACCTGGCCCTCATGTTAGATGACCTTTCTTTAGAATGTCTTCCACCATGTCTTTCCTCAACTCTTCCATTAAAGGATGTTAAAGAAACTTAACTGGAGACACATAGCAAATTTTTCCTGAGAATTAGCTGAGAAGCAGCTCATGGACTGATGGTTGGAGGAAGGAGAGCATCTGTTCTCAGAAGACAAAGTTTGGGATTGGGGACTGGAATATAGTCCATTTGCAAAGTTAAAGCCCAGAGATGAGGGCATCCCTGGTGGCACAGTGGTTGAGAGTCCGCCTGCCGATGCAGCGGACATGGGTTCATGTCCCGGTCCGGGAAGATCCCACATGCCGCGGAGCGGCTAGGCCCGTGAGCCATGGCCGATGAGCCTGTGCGTCTGGAGCCTGTGCTCTGCAGCGGCAGAGGCCACAATGGTGAGAGGCCCACGTACCGCCAAAAAAACAAAACAAACAAACAAAAAGCCCAGAGATGAGGACATAAGTGTTCCTGGGTCAATGGAATAGTGGGGATGGATGAAATAAAAGAGAGATATTCCTGCCTTCTCTCTCTCCTTTCCTTCCTTTTGATTCCTTCTATTCTTCCACAAATACTCTGAGAAATTCACATGCACAGAATACTATGCTAAGGTTTCAAGGATGAATAGTCAGAGCCTCCTAGGAATCAATGTTCATTAATTCTCTAGACCAGTGGCTCTCAAAAGTAGGGGGCTTTTAATAACACAGATATACAGTACCTACGCCAGGCCAACAGAATCAGAACATCAAAGTGGCGTCAAACACAGAGTCGAGTACTCTGTGTTTTAAAGTTGCACAGAGACTCTCATGGGCAGCCAGAGAGGACCTCCACTCTACTCCACTTTGTGTTCCCAGGAAGGAAACAACGGGCCTGATCCACGATAACAAAAAGGGCTCAGGATTTGTGGTCTGGCAGAGCTTGGTTCCACTCTAACACCATAATTTTCTGCTTGTGGGCTTTCCCAAGCCTCAGGGTTTTTACCTCTAAAATGTAGGTTATGAGGAATTCCCCAGTGGTCCAGTGGTTACGACTCCATGCTTTCACTGCCAAGGGCCCTGGTTCAATCCCTTGTTGGGGAACTAAGATCCCACAAGCTGCATGGCACAGCCAAAATATATATATATAAAAAGGGTCAGCTGCAATTTCTTAAAAAAGATAAAATAAAATGTAGTTTATGGTAGTACCCAATGTACAGGGTTTTGGTGGGACTGAATGTGGTGATATAGGCAAACATGCTTTCTAATCTATAAAGGACTGTGCAGTGTGACCCTCCCTCCTCACCTTCTCAGAATCTTTCTTCATCTTCTTTCCCTCAAGCTCTGGGGAGGAGCCATCCCTCCTCTTCTGCTCCATCTGTTCAACTCCTGCCACTGCACAATATCTCCCCTCTCCTTTACTCTCAGTGTCTCCACCAGCCCCTTTCTCTGTCTATATACATGCTTCCATCATCTCATCCTTAAAAATCTCTTTCTGCAGTAGTGCTGTTCTCTTAAGCTACCATTTTATCTCCCCCTTTTCATTTTCCAACAGACTTTTGAAAATATAGGATACCCTCTCTGCTCCCATTTTCTCTTTACAGCCCTCTACACCCATGTCTGCAACCATGATAGACATCAAGGTTACAACATGATGTCTATAAGCTCACTACTCCATGAGAGCTGCTCCCAAAAAAGTAACCAATGGCCACCAATTGTTAGCAAGCCAACATATACATATGTTCCCATATCTCTTCCCTTCAAACTATACACATCATTAAGCAGCCTCATTCTGTCCTCTTAGTGGCATTGAATGTGCCATGTTGGTTGCATCGTCTTGTTCAACCACCTATAGTTTCAAATACCACCTCTGTACAGATGTTCTCAGATCTGTTCTATCTCAAGCTCCAGTTCTTCACTAATAACTGCTCTCTTATATACCTTTCCATTAACCATGAAGAGCCTCAAAATCCACATGCCCAGCTGAATCTATCATACCCTTTTGTAGGTCAGTTAGGTTGGCTTTGGCTATAGATAGTGGAAGGCTGATCTAAAAACAGTTTACACATAATGAAATTTTATTATTTTATATACTGATAAGTGTGGGGACAAGATAGTTCTAAGTTTGGTTGATTCAGTGGCATCGAGAGACCAGTTTCTTTTCATTTTTTCATCCTCAGGGTATTGGCTTGGGTTTTTGGGCTGGTTCCTCTTTGGGTCCCCAGATAACCACAGCAGTTCCAGATGATGTATGAATATGCAAAATCAAAAGACAGGAAAGGAGATTGTTTCTATTAGAACATCTCTTTTAAAGAGCCATAAAAATCCATTCCAGTGGACCTCTAGAATAACTCATGTCTCATTGGGTAGGATCACATTATATGCCCTGTCTAAACCACTCATGGGTCAGGGGAATGGGAAGACTGGTTCCCTGAGCCTTGCCTAAATCACATGGAAACTCTATAACATTAGTGAGAATGAAATGGAGGAGAGGGATGGCTGTTGGATAGTCAAGCAACAGGGCTGCCCATTACTACTGCATTCTTAAGCAACAGCTACCCATTTATCTGTGTGTATGATTGGTACCCATACAATCCCACTCCAACCCAAGCCTCCCTGCCATATTTCTCCATCTCTATTTCAACTGCATCAAACTACTTCCATTCCCTAATCTCAACACTCTGTATTATTCCTCTGAGCTTCTTTTCTTAAGAAGAAAAGTTTAGTAAACCTGGAATCTGGTTACTTTCCTTTGTCATCTGCTGACATTTTATCAGAGACCTGACCTGGATGCTGAGGAGGAAAGCATCCCGGCTTGTTCAACCTCCTTTGTATCTGGCATTCTTCCAGCATGGCTCCATTGCAGTTCCTACTGTGCACTGTGTTTTCTTTGAGGGCAGGGAACCTGCTACCTTCTAAATAACCAGGACAGAGACAGCACATCATAGGTTTCAATAAGTGTATGTTGGATCAAGGACTGATTAAGCAGGTTTAATTATAGGTAGCTGTACCCGATTAGGTAATGCCTTCTCTGTTGCAGTCAGTCTTCTCCCCCCTCCTAATACATACTTACAATTCTTCACTGATGCTTCAAGTGTTGTTCAGACCACTATGCTCAGGGAAGATACTCTGCTTTTCCAATGCCTGTCTCAGGAACAAGATAGTATTTGGACCAGATAGTGTTTGGGAGGAAGCTTATAAATGAAAGATAGGGCAGAAGATGGCAGAGCAAGGCTATTTCCACCACCACTGCCCCCAAAGGAAGAACCAATATTCTCTGAGGTCAGAATCTTTGAGAACACCCTACCAAATGCTGCAGTCAATTGATGTAAGCCATGGAATATTCTAACAATAAGGGGACTTATGAGAATAAGTGGTTTTTTTTTGTTTGTTTGTTTTAACGTCTTTATTGGGGTATAATTGCTTTACAATGGTGTGTTAGTTTCTGCTGCATAACAAAGTGAATCAGTTATACATATACATATGTTCCCATATCTCTTCCCTCTTGCGTTTCCCTCCCTCCCACCCTCCCTATCCCACCCCTCCAGGCGGTCACAAAGCACGGAGCTGATATCCCCGTGCTATGCGGCTGCTTCCCACTAGCTATCTACCTTACGTTTGGTAGTGTATATATGTCCATGCCTCTCTCTCGCTTTGTCACAGCTCACCCTTCCCCCTCCCCATATCCTCAAGTCCGTTCTCCAGTAGGTCTGTGTCTTTATTCCTGTCTTACCCCTAGGTTCTTCATGACATTTTTTTTTTTTTAAATTCCATATATGTGTGTTAGCATACAGTATTTGTCTTTCTCTTTCTGACTTACTTCACTCTGTATGACAGACTCTAGGTCTATCCACCTCATTACAAATAGCTCAATTTCGTTTCTTTTTATGGCTGAGTAATATTCCATTGCATATATGTGCCACATCATCTTTATCCATTCATCCGATGATGCACACTTAGGTTGTTTCCTTCTCCTGGCTATTGTAAATAGAGCTGCAATGAACATTTTGGTACATGACTCTTTTTG
This sequence comes from Leucopleurus acutus, assembly GCF_964270905.1. Lineage (NCBI taxonomy): Eukaryota > Metazoa > Chordata > Mammalia > Artiodactyla > Delphinidae > Leucopleurus > Leucopleurus acutus. The sequence continues at coordinate 99,052,073 of NC_139150.1, read as the reverse complement.
AATTATGGGTTTCTCAGGGTATATGCCCAGTAGTGGGATTGCTGGGTCATATGGTAGTTCTATTTGTAGTTTTTTAAGGAACCTCCATACTGTTCTCCATAGTGGCTGCACCAATTCACATTCCCACCAGCAGTGCAGGAGTGTTCCCTTTTCTCCACACCCTCTCCAGCATTTATTGTTTCTAGATTATAAGTGTTTTTTTTCCTAAGCAGCATTCATATACAATGGTGATACTTAAGAGGAGGTGCTGCCTTGATGTGGGGCTGGATCTTGCCCAAGTTCCTCGGAAAGGTGGCCTTCTGTGTACACACAAATCTATGTAGCTCATGGCTGCCTGGAGGCTGAGCCCCTAACTGGAAATGTGATCACTTGTGCTCCTGGCAGGGATGCACCGGAATGTAAAACAGCAATGGAAGTCACTCAGTAGCTCAGCAGGAACCCTGGGGAGTGGCCCACCTTTATTTATTCACCCAGAGTGGTCAGAGTTCCTGCAGGTCAGGCTAAAGGCACCTGGGAGCCCCCCCCCCTTCCCTTGTGTGGCTGTCTTCAGCTGGCCTACTGTCCCCAGGCCAGCTGGCCATGACTACCGTGACAGGGCTGTTCGTACTTATAAAGCAGACTGCAAAAGCCATTACAGCTTATAGAGAAGGAAACTGTTGAGACCACTTTTCCTTTAAAGTTAGTTGTGCCTGTGGTGGGCATTTGAGGGTTTCCAGCACACTCTCCTTCCCCCAGCTTTTCCAGTGCCACTGCCTGGCTAATACGGTTTGGAAAATCTGAGAACCAGTCAGGCAGGAACAAAACAAATCTATAGGCAGAAAATTTCATCTTCAGATACCTTTTCCACACCTGCCACTTTTGTCCTCTTTCCCTCTCCTGAAACTCCCTCTCTCCTCTTCCTCCCCTGGGCACTCGGCCATCTCATCCAGCACAGGGCTTTCAGGAAAAGCTCCAATCTTCATCATTTACACCTGACCACAGATTTAAGCCCCCTCTATTAGCTCTCCTAAGAACACTTGCCAATTAAATCTGCTACTACTTATAGAATGAAAGAAGTTGTTCTGTGTTAAAGTTTCCAGCCCCCGTGAGTAGATACACGGTACGAGCACACGCAGATGCACACATCTGTGACATTTAAACTCTGATGTTTCACAGCCTTTGATCTCCACAGCACCCACATGAGATAGAGAAGAGATAGATGTTCCTGGCATCTTCACTGCACAGTAAAAGAAACTGTGGTTGTGACTGAGCAGATATGACCCGGTTGGAAAAAGAGTCCCATGGCCATTGGATGGTCCCAGAGCTCCTTCCTAAAGCCAGGATCCTCTAAGTGACAAAGCCTCATGTGACCTTACCCTCCTCTGTGCCAGGCCCTGGTATCCAGGATGCTAGGCTACCACATCATAACATATCCTGTGTACCAGGACACCTGGCTATCTAGGCTACCATAAAGGATACAAAGAATACTGCAAGTTGCAGTCATCAGTGAATTCTACAGGATTTCCCCCACCAAAACCAGCCAATCTCTTACCAATGTTTTACGGCACAAGGATTTTCCTTGCTCCTCTATATCCTTGAGTTTCTTCACAACAGATTTGATATTCCCACTTGCTCCCAGTTTAAAAGACCCTCTCTACTATCTTTGTTTTCTCTGTGTGGTCTCCCCAGACACTAGGTGAGAGGGCTGTAGACCAGGGTGTCTGTCATCATCATTGGGCATGAGTAATTTGTGTTTGCAAATTGCTGGAGACAAATTGGGGAAGGCAAAGAAAAAAAGTCCTTTTGGAGGCAGAGAGGATCGCAGAAATATTGTGCTCCATGAGATAGATAAGCAGAAGAGCTGTTTATTCCCTTGGTGGCATGAGGCCCGGCTTTGAGGCAGATAAATCTTTGCTGGTAATACAGTACTTAAACCAGGACTGACACCTTTTTATATCAACTGCAGAGAATTGCTTTTGTGAGGCTCTGATACAAAGGCTGCCACTGCTCTTTCTTGCATATCAATCCTGAGGCAGCCTGTTGCTTATCTCAAGCCTGCCCTTGGGGCATTTGCCCCTGGTCTCAATGTGGCATCAGGGTCTGAGATAGGCAGGGAAGGAGGGATGACCCTGAAATGTAAGGGACAACAATGGAAGCAGGGAGGCATTGGGTGGAGTTAGGGGATGTCCTCTCTGCCCCTCCCACACCTGATTCCTAAGCAGGAGTCACTGGAACCAGCTGGCAGGGCAGAGCAGATGGGCAGTCACTGTGCACACGACTTTGGGCAGGCACTGGGGCCCCAGGGCAAATAGGCTCAAATTATTTTTAACTTTGTTCTTTAACAAACAATGAAAACATACTTGCTACAGGTCAATTGGTTAATACTGATAAGCAAAGAGAAGAAGCATTTCTAATATTTATATATATGCTGTTATCTATGCTTCCAAGGGTAAATATATAGAGTAATATATATACACATATGCATGTACTTTTTTAATAAAAATAAAACCACGGTGTTATGGACCAAGTGTTTTTGCATCCCTCTAATTCATATGTGACTGTATTTGGAGATGGGTCTTTAGGGAGGTAATTAAGGTTAAATGAGGTCATATGGGTGGGCTCTAATCCAGTAGGATTGGTGACTTTATAAGAAGGCATATGAGAGAGCTCCCTCTTTCTCTGCCAAATGAAGACACAGCAAGAAGGTGGCCAGGCATCTGCAAGCCAGGAAGAAAATCTCACCAGGAACTGAAAAGGCTGGTACCTTGATCTGGGACCTCCAGCCTCCAGAACCATGAGAAATAAATTTCTGTTGCTTAACCCACTTAGTCTATGGTATCTTGTTATGGCAGGACCAGCAGACCAAGGCACGTGCTCTACATAGAATTCTGCTCCTTTTGCCTCCACCTTCAGCTTTAATGCATCATACACGTCTCTCTAGCACACATACTCCTGTGACCTCCTGGAAGGAGCTAAGTTTGTCACACTGTTCCCACACTCAGGAACCTCTGTGGCCCTTGATCACCTTTTCATTTCTCTGCTTAGTTGCAGGACTTCCTTCCTCTTGCCCTCTCCACCCACCTTGACTCTTTCCGATAGACATAACGTGCAATCTGTAGACGTGATTTTGGCACGACCGATTATAGTTATGTGACCTTGCCAAATTAATCTCCCCCCAAATCAATGTCTTTGATTATAAAGCAGGCTAATAATTTTGACATCTCATGAATATGGTGAGGACTAAGTAGGAAAATATTTATCAGCATAGTGGCTGGTAAATAGTAGATGCTCAACTCAAACAAAAGTAGATGTTTGTCCTCCAGAATGCTCTCTCCACACTAGTGTCTTCAGCCTCCTGGGGTCCATGCTCAGTGAGCATCTTCTGGGGGCCTTGACTGGTTAGGCCTCTAGTCTAACCCATTTTTAGACAAATTCACAGACCCCTTTTGACATTGAGGGTTTCACTGCTGATTGCCTTAGGATAGCTGGAATTTGGGTGATAGGTCACATGCTTAGGAAATCACTTTGCTCTCAGAGTCTTGGGTCTGGGATGGACTAGACCTAGGTCCTTTCCTGGCCCTATTTTCTGATGGTCCTTAGAAAAGATCTCTTTGGCTATTGTCCTGGGAATTGATGTTACTCTTTCCCAGTCCAGCTCATGGTGTACAAATCCCACCCCTTTCAAAGTACTAACTCCTTCCTGGGCTAACACATCACTTGTGGCACAGATCCTGTAGCCGTGGGCACTTGGCAGAGCTGGAAACCCAGGTCCCCTGTCAATCTATAGCTTCCTTCCCAAGCAGCTGCCACCACACAATGGAATTAACATAAAACACAATTCGACAGAGGCACATTTAATTTACAGTGATTACACTATCCATTATACAACACAGTTTTAAGTACTACAAGCTTTCTGGAGAACAGGGAGAAAAAACACATGTAAAAAGAACCCAACCTTCTCCAAAATCACATAATGACAGAAGAATCTCAGTAACAAAATACAATTCATGGCACAATAAATTGTGTATTTTAGGGCTTCCCTGGTGGCGCTGTGGTTGAGAGTCCACCTGCCGATGCAGGGGACATGAGTTCGTGCCCCGGTCCGGGAAGATCCCAAATGCCACGGAGCGGCTAGGCCTGTGAGCCATGGCCGCTGAGCCTGCACGTCCGGAGCCTGTGCTCGCAACGGGAGAGGCCACAACGGTGAGAGGCCCACGTACCTCAAAAAAAAAATGTGTATTTTAAGGTACTTACCATTCCTCAATTCTCTATTTCATTCCCATCAGGAACTCAGTTTATTTCTAGTGGAGGAAAAAAAGTATATCAACAATTTAGAATTCTGAGAGACAGAGAATGGCATGGACATATATACACTTCCAAATGTAAAATAGATAGCTAGTGGGAAGCAGTCACATAGCACAAGGAGATCAGCTCCGTGCTTTGTGACCACCTAGAGGGGTGGCATAGGGAGGGTTGGAGGGAGACGCAAGAGGGAGGAGATATGGGGATATATGTATATGTATAGCTGATTCACTTTGTCATACAGCAGAAACTAACACATCATTGTAAAGCAATTATACTCCAATAAAATGTTAAAAAATAAATAAATAGAATTCTGAGAGACAATTACAACTGAATGTGGATTTTTACAGGAGAATGAATGGTCCAGGGTGAATGTTGGGTGGGTTTCCAACTGGATGGAACAGCTGTGCTCTGGTGGTGTACCCCAGCCAGCCCTGGACCCTGACCCCATGTCTTTGCCCTGCTAGAGCTCTAAGCCTTCCATGCAGAAGGTCCACAGGAGTGGCACAAAGATAGGAACTCTGGTGTCTTCCAGTCTTGATTCTACCACTGTCTAATCATGTGACCACTCTGATCCTCAATATCTCACCTGTAGAATGGGGATAACACCAGCCTAATCTGATTTATTATGAGAATTAGATGAGATTTCATAGTTAGCCAAGTGCCTGACTTATAATAGGAACTCAATGATCCTTTATTCCCTTCTTGCTATTTTTTCTGCCTCTACTTCCTTCCTTTCTGGAGTAAATGGAGAGGCAATGCTTTTCCTAAAGGAATGGGTCATGAAAATCGGGCTTCCGCGTAACTTCTTGTCTTGGAGACAAGAAGATCTTAACTTTCAAGTGGCCTCTGCATCTTGAACACATACATCAGCCTGGAGGTGTGTGCAGGTATGAACCCCGTCTGGAAGCAGAAGACTGGACTGGGTGGGCTCTGAGATGAAACAGTCCCATCCCTGCCCCTCAAGCCACCAGAGCCTAAGGAGTGCTATGTATGTAAGCAGTACATTGTGATGGCCCTAAATTGGACGGGAGAATAGAAGGTGGTGAGGGCACTGAGGAAGGAGTAACACACCCTCCCCTCTTCCCAGAGGTGGTAACACGTGGACCATGGAAAGGAGTTACTGACAGTCACACCTGAACTCTCTGCTCCTGGCTCACATCTACATTGAATGACAATCGCTCCAATTCTCAAGGGAAAGAGGAGGAATCTCAACCTTTCTTCTTAGCTTGCTTAGCAAACTTTATTGCCAAGATGACTTTTATTTCACTCAATGTAACACCTGTGACCTGGGTCCCTGTGCTGCGCCAGACGCCTGGCCAGACACAGTCAATACAAACATGAACAAGACTGTCATCCTTACTTTTGGGAGTAACTTATACACACTACTACATTAAAAAAATAGTTAAACAAAAAGGACCTACTGTATAGCACAGGGAACTATGCTTATTTTTAATAGCCTATATGGGAAAATAATCTGAAAAAGCATATTATGCATATATATACATACATATATGTATATATATATATGAATCACTTTACTGTACAGCTGAAACTAACACAACATTGTAAGTCAATTATAGTTCAATTAAAAAAAGAAAAAAGACTGTCATCCTGCTTTGTGGAGGGCAGATTTCAGATAGTACCCAGGAAACTAAAACACCGCAGGGTAAGGTGTGTGCCCTCAAGGGGCTAAAGCAAACTGAAACACAGGCATTCAAAAGCTCAAGGTAGGGTGCGTCTTCTGATGTGGAGGCAGACAATCTCAGCTAACTGAGATAGGTCACACTTGGGATTGCTGCGGACAGTGGTGTACCCAGCCATAATCCTCATGCTGCACTTTACACTGGTTTTCTTCGGTCCACACTTCTGGGTGTGGGGGATGTCATATGACCTTCATAGACTAGAAACAGTTACTTTAATCCATAATTATTCTTGTCTATATTAAGTGATAGAAGCAGATATCAATCAGTCCAAACATATTTACTCTGCAACTTAATACATGCCCAGCACCTGGAGAGCTGAGCTCTGTGGGGGATATAAAGTAATAACCAACCAATAACCAAGCAATAACCAATTAAACAATATTTGACGGTTCACAGAACACTTTATCATATATTTTGTGATTCTCACAACAAACCTGTACCGTCAAGCAACATATAGATATAAATATGAATATAATTTTATGTTATTTTAATCTTCATTATTACAATCTTCATCTTACAGAGAGAACCCCGAGGCACAGAAACACTGTGTCTTGCTCCAGGTCACACAGTTAATAAGTGGTGATGTCATTAAGCCGGGTCTTTGGATTCTAAATCCTGTGCTCTTTTCACAGTTGCAGTGTGCCTTTTACAAATACATGCTAGCAGAAGTATGGTGTTTGAAGATTATTGCTGAAATATCTAGAACTGTATGTAATATGAATGCCAAAAATCTTGCTGACCCTTGGGTTGCATATATAAATGAAAGGGGAAATAAATCATCCTTCCTCCTAGAGAAGCTCCCAACTCCAAATGTTTCCTCATCCTAAGGAAGTGCCAACATGGTCTCATAGATTAACTCCTGCCTTGGCCAAACTTCACCCTTCTTTCTCTCTCTTCCTTCTGTTCCTCTGTTGTTTTACATAAAAGTGAAAAGCTTTTACATAAAAGTGAAAACTGGCCCCTTCTCTCTGATTTTTTCCTAGTCTTATTTGACCCCTTTCTAAGCCACCAAATGCTGCCCTTATATTCCTTATGAAATTCTCATCAGGTCCCCAGGATATGTCTGGGTACAGGTCCAAAGATAGAGCCAGATTATAATCCACCGGTTGTCTCTGTTGTTGCTGTATACTGGAATAGATTGCATTTAAGAGTATACCATTCAGCTTTGCATAATTACAACTACATTTTCTGGATTTTTCTTCAAAGTAAAGAATACAAAAAAAAAAAACCCTATCATTTAGCTCACATTCATTGGGCACAAAGAAGTCTTACCCTGTTAGAGTCTAGAACTCGGCCCTTGGCTTTTGACATCAGAGCAATGCTGGGAATTGGGCCCCAACAAGAACCTTTTGGTGGATTAGAGACAGGTTTGTTTGGTGGACATGAGGCTGGAGAGAAGCAGAATATTAGGAGGATTTCAAATGAAAAAAATATCGTAGCCTAACTTGTTGACAATTTCCATCTAGGAAATAAGGAAGAAAGAAAAAAAAAAAAGACTTCAACATGTAAAGCCAACCCAGGATATCAGAAACACTTACTGAATAATCTAGCTGGAAAAGAAGCTCATTTAGCAAAGAGATAGTAAGTTCAGAGGTGAAGTAGATCTGCTTTGGTTTCATAGTTTTCTATTTTTATACCTATATGTTCCTGGTATATTTGAGGGATTTATTGAAAGGAAAAAGGGAGGGAAGAAGGAAGAAGGAAAGGAGGGAGGAAGGGAAAAATGAAGGAAGGAAGGATCATCTCATGAAGACTTGGAGATGTCATGTTAGAGTAAAACCAGGAAGGCATCTGCTAAAGTGGTACCAAAGAGAAAGAAGCCCCCATGGATGACAAAGTCATCACCACATTTTTCTCTTGCACAAGTGCATAAAGGGAGGTAGGAGTAAATGCCAAGATGTCTGTGGCTTTCCTGAAGCCTGGTCTTTACAAAAGAATTGTAAAAGAGAGGGAGGAGAATGGAGAGGGAGGAGAGAGAAACAAAAAGAAGGGGAGAGAGAAAGGAAGTGAAAGGAAAGAGAAGATGGAGACAAGGAAGGAGAGAAGGCAGGGTGAAAGGAAAAAAGAAAGAAATGGGGAAATTAAGAACAATAAAGAGAAGAATTTTAAAAATGAATGTGATTTTGGGGAAGAAGGAAATAAGGAAGGAGAGAAAACGTGGTTCCATTCTAAGGATGTTGTCACTGTGGATGCACAGGCATTGTTGGAGAAGAGGAAAGGTCCCAGGCCATTGTGCAACTATTATTATATAATTAAATCTAATAACTGTAATTCACTGGAAGAGGTCACTGCTTGCATTGTGGATGGAATCTGATTTGATGAGACTGACTGAGACAGACGCTTCTGTATTCATGCTTCCTGAAGGGAGGCCAGGGTTGTGGGGGACCCAGTTAGGAGAAAGGAAAGGAATAGAGGATGAGTTGACTTGTTCCCCCTCCAGCTTTCGTCAATAGAGGCTGCTCCAGACTCAATCACATTCGATTGTTCCCATTTATAATGCTCTCAGTCATAGCCTTGTCTCTCCATCAATTATGGAGATTAGCTTGAACTATTGTTGATGCTAATTAGACTGTGAGAAACATGTCTGGGCTGCCCATTAGTTAGCATTCAGAAGGGCGAGAGAGGGTTGGGAAGAAGTGGGGAAAGTACCAGGGCTTAATCTATCCAGACTTGGACAGGCACAGAGAAGCAAGTGGCACTAGCTCAACCACAGAAGGAAGAAAGGTCACTGGGCATTACCCCAGCTTCCCCAGGCTACTCTTAATGGGTGCTGACCATGAGTCACTTGCTGGACTTGAAAGCTTCAGAGTCACACAAGAACTCCTTCCTGCCCTCATGGGCTCACAATCAATGGAGAGCTTTGGCTCCCCTCACTGGGGTCTGCACAGGCAGGGAGGAGGCTCTCTGGCGACTTGCTGATTCTCAGGCATGCGGTCAGGTGACTGTCTCTGAGGTCATCAGAGTCTGGCTCCAGTTCTTCAAAGGAGCTGCTATGGTACTAGCTCTGGACCCCAGGAAGTCATCTGATCTGCTGTGAGCTTGCTCTAGAACTCGAACCTTGCCTTCCTGCCAAATCCCTAGTTTGCATCTCAGAATATGTCCATAGGCTTTGATCTTTGCAAATTCCCAGCCAAGATTAATGCTCCTGATAGATTACGTGACCCTGCTTAGCCCATAGTTTTGCTTCCCCTTCATAGGTTTTGGCCTCCATCTTGCTGTTTCTCAAGCATCTAATCTCATTAATTCATCCAGTAAACACTCATTAAGTGCATATTATATGCTAGACTTTGGCAGTAAAATGTAGTGGTTAAACTCACAGGCTTTGGAGTCAGACCAAATGGTTCTAAAGCCTGTCTCTGCCACTTACTGGTTGTGTGACACTGAGACAAGTTATGTTAACACTCTGTGCCTCTTTCCTCATCTTTAAAATCAGGCCAATATAGTACCTACATTGTAGGGCTGTGTGAGGGTTAATCAAGTTAATTCGTGTAAAGATTAATGTACCATAAGTTCCCTACATACAGATGAGTTCTTCTGAGAACGCACTCATAAGTTCAATTTGTTCGTAAGTCCAATTTGTTTGTAAGTCCAACAAAGTTAGCCTAGGTACCCAAATAACACAATTGGCTATATAGTACTGTACTGTAATAGGTCTATAATACTTTTCACACAAATCATAACACAAAACAAACACAAAAAATAAAGAAAACATTTTTAATCTCACAGTACAGTACTTTGAAAAGTACAGTAGTACAGTACAACAGCTGGCATACAGGGGCTGGCATTGAGTAAACAGGCAAGAAGAGTTACTGACTGGAGGATGGAGAGGGGGTGGGAGATGGTAGAGATGAAGGATTGGCAGCAATAGGAGATGGTGGGCAAACTGCAATTTCACTCATGCCTGATGTTGATGGGTTGATGGCACAGGTTCTTGTTCCTTGCTGGAACCAGATGCACGTTCTCATCTTTGAAAGTTCTCAACTTGACAGTTAGTATGTAGGGGACTTACTCTATTGGAAGAAACAGTACCTAAGACATAGTGTTTGATAATTATTTGCTATTATTATCACTATTTATAGGGATACAAAGAAAACTAACATATTCTATAAACAGAAATATGTCATAAATTAAATGAAACACTATGGTAGAAATTTTGCTGGGTTTATAAAGGAGAAATGCATTATTCTACCCAGGGGGAGGGGAGGAAGTGGTATAGCCAGGAAAGAATTCAAGGGAGAGGTAACCATCAGCTGACTCTTGAAGGTGAGGTGGTGTTTTCCATGTGGACAGGGAAGGAGGGATACCCAATGGGAGAATATAGTCAGCAGAGGAAGAAACAAAAGTAAAGGTTCATGGGTATAAAATAACAAGGCATAGTTTGCAAACTGCAAACTGTTTGGCATGACTGACTATTAAGATATGATATTGAGAAAGAGGGGCATCTGCAGAAATTGGGGAGAGGCTTGGAACCATACTAAGGGGTTTGATTTTCTCTTAAAAGTATCAAGAAGCCAACAAAGCTTCTTATTATAGCAACAGCAGGATCATATTTGTGTCCTGGTCCGGTCAGTCTGGAAGGCCTGATAGGAGGTAGAAAGACAAGGTGTTCTCGTCTTACAACAGTGAAGACAAGAGAAAGCTGAGGCCTGTTGTGGGGTAAGGGGGCAAATATGACAGAGGGAGGTGAAAGGGAGGTGAAAATGGAGATAAGGGAAGATAATGTACATTGGTTGCCTGAGTGCTGCCAATCAATTAGAGACGGGTAGGAGTAGAGTTTGGGGAAGAAAACTAAATTGCTCTAGACATGTTGGTTTCAAAATGCCTCTGGCAACTCAAAATGGCAGCATCAAGTAGAGAACCACAAATTCAGTCTGGATGCCCAAGCAGTGGTCAGAGTTAAAGATAATTATTTAGGAGTCAATGGCCTATAGGAGTAGTTGAAAAAGATGGAAAGGATAACATTGCTTAGCAAGAGCATGTACATTGATAAAAAGGCCAAGAATAGAACCTTGGAGGGTCCAACCATTAAGGGATGGGGACAGAGGAGAATGTATGAGAAAACAAAACTAAGAAAAATTGGTCAGAAGAGTGAAAAAAGATCTGAGAGAGTGGATTTCAGAAACCACTAAGAAGAAGACTGGGAAAGTTGTCTGCTGGCCTCACCTGATCTCAGGCCAATGAGAGATTTGTAGACAACTCTGAAGGATTTCACTCAACTACAGAGTCAGGTCATTACAGGACAATGGCAGAGTCAGCCCTGCTGCTTGACAGCAATTTTTTTCCTTTGTTCTTGCCCTTCTACCTCAAGGAACACTGAGTGTTCTCAACCTCTGAGATTTTTCTCTACTTCCTCCAGAAAATGTTAGAGGAAAAGAGAAAACAAAATCTTGCCTTGGGTGGGACAGAGCACTAGAGTAATTAGTGCTTACAACTGTAAGTTGTAAGACAACTTACAGTGTGAAAGAAGCATGAATATTAAGCTGTAGCAGTTGGTGCTGGACAATGATGGATTTGGGAGAGGAAATCCTGACCTTCAGTGTATGGGAAAAAGAACTTTGTAAATGGGAAACATTCACCTGGTGTTATTGTTCTTGTTGATGGTGTTGATATTGACTGAGCCAAGACAGCCCACCCCACAGCAGGAATCCAGGGCACCAAAGAAAGCCTAGAACTCTTTGCTTCTCAAGATCTCTTCCAATAATTAGACTTCTTCCCTTCTTTGACGTCTGGCTGGACCAAAGCAGGTGTGAAATGATATGCCAGTGCCAGAGACCACACTCCCAGAGGGATGAATATTGCATAGAGACTGGAGGAGAGAATAGACAGAGTGAAATGCAAGCAGTGTCTTACCTGTCTGAAATGAGCCCAGCTGCTGAGCAAATCAAATACACCAGTCTGTCTTCATACAACATCTTTCTTATTAAAAATGTAAGCATGATGGAGATCGCTATTGATCTTCGATACCTAAATCTTACTTCTCTATGAATAAAAAATGTAATAAGATCTCAGAAATAAGCTAAAGACCACTGCCTGGGTCTAAATGACAGGGATAAATTACAGTACACGGCAAAAGGCTGAAAAATGTTCATGGATAGCAGTCTCAGTTTGCTTACTAGCTGGCTAAGAGCAGCTAAAAACTGGAGCTTCTGGGGATCCAGCAGAGATCACTGATGCCAGCCCCTTTGTGGCCTACAGGACAGCACAGATCCACCACTGTCAAAGACCCTGCAATGATAAGAGCCACACTCCTTTGCTTTGATGTACTTTCATGTTTCTACTTTTATTGATGTGTACGTGTGTGGTGGAGGGAGGGGATATAGCTTTTCTACATTCAGTGTGATATAAAATGGGAAAATTAAACAGTAAAATATCAAAGGAATGGTGAAATAGATATTGCCTAATACCTGAGGTAAATTATCGACTCTAGCTGGTAGTGAGTTTAACTGTGTTCATTGCATCTCTATATATATGTGAAAAAATATATATGAATATACACATATTATATATGTATATATGTACATATTATATATATATAATATGTATATATTCATATTCTACTGAAGGCTTTTTCTATATTTTGTACCTATTTTCACTCTGATAACTTAAGTAGAACTTGCTTTCCTCCATACGTCCCACTGTGGTCCAATCCACAGAGTTTAGGTGCATCGCTTGGCTTTGATGCCAGAAGGGTTTTTAGGATATCTGCCACATGCAACAGAGGAATGCAATGAATATAATGAAGTTGCTCTATCAACTCAGCTGTGGTTGAAACCCTTCAGTGGCACCTGTGATTCTACAGGAGAGGGCACAAATTTAAAGTGCTAAGTGGCCTTTTCTAGATACAACCTGTATTCATGTTCCTTTCCTGTCTTCCAGTTCTAGCAAAGCAATTGTTTTAGCCTCCATTTTGACCCTGGATAAGTGAGTTCTTTGGAGCCTTTTTTTTTGGTCTCTGATCTAAAGTCTATCAGACATGAACATCCCAGGTATTCATTCTCTCTCTCTCTCTCTCTCTCTCTCTCGCTCGCTCGCTCGCTCTCGCTCTCTCTCTCGCTCTTGCTCTCGCTCTCTCTCTCTCTCTCTCTTTCTCTCTTTCTCATTTTGCTTTACCCACCTCCTTCAGAGATCCATGTCTTTGGATTCACCCCTTTCAACTGCTGTTTGTTGCTGCTTCCTTCCCTCCACCAGACCACCTCTTCTGCTTCTTCTCTGTAGGCTTAATTTCTTCACTCCAAGTCTTGTCATAGATACAAAGAGCACTGAAGCAGGAGTCAGGCCCTGGTGTCTGTTAACGACCTTGGACAAGTCATTTCCCTGACTAACAGAAGACTTTGGACTAGATGATCTCTAAGGTTCTTCCCAGGGCTCAGAAATAGGCTTCCCCCTTCAACATTTCCCTGAAATTGTTATTTCAAAGGTTAAGATTATTTTCTAATTGTAAATCCAATAACTTTTATCAGTGATCAACCTACTTGACCTTTGGGGCAACATTTAATTATTGATTTTGTTTTCCTTCCTGTAACTTGCTACTTCCTTTCCTTTCAGGGCCCTCAGCTCTCTTGTTTACTTAAGATTTCTCATCTGACACTCTTCACGTATCCTCAGTTTTCTCTTCCACATCACCAAATATCAAAAAATCATAGAATGTCTCCAGGATACTAAAACCAAGAACAAAACAAAAGAAAAAAATAGAGCCCTAAGAATTTCATATCCCCAAGATTTCGCATTCACATGTGAGAGTCAGAAAAAGTTACTTTAAATGTGATTCAGAAATTTAACCACCAATTTATCTCTTACGAATTAAAATTACTCAAAGAATTGAGGAGATAATGAATAATAATGATGGAAATGAATGAAATGATTAAAAATAATGATAGTTGTTTAAAATAGAATTATTAATCATCAATAAAACTAAGTAAATATAGAATTATCTAATTAATTGTTATGGTTATAAAATGTAAGACAAATGTCAAAAAGTATATTCTTACAAAAGAAGATACATAATATGAATAATAATTTTGTGAGGAAAGAGAAAAATTAGGAGCAGGCTAAATTTTAAATAGATCAAAGTTATTGGATTTAGTTTCTTTATTAGTATTAATAATTAGGAAAATACAGTCAATTATTTTGCAGATTGAAATTATATAGCCTAAATGTAATGTGTAGATCAGCTAACTCATATAGGAGGGGAAAAAGAAGGAAAAAATCAAAAGAAACCAAAGGAATAATGCACAAAGTAAGATGACAGAAGATACTAAAATATATCAGTCTTCAAAATAAATATCAACAATCACAAATTTACATGGAAGGCACAAAACCATAAGACTATTAGAATAAAAAGTAGGAGACAATCTTTAAGACCTAAGACTAGGTGAGCTCTTAGATATGACACCAAAAAATTCCATTAAATATAGACTAATTAGACCTCTTCAAATTAGAAACTTTTGTTCCATGAAATGCCCTGTTAAGAGGACAAAAATACAAACTACGGTTTGGGAAAAAATATTACCAAACCACTCATCTGACAATGGACTTCTATGTAGAATATATATAAAGAACCCTCAAAACTCAACAGTAAAAAACCAACAGTTAAAAAACACTAAAGAAGAGATATGAATGGCAAATAAGGATCTGAAAAGATGTTCAACATTATTAGCTATTAGAGAAATACAAATGAAAACCACAGTGGTATATCACTATGCACCCACTAGAATGACTAAAACTTTTTAAAAGATAAGATAAAATGCTAAAAAGGATGTGGAAAAGGTAGATCTGGTTTGAATTGCTGATGGAAGTGTAAAGTGATACAATCACTCTGGACTGTAGTTTGGTAGTTGCTTATAAAATCAAACATGCACTTATAGTATGACCCCAGCAATTACACTCTTGGATGTTTATCCCAGAGAAATCAAGACTTCTGCTCACAAAAACCTGTACATGAATATATATAGCAACTTTATTTGCAATAGTCCCAAACTGGAAACAATCCAATGTCCTTTGGTGGGTAAATGGTTAAACAAACCCTGGCATATCTATGCCATGGAATACTACTCAGCAGTGAACAGGGAAAAAGTAGGTCATGAACACAACTTGGAAAGATCTTAAAGGTATGATGCTTAGTGAAAAAAGCCAATCCCAAAAGGTTACACAGCATAATTCTAAATACAACATCCTCAAAATGACAAAACTATAGAAATGGAGAACAGATCAGTGGTTTCCCAGGACAAGGATGGGGCTGGGAGTGTGGGTGTGACTATAATGGGGCAGCACGAAGGAGTTCCTCTGGGTGAGAAAACAGGCCTATATCTTGATTGTGGTGGTGGTTCTACAAACCTACATGTGGGATCAAATTGCACAAATTGTATATCCACACATACTCTCAAATGAGTCCGTGTAAAACACTGGTAAAATCTGAATACAGTTTGCAGTCTAGTTAATGAAATTGTGGCAATGCCAATTTCCCAGGTTAGCTTATACTATAGTTATAGAAGCTGACAGTTATAGAAGTTGAAGCAAGCTGGGCAAAGAATTCAAGGGATCTATGTACTGTTTTCTCAACTTCCTGTGAATCTATAATCATTACAGAAATTTTTAAAAGTTAAAAATAAATAAATGACACATATTTCCTTGTTTGTCTGCTTAGGGTCTAGAATCCAGATCTTGGATTCTAATACCATTCTCCAGTTAAAGGAAGCAGGACTCCTGAGAAATTGTTGATTTTAGGACTGGGGCAAGAAATATACAAGGTAAGTCTGGAGCATCTTTTTCTTTAAAACAAGACACAAATTTAATTTTTCTTAAAAGACTAAACATTGACTACAAAACTAAATTCACTTTAATAATTTAAATGGTGATTATATATTTATGACTGACTCATATAAACACTTCACACGTATAAAATAACAAAACATAAACAAATAGAGTAAATATGTATTAAATACTTATACTACAATTTGAAGTAGTACCAGTACAATTGGTTTATTTTATTTCTTTATTTGCTCTAGACTTGTTTTAAAGTCTCCTAGAACTACAGTAATTCTTATTTTGAACAACAGGTACTCTTAGCAAACTGAAAATAAAATGAAATACTGTCATGATCAAGTAGTTTAAAGGTTTGGAATTTTGACCAATTACTTTGCGGTCAGAGCATTTTAATTAGTTGCATTTTATGAAATGATTCAAATTTGAGCTGTTGATCTCATTTTTATTGACAAAGTTACTTGTCATATCTATGGATTTTTAGGTTCACACTTTTACACAGGAGCCATGTGAGTGAAGGGAAGAATTTCAGAAGTCAGGGGAACAAAACTATATGAAGGGTTTCTAAAAAATAAATTATAGGATCTGATTTTTGTTGAGAGCATCTTAAAGTATCGGAAAGTAAGAAAGTGCTAAAGTAACAAACAAACAAAACAGTAATAGGGGTTTGTCAAAGCGGCACATGAGTCAACTGAAAGAACTCTAAACAGACAAAGCTGCAAAGATTATAGCAACAGAATAAACAAAATAACATTGAACTAACACAAATTATAAAATAACCTATGAGTCCATACTGATATGAAAAAAAAGTCACTGAATAAATAAATAAATGGGGGAGAATAGGCAAATCACCTGTGCAGAACTCCAAATAATTTAGGTAAATATTCTACCCTCAGGGAGATGAAGCCTACCTCTTCCCCGTTAAGAGTGGGCTGCACATAGAGACTAAATTCCAAAGAGTACAATATGGAAAAGGAAATCAAAGGGTAACTTTACAGTGGAGAAAGCTGACAAACACTATCTAATCAGGTAATCAAGGTTAATATCAACAGAGATAAGTCATGTTAATAGTATGAACCCTTGACATGATGTGATGAGAATGGAATTTTATTTTTGTGGTTTTCCTCCCCAAAACCTATAATCTAAGTTTAAGAAAAACATCAAGCAAATCCTGATTGGGAGACACTCTGCAATATATCTGACCAGTAGTCCTCAAAACTGTCAATGCCACCAAAAACAAGGAAAGTCTGAGACACTGTCACAGCTAAGAAGAGCTTAAGGAGACATGACAATTTAACATAATGTGGTATCCTGGATGAAGTCTAGAACGGAAAAAGGTCAGCGTGTAAAACTAAGGAAATCTGAGAAAAATTGGACTTTAACAATAATGTGTCAATATTGGTTCATTAGTTATGTACTATGTTAATAATAGTTAATAATAGGGAAACTGAGTAGGGGAAGTGGGAATCTGTTCTAGTTTCACAATGTTTCTGTAAGTCTAAAACTACTTCAGGGGACTTCCCTGGTGGTCCAGTGGTTAAGACTCCATGCTTCCATTGAAGAGGGGTGTGGGTTGGATCCCAGGTCTGGGAACTAAGATGCCACATGCTGTGTGGTGTGGCCAAAAAATAAAATAAAAAAAGAAGTTAAATATATAAAAAAGATTTCAAAATAAAAATGTTATTTAAAAATGCAACAAGGTTAAATGTCTACATTGAAATATAAGGATTTATAGATTGTATTAAAACACCACAAAACACAAAACTGTAGAGCCCAACTATATACCATTTGTTAGCTAAAACTACAACAAAATTACATATAAAATTTAAAAATAAAAGGATGTATAATGATTCATCAAGTAAATACAAATGAGGAAAAGATGTTATTAATAATAGACAAAGGAGAATTCAAGACAAAAGAAGTTCACAGGTGAATGAGGTCGTTCTTCATAACAAAGATATAACGGTCATTAATATTTATGTTTTAAATATCATACTAAGTGAAGTAAGTCAGACAGAGAAAAACAACTATCATATGATATTACTTACATGTGGACTGATAAAAAATGATACAAATGAACTTATTTATAAAACAGAAACAGACTCACAGATCTCGCAGTAAACTTATGGTTACCAAAGGGGAAACATGGGGAGAAGTGAAAAATTAGGAGATGGAGATTAACATATACACACTACTATACATAAAATAGATAACTAACAAGTACCTACTGTATAGCACAGGGAAATCTACTCAGTATTCTGTAATAACCTATATGGGAAAAGAATCTGAAAAAGAATGGAGATATATATATATATATATATATATATATATATATAATTGATTCACTTTGTTCTATACCTGAAACTAACATAACATTGTAAATCAACTCTACGTCAATACAAATTTTTTTTTAATTGACTTTGGAATTCATGAATAACTGCATCACACAAAAAGGGAGACTTTAGCATAGCTCTCAGTCTTTGCTAGATTAAATTGACTAGAACAAAGGAAGGTAGAGAGGATTGAATAATGTAACATGTAAGGTTAATTTTATAGATGAATATCAAAATGTGTAACTTGACGGAATATATGTTTTTTTCAAGTAACCATGACATGTTTATAAAAAATTCATCATACCCTAGATCACAAAGAAAAGTATAAGTTCCTAAAAGGAGACATTTTCTGGTCACACTTTCTATCAATAATTGCCAGATAATAAAGGTAAATTCAAATCTCATTGCTTTCAATAAATAAAAAATAATAATTTTTTAAATTAAGAATTCAAGAATTAAGAAATTAGAAAAAATAACAAAAATGATAGAAAAATCAGAAATTGTAAACAGTGATAGAACAGGAATTAATGAATTAGAAATTGAAAAACAATAGAAATTGGAAATAAAAATCCAAGAGCCTTTTAAAACTTATCTGATAAATAGCTGGTAAGTATAATAAATAACAAGAAAAAGTGAGATTAAACACAAACATCCTTAAGATAGAGCATGAAATACTAAGGATATTTCTTGAAACTCAGAAAATACATTTTTCAAACCTGTATTATCTAGTTAGAAAATCTTACTAAAATAGATGACTTTCTAATAAAATGCAGTGACCTAAAAGAACTCGGAAAGAAAAAGTCAACCTTCATAGGCTGATTACAACAGATGAGTGAAATTTAAATTACTTTCTGAAATTATTTTATAATCTAACTATAAATGGACCAAATTCTCTTTCATTCTGTTTCTTTTTATTTATCCCATTCTCGGCCCTCAGGGATTCCATCAGGATGGGCCCATCCTCCAGCAGCTGAAGCCCAGGCAAACTTCCAGAACTAACACATCTCTTTCAAGCTGTATTATTCTAAAAGTTTTGGATGGGCCCAACATTTAAAAGGCATTACAATCTAAAATTATAACTCCAGAACATTTAAAAAACATATCTGGAGAGGAATCCTGAACTCCACCAGAGTCCAAAACCATGTTTTTATCCAATGAGTAAGTCTCATCCCCAATCTGGAATTTATTCTTTCTAAGCTTACAAGACTCTTTCCATCTCTGATCCAGGAGGCTGAGTGCATTTTGCAGGGTTAGAGACCAGAAGAAACAGGCAGAGGTTACACAAATATGGAAAGGCAGAAAAACATATGAGCAGAAAATGAAGCAAAAAAAATAGTCCATCATCTTTGTATAACTTATTCCAAATACATAATTTCATTCCGTCATTTAATATCCAAGGCTTAAGCAATTAAAGATGGAGGCTAAAAGATATCTGAATTTAACAAAAAGAAATCTGATAAAAATAATTAAACATAGAGGCTTTGACCAATACAAGTCAACAGCAGGTCGATCACAGAAATATCAGAAGGAATTACAAGGAGAAAAAGTTTTATGGGGTAGAGATTTTCTCTCAGGTACATATTGATAAAATTTTTCGATGAATCCTTCGTGATGAAAAATTAAAAGTCTGTATCAGAACATCTGTAACATACAGAACAGATAGAAATCCCCTATAGAATATATGTAGTTTGTTTTATGTAATTTTATTAAATAAATGGGGGTAATGCATATCTAGTTCTTATTGAAGAGTATGGGTTTAAGCATTTTCTAACCAACACTTATTAACTCCTTACGATCCAGGGTATAAAACAAAGCTTTCCAGATATTGTTATTGATTATGAGCTTGACAAGGTTTATCTCCTCTGAGAACTGCTGTCATAATACAGACTCATTTAAGAATGGGACCGAAATCATTTTGCACTAAGCCAATGAGATTTCAGGGTTACTGCAGCCTCACTTAGCCTTTTTTATTTTTGCAGTACGCGGGCCTCTCACTGTTGTGGCCTCTCCCATTGCGGAGCACAGGCTCCGGACGCGCAGGCTCAGCGGCCATGGCTCACGGGCCCAGCCTCTCCGCGGCACGTGGGATCCTCCCGGACCAGGGCACGAACCCGTGTCCCTGCATTGGCAGGCGGACTCTCAAACACTGCGCCACCAGGGAAGCCCACTTAGCCTATTTTGACTAAGACATTTTCCTTCCAACCTGACCATGACAAAAATATTATTTGTCATTGAAAATATACAGTTCTACTTTTTAAACAACCCATTGTTATTTCAGAGAATGTAAGAATTTTTATTATTCCATATTTGTCTTTCTGTGTGCCTTATACTTCTGTCTCTACTGTTATACTTAACACTAATTCCAATAAATCAAAATTATTTGGGGGTTAGGTCATGCCATATATATATATGTATCCATATATATATACATTCAATGGATCCATATATATATAGCCTGTTTTGGAGCCTTGGCTGTATCCTCTGCCTAAAATATTCTTCCCCCAGATATCTGCTTAGCTAACTTTTTTATCTTCTTTAACTCTATGCTTAAGTCTCATCTTAATGAGGTCCACCCTGACTATGCTAGTTAATACCACCAACTGCACCTACACATACACATACACACACACACACACTCCAAATCCCTCTTTCCCTACTCTATTATTTTTTTTCCATAACAAATTTTGCTTTCTTATATACTATGCAATTTACTAATTTATTACTATTCTTGTCTGTCTTGTCTCAATCTCTCCCCTCATTGTAAATTCCACTGAGGGTAAGGAATTTCATGTTTTGTTCATTGCTAAAAAAGTGTCTAACACCTAGTAGAAAAATAATAAATATCTGTTGAATTAAAAAATATATTCATTTAGAGCAAGACATGATGCTGGACACTGTGAGGGATATAAAGATATACAAGATGCCATTTCATACTTGGCCTTGATGAATTTAAAATCTAGCAAGAGGAATCAAGGAACTACAGACGTCACTACAATGTTAAGTATAAAATGTAGCAAGTGCAAGAGATGATAAGATTATTTCCAGCCTGGTCAAAAACTCTGTGTGTGTGTGTGTGTGTGTGTGTGTGTGTAAGGTAAGTGTTTATAAACTATAAAGTTCTAAGAACAGTCCCCTTCTTAAAATTGTCCTACTCTCTTTTACCTTGTTAAATTTATAGACATAGGCCACAGTTAAATGTATGGGTTGTCCATAACCCTTAAGTTTAACAAAGTAGGAATACTCCCAAACAGTTGAAAATATGTGTGCAATAAACAGCCTTGTGACACTCATGGTTGAGTCTACACAAAGAAGCTCCTTGAGAATACTGTTTATTACATTATAACGTACCTGCTCTGTGAGGACTCTAGCGGGAAATACACCGTATTTCTTAAGGATCTGGAATAGTTTAGTATCTGCTGAACAATTGGTATGTTTTTGTCATAATGACAGTGTAAATTGCATAAATTAATCAGATTGTCCTTTTCAAATAGTCCATGTGAAAGCTTGCAGCCAAATTTGTGGTTCATCTATTGCAAAGGCATGGTCCTTTACGGCTTGTATTTTAATTTAGTACTTTCCTCATTTCTCAGTCCACTTTATGTCTCTCCCCTTGTTTTGCTTTTTCTTTGTCACCTATTTTAAGCTTGTTTATTTATTTATTTTATATCCTTATAAGCCACTTTAAGTCCTTTTGGAGAGAAGTTAGGGAAAATAACAAAGAAAGCAGTTTTTATGTATCTATTACAGGCACATTACTGTGCTAAGTCTATGGAAAGGAAGATAAAGAAAGAAAGGGGGCAGGCAAGTAGGCGAGCAAGGAAGAAAGAAAAAGGAATAGAAAGAAAATTAAAAGTTGACATAACCTCTACCTTCAAGGAATGTGAGGAGTGATGGCCCGGAGCTCTGAGCACAGCTTCAGTACACTTCGATTACTTCCCTTTCTAACCCCTAACAACACTTAGACTCATAACTACCAATTTAGCACTTGATGATATACTTCCTGGTATTGTTTTCTTATTGTTTATGTGGCTAAGTGTTGCCTTTTAGGCAGAGACCTTGTATTAACTTCTCCTGTCTTCTCACAGTGAGTAGTGCAGTTGCTACGTAGATGGATTGACCAAGAAGCCACCCTTACCAGGAGGATGGTCCAAACTCCTTCTAATATATAGGCTGGTGTAGCTGACCCCCTTAGACCTGCTAGTCACACAACAGTATTGACTACCTGATTTATCCTTGCCTTGTGCAAGGATCTTTGAGGAAATGGACCCTTGCGTATAGTTCTTTGAGCCAGGTTTGTGTCTAAATGTGTTATTGTGAGGGGAAATGAAATGATTTAATAATAATTAATCATTGCATTCAACAGAGATTTGCTGGGTGCTTACTCTGTGCCAGGCACTGCTTTTATGTTTTGATAATAAATCAGTAAAGAAAACAAAGACCCCTGTCCTGATGGTGTTTATAGGCAAGCAGGATGTGGAGAGAGGGGAGGAAGGTAAATATGAAACACTAAGTATAAAAAGTAGGTAAATTATATAGTATATTAAAAGAGATAAGTACTATAGAAAAACTTTAAAAGATAGACATGAGGAAGGGTCATTGGAAGTGTTGAACGAGGGTAGGGCGTTACACTTGGAAATAAGGTGGTTGGGGAGGGTCTCGTGAACAGGAACATTTGAGCAAAGACTGAAAGGCACTAAGGGAGGTAGATATGCTGATATCTGTTCTATGTGGAGCTCCTGCAAAGGTCCTGAAGCAGAAATGTACTGGGAGAACTCAAAGAGCAGCAAGAACGTGAGGTGATTGGTGTGGAGAAGAGAGAGATAACGGGAAGAAATGACGTAAGAGTGCCAGCAGGGATCCAGATCATGTAGAACTCTAGAGAATATTGTGGGGCTTCAGGTTTACTCCTAGTAAGATGGGAAGCCATCAGAGGAAATTGAGCAGAAGACTGACATGGACTAATTTGCTTTCACGAGTTTTACTTGTTGCTTTGTTGAGATTAGACAGAAGCGGGGTGATGGAGAAAGGTAGGAGACCAGGCAGGAGCCAATGGCAGTAATCTGGGTGAGAAGTGACAATGGCTCAGGGTAGTAGCTTTACAAGTGTTAACAATAACATTTTTTTTTGTTAAAAAATATTTCAAATATTTTGAAATATTTTTAAGGGTGGACCTACAGTTTTTCCTGATGATTTGGATATATGATGTAAATGAATGGAGTCAAGGATGTTACCAAGGTTTTTGACCTGAGTAAATTAAAGAATGGAGTTGCCATTTACTGAGCTGAAGAAGACTCCAGGAGGTACAGATGTGGGAGGGAAGATAAGGGGTTTATTTTTTGACATGATATTTTTTACATTTCTATTAGATATCCACGTGAAGCTTGACTATGCTAGTCTGTTAGTGGAATGCTAATTTACAATAGAGATTTGGAATGGAAATAAAAACTTGAGAGCTAATGGAATACAGATGTTATTTAAGGCCATAAGACAGAAGGCCACAAGAGTTGAGAGTAGATAGAGGTGAAGGGGCCCAAGGAATGAGCCCAGTGGACCCCCCTTCCATCATTATTAGGTAAAAACAAAGGAGCCTGAGCTATGGTCAGTGAAGCAGACAGAAAATCAGGAGACAGTGGTGTCCTGAAAGCCAAGCACAGAAAATGTATAAATGAGGAGGGATTATCAACTGAGTCAGAGCTACTAAAGGGTCAGTTTGGATGAGGACATGTCCAGCAATGCAGAGGTGGTCAGCGACAATGATAAGAGCAGTTTCAAAGGACTGGTAGCCAAAGGATTGATTGGAATGTGTTTAGGGGAGAATGGTAAAAGGGAAATTGAAGACAGTGAGTAGAGATAATTTTTTCAAGGATTTTGCTGCAGAGGGGAGCAAAGAAATAGGTTAGTGGCTGGCAGGGAAGTGAGGATCACAAGAAGGGTTTAAAATGAGAGAAGTAACAATATAGCAATATTTTTGTATCCTGATGGAACTATTTCAGTAGAAAATGAAAAAAAAAATAGGTTAAGCGAGGGTAGGGGGAAGAATTGCTGAGATAATGCCCTTGAATATGCAAGAGGCGAGTGGAAGCAAGTGATGGGAAGCAGAGCCTGGCTGCAGATTGGGGCACAGATTTAGGTAACAGACAGGACAACAGAACACGTGGAAACAGAAACTGCTAGTGAGCAGAATGTCATGGTATAATAATGACGACTTTTTATTACACACCTAGGATGTGCTAGGCACTTAATGTATACAGGGGTTCACAAAAATCCCAATGAGGTGGGTACTATCTTCCACAGTTTACAGATGAGGAAACAGGCTCAGAGGGTGGAATAACTTGACCAAGATCACACCAAGGATGGCAATTGATAAAGTGGTGATGGCAGCCTCAAAACCCACGTCTTTCTGACTCCAAAAGTCACAGTGGTAATCTCTGCTCTCTGCTATTTCTCTAGGGGATATGTCTGTGGTCCCTCAGGCATGGATCTCTGGGAGAATCACTGGGCATCTCCCTAGAGGTCCATCAGTTTCCTGCAGAAGCCATGAGTAAAATGGGAGTCAAGAGGTTGGAGTCAGCACAACTTGTCACCTCTGCTCTCTTTCCGTCTAAATGTGGTTCCGAGTACCACAAAATGGTGGTCCAGGCAAAGGCCTTCCCCCAAGAATGCCACTAACATTTAATATTCCTCTCCACCAGAGGAGGAAATAGGAACTTGTCTAGAACTGACTGATTAGATTAGAGAAGGAGATAGAAGTAGAGGGAGCTCTAGCACAGAGCCTCCAATGCTAAGCCCTGTGCATCTGTATGACAGACCTGAGTTGAGTACAGTGTTTTCTGTCCCCTCGTATCACCTTCTATGGGTAGTTTGTCCTTCCCCTAGAAGATTAGAATTAGAAGATGCCTGAGACTGGAGACCACCTGGTCCAACCTCCCACCCAGCAGGGAATACTCTCACAGATGACCCTGCCAGACCCCTCTTGGACAGCTTCATTAATGTGGACCTCACTTCCTTATTGGACAGGTGGTTCCATTGTAGTGAGCAGCTACGATCATTTGGGTTTTGCCTTAAATATTGCTGAAATCTGCTTCCTCTAATCCCTCTGCCCCAGCTACAACAGTGTAGTTACACCTCCTGTGGCAGTCAGGTTTCTGAGCTTGCTTTCTTGGTTAGACCATTCATCCTAAGCAGATTTTGTGGGGGCAGAAGAGAGATTTACTTCTATAAACTTATAGAGATAAACCTGGTGCAAGAGCAGAAGCAGCAGGGGCTGAGGGATCCTGCTTTACAGAACACCAGGTAGTGGTGCTTTTTATCTTGATGAGGCAAAGAAAGATCAGATTTGGTGTACCCCTGACACTACTCCTGTGCCCTGTCACTTGGACCCCTTGGCTTCCCTGCTATGACTCTCCTAGCAATGCTTGTCTGGTAGAGAGTAGGACAAACAGTCTCTCCAATCCCACTCCTCTCCCCTAGATCACCCTGATTTATCTGAGCAGTCCTTGCTCATAACAACCTATCCTTGAGGGAGCCCTGGTGGTATCACTCATCAAAGCAAGCACATAGCTTGAGACAGAAGCTGTCAAGTCTGAAATGCCATCTTCCTCCCAGAAAGAAGGAAATCTGTGAGATGCCAGGGGCATTGGTGGTGAATGGTACAGATGTGACCTGTTCTCTTCCCTCCTGTTGCAAAGCGGAGAAGGGAAAGCCATTTTATGAAGGTCTGCATAAGTGGGTACCACACCCACACTGAGGTCCAGATGTCCTGGGAGGACAGTTTGCTGCACTGATATAAAAAGTAACACTCTTTCTCCTTTTTTTATCTGTAATCTCTGAACTGCCTCTATCCACTATAATTTTTTCTTTCTAGAGACAGTTCTATGAATACATCATGAATTAACAGGCCATTCTGTTCAAGGCCCATTCAGGGTGGGCATTGAGTCCTGCCTTCAAAGGGGCACAGGGTGGGGAATGAAATTCAAGCACTCAGCTCAGCTGCCTGTCCTCCTGCCTGTTTCTGCAGCCCCAGCCCAGACTCTGCAGCAGAGAACATCAAGACAGAGAGAGGACATGGGAAGCTCTAGGGAGCTGGGCTACCAGTGTCTGAAGGCTGGTCAACCTAATTGCAGAAATTAGAGAAAAGGGTTAGATAGGTGGACATGGGATGGGGAAAAAATCATTTGCTTTAGGGCCTACTGCATTATCATCAATTAAAACATTTTGAGGTGGTGAATCCTTCTGTCCTTCTGAAAAGACTCAGGTACTTATTCATCACCTTGACCCCACTGCACAACATGGGACAACTAATGGTGCACGGAGCTCTTTCCTCTGTGCTCTTTGTGGGAGATCAATCACAAGGAAGAAAACAAAAGATGTAACAACACCTACCATATGAGGAGATCATGCTAAGAGCTTTGACACATGCTCATACATTTAATCCTCCACTCTGTTAGAAGCAAGATGTTACCAAGTCTTACAGATAAGGAAACCAAGGCTCAGAAATGTTATATAACTTAGTACAGGGCTGAGCTCTGGTTGATTTTGAGTGTATTACACAATGTCCTAGACTAAACCATGAAGTGTTTTCACCATGTACACCAACCCCATTATAATAAATTTTAGAGAATTTTCTTGATTCTTCTTTGGATTTTGATTGAGGCTCATGTTGTTTGAAATACATGGGCTTTGAATCGTTTTATGGTTATAGTGACTTGATACCTATAATACCTATAATTGGTTTTAGGAGTTATAGGATATTTTCCTGTAGCATCAGTGCCAACTTTTGGAGGATGCATGGAGAAGGTGTCAATAAATGTTGGCTTGAGAGAAAAAGTGCACCTGCGTTTTGCCTACAGTTCAGTAGAGTGAGGACATATGAGGCACCTGTTGTGGTATAGTCCTCTATTAGACATTATGGGAGACCAAAGTGGAGACATACTTATGCAATTTCCTTATGCAATTTACAAATTGCTTGAAAAGACACAGTTGCACAACTGCAACTAAAAATTCAGGTATAGTATAACAAAGGTATAAAAGTTCAGTAAAGACAGTAAGAAGTCAGAGGCCAGAGGAGTAAGAGATGGAGCAGTTGAAGTATTCAGTGCAGGAAGCAAGCTTGATCTGGGCTTGAAAGAGTGTAGTATTTGCCTGAGAAAAAAGAAATGGAGAACTTCTAAATGGGAGGAAGAGGAGATACTTAAGTGTGGAGGTGAGAATGCTTACAGTTTTGGGGAGATGGTGAGGTGCCCATGTTGATTGGAGGTGCATAGGAAACAGTTGAAGATTTGAAAAGAAATGTCATTAGGTCTGAATGTTAACCTAGCATGTGATCCTTATTCCAATGGCCATGGAGAGCCATAGCAGGTTCTTGAGCAGAGAAAGGCTGTAAGAAAAGGCATTTTCAGAAATTGAAACTAAGAGTGGCATGCAGGGAAAGTGGTGGAGGAAATTCTGGGGGAAGAGGGACCATTTGGAAGCTATTGCCATGATCAAAGAGTGAGGTCATGAGAACTCAACCAAGGCAAATGTGGGAAAGCAAAGGAGGGCTGAATGGGGCTCAGCTCAGGAAACTGTGACTGAGTGTGTATGGAGGGTAAGGGGAAGCTGGGGGAGGAGTTAAGGATGACTCCATGGCTTAAGCCTGGGTAAAATCAAGGTATCATCCTCTTTTGGAATAGTCTCTAGGTGAAGGACTTTTCTATTGGGAAGAGGCAGTGACCTAGGAATCCAGAAGCCTTGGGGTGAAGTTTTTTATGTCCATATTTGTTTTAGCCAAGTCACCCCTGCCCCACCTCCAGGCTTGAAGGTTGATAAAAACTGCTTTGAGATCCATTCTAGGACTCTCACGCAAAACTCTATATGAGGAAGCCCTGGGAAATGCTCATCTCTCTGCTCCCCTTGGTGCTCCCATGCCTAGCATGGATTTCTCTCCAAAAAGTCGGAGGCTCCAGGGGCCCCACTTCCATATGCAAGAGTCACTGTACAGCATACCACACCATCGTGGACCTCCTGAGCATTTGTGCTTGCAGATGTTGAAGTTAACTAATATTCAGAGGGTAGACTGAGTTGGGCGTGCCAAGCCTCATTAGCTGTGTGGTTGAGTGACAGTGCCTGCCCCTGAGGATGTTAAATAGCAGCATTGTCAAGATGAGACAATGCAGCTGTCCCCCTGCATTAACAGCCAGTCAATCTCTACAGCCGCAGGCATAGCCCCCTCTCTCAGCTGCAGGCTCCTTGGTGAGACGGTGTATGGAGGCTGCAGCTGGCTGTGGAAGAGGGATCAGAGCCTGTGCTGTTCCAGGCTTCTGCTGATCAAAGGAGCAGCACAGACTGAAGAATGCTGAGACCTTGGGCTTCACCCCATGACAGTCTTGGGCACTGCCCATGTCATGAGCATAAATAAACAAACAACAAAAGTGACTCCAGGTGGAACCTCATTTCTGCAGCCCTGGGCAGCCTCTTTTGTCATCTGAAGGGACAGAGTGACTGCAGGGAAGCAAGAGGCAGGACGGATCCCAGATACATATGGAGATGACTGGCTAATATCTCCTTGGTAAGATTTTAAGACGACAATAAATGTCTGACCTGCTAAAACATAAATCCTCTATGTTCTGAAGTGTGGCCTAAAATTCCCAGGATCACATATTCATTGCTCTGAGAAATTGCATTTTTGGTCACCGAGTGATAGGTGACCTCTTTTCGAGACCTGACCTCCAGGTGGGATAACACATTAAGGCATTTAAAGGATCCTGCATATATATATATATTTTTTTTCTTGTCTGTTATTAGTTAAAAATGTCATTTAATATCCACACAATCCTTCACATTTACATCATAATTTTAATATAAAACATCCTAAGTGATAATAATAGTCTCAATTTATAAAAAAGAAAAAGATAAAATTTGTTAAATACTGTATTTTACTCTATTAAATGGAAAAATACTAGCTTGCACATGTTAAGATCCATAAATCAGATGTGTCTTACAACTGTTGTATATGTTACCTGTAATATAGTTTCTCTCCTGTCTTAAAGGAAGATGGTTATTAAATGGTTAATCACATGCTACAGTCTTAGCAAGCTAGTTCACCTGCAATGTGTGGAGAGTGTGCACTTTGACCAACCCTTGTTGATGGAATGGAAACAGAGAAAGTTTCAGAGTACAGAGTGCTATGGATAGGAGGTAATAACAGACCAGGGACCAGAGTGGGTGACCCAGGCTAGCAGTCTGAGGACTCTCAGCCCCTTGAGAGCAGAGATGGAGAATACAAAAGGAGGTCTGAGTCTGCCAACAGTAAGCCCATATATGTTTTTGAGATTGGGTCTTTACATGTATTACAAAAGTATTTCGTGAAGTATTTTATACATCTTCTCTATGATGCTAAGATCTCCATCATCTACACAGTAGTGTCTTTGATTCCATGACACAATAGTTTAATCGACATTTCTCAAAGGTATTTTACCACCATGAACTTATAAAGGTGTACTTAATTGATGCAACATCAATAGGAGTGCAAGGTATAATTTGTTCATTTTCTTTAAATTTCCCTTCTGTGACAACCCACTGGAAGGCACTATGGAATCAGACTGCCTGGGATCGGATCCTGATTCTATCAATTGCAGTCTGTGTGATTCTGGATAAATAATGTTAAACTCCATGCTTTTTCCCTTCTTGTCTCTTGCTCTAACTAAAATTTGGCTAAATTTTATCAAATTCAGATCTTTTTTCTCAAATCCCTCATATCTCAGAGTTGGGATATTTGGTAACCATTCTCTTTGTCTCCCATGGCCACTTGCAGACAATTCCTCCCTCCCTTTTGTAAAAGCCCGTAGCCTTTAGGGCTCAAACCAAATGACCACACCGCTTTCTCCCCCTTCCCCTAATAATCATTTGAGGAGCTCCTTGTCATGCTTCTTTATTTATTAAGATTTAACACTTGATTCATCATCTTCTACTTTTCAATACTTGTCCTTCCTTGTCTTAGGCAAAGTCAACAACCACATGGACCACACATTAGACACCAGTTCTCTTGATTCCTTGAATTTCTCATGTTCAGTGACCTTATTATTGAGCCATTTGCTCCAGGATCAGATGCTGGACCACAACATCACCAGAAACTTTGCCTCCAAAATACATGAACTTGAACCTTCACTTTATATTAAAATCTGCTATCCTTCTATCCCAGTTACTCAAATACTTCCATGTATGGGTACTCTGACCTCAAAATTTAAAGCTTTGAACCCTATTTTTATCCATCAGTCCTTTCCCATCTTCACTTCCTGTTTTTTCCAGCTTAGTATTTTTTATTAAATAACTTCAAAGCAATTGTTCCTCACTTTCTCCATTTGTTCCTTACTTTCTCCATTTCACTTACTTTGAAAAACATTCATCTGGAAGGAAACAACCCACCTTTTCTGTGCTCACACCTGAGCACTTGAGCATAGTAGGAGAAAAGCATAGAAGTGGGTAGATTGATAATCATCACGAAACAACGAACACTATCTTAGGTCAAGTTCCCTGGAAATTGATTCTGAGATGGAGATTTGTGTTTGCCAAGTTTCTGGCTGTTCTCATTTCCTCAGGAAACCTCTTTTCTCCCTAATTGTTATATACTTTAAATTTCTCTTACCCTGAGCCAGCACTTTTGCTGGTCTATGAGACTTACAGACCGGAGTGACCCATACATTTGTCCTTAAGGGATTTAAACTTCTGGTCATCAAACCCTTCATGGGCTGTAACTGGAGCACATGTCCATTTATAGTCAAATGAGTAGAAAAGTGTCAAGAAAAGCCCCTGTGGGTCACTGCTTGTGTCTGATGTGGAGTTACTTCAACCTCCAAATAGATTGTTGGGTAATTGCTGAGCCTGCCTAAAGTTATTACTTGGTAGAACTGATAGAACTCAGCTTATGAAGGGCAGCTCTCCTGCATAGCCACTTGATGCCCCATGGTTAGATGTTCAGTTTCTATGATTAACAAGCTAGTAGCTGGTTTTCAAATGATGTACTACAGTAGTTTCTGTTGTAGATGGTATGGCCTTGATACATTTTGATTCTTCCATGACGATCCACTATGGACTCAACATGGTGTCTTTTCTCTCTGCAGACAGCTCTAGTACCATAGGGTCTGTGAGGTCTATGGCACATGCTTTAAAACAGCTTTCACAGCAGCCTGACCTGCTACAGAGCCCTTTCCTGCTCTAGGCCACATTCAAAGCTGGAGGCCTTCCATTTCAGCCGTGACATGGACTCTCCAGTGTAGCATATGCTTCCTCTAGCACCAGAAGGCTTATTAAGCATTGTGCTTCCTTCTTATTCTTGCAGCACGGGCAAAACAATCATTTGCTCTTTGAAGGGAATCTCCTGGCATGCTCCAGACACTGGACTCCTAAAATTTTTACTGATATGACAAGTCCCTTAATCTTCATAGCACTCTGCAGGTCAGACCTCTACCTGGCTGCCACAGTGACCTTGTCAATCATTATGACATTGTACCCACCTTGCCTTGGATGGTTAAATGCCACTCCTTGGCCTCTATTATTTCATGACTCTGTCATCCCTGTTCCTAGTAGGGAATTCAGTTCCATAACAGAGTCTTCTCTTATAAGTTCTAGCCTGCAAAGGACAGCCAGGCTTGAACTTTTCAACAATTTGTTACCTTTCTGTATTAGCAACTTCCAGGCTGCCATAAGAAACTACCATTGACTGAGTGACTTAAACAGAAATTTATTTTTCATAGTTCTGGAGGATAGAAATTCAAGATCAAGGTTCTAGCCAATTCAGTTTCTGGTGAGAGCTCTGTTTGTCTTTCAGATGGCCACTTTCTCACTATGTCCCATGTCCTCACATGGTCTTTTCCCAGTGCATGTCCATGGAGAGAGAGGGAGAGAGAGAGAATTTGCTTTTTAATCCTATAACTATAGAGTCCCACCATTATAACCTCGGTTAACCTAAATTACTTCCAAAGACCTTATCTCCAAATATAGTCACTTTAGGGTTTAGGGCTTCAACATACGGATTTTGGAGGGACACAGTTCAGTCCCTAGCACCTGTGCTGTCACCTGTGCATTCCTTACTGCTTTGATGAATGAAGTGCCTTTCAGGCTCTCCCACGGAACCTAGTCAGCTGATGGGTTTTTCCTGCTTTATATAGTGGACCTGTTCTAGCATGGCCACTTCTCTTAGCTTCTTCCATTATCCGCCACTGCAATTTTGGCATTTCTACTTCATTTAGCATAGGCCATTTCTTTTTCCAATCTTCCAAGATGCATCCTTTTAATGTATTAGCATTGTTTCCTATGAACCTGGCCAGGACATTAAGTCCTGCATCCTGGACAGATGCACCCATATGAATAAACTCTCTCTTACACAACTTTATGTTCTGCCACCCTTGACCCAACACTCTCAGGAGTCAGTCCCATCTTCTGCTGCTACAAATAGACTAGATCTCATAGCCCCTTTGACATGTGGTCCCCTTTCTCTCTTGGTGAGCCCTGAACTTCTCCAATTACCTTATCCTAAGACATGACCTTAACTACAGGCCTTGTACCAAAGAGGCCAGGTGGGTGGGGTTATATCCTGAGGGAGGTGTGTGTTTGGCAAATAAGAGGCCTCTGCAACATTTTTAAGCAAGAGGAGGGAGAATGTCAGCTTCTAATAGGGAAGAGTGAGCCACTTCTATAGAATTCAGGGAATATGGGGTTTAAAAGTTGAGTTTTTCAACACAGATGTCCCCATCCTAACACTCATGTTTCCGTTGTCTTCCAGTCACATCCCTGACCTTGGTGTATCAGACTTGCTGAGGTCAAGAATTCAGACTTTTCTAATGTCTTGCTACCCTTATAATTAAGCTTGTGGCCTGATCCTCAGCCTTTTCTGCCTCCTGCTGCAGGAGAGGGCCCTCTTTATATGCTGCTAAGGAGGCTCTCTGACTTTCACACTTTGCCTTAAATTGGTGATTAATCACCCTCAGCCTTCATTGTCTTTCTCCAATGCATCAACAACACTCAGCAACAGCCATTCAATCCCATAGGCTGGAAAGTTACTATTTCCTGACACTTCTCAAATGCCTAAGATTTTCCACTCTCTGGTGCTTCCCCTTCCACTGGTACCTCATCCCAGTTCACCACCTGGTAAAAATTATAATTCTCCCTCTACATTCTCCCTCTACCTTCCAGGGGATTCCAGGACTCCAGCTATCACCAGTGGCAGGCCTCATTTACTGCTGAATCTACACAGTGATACAACTCTAAAATCCCATTTTAAAGTCTGCTTCTTGATACAATTGTCAGGCTTCTTGACAGCAGACTTTGAGATGGAGACTTGTGTGCAGGAGGTTTTCTGGGAGTGCTCTCAGGCACCATACCTGGAAGGGAGTACGGGATGCAGGACTGGGCAGAGGGGGAAGGCATACTGTGAGGCGGCTATAGCAGAAGCCTCAGCCAGCCCACAGGAGGCTTGGGATGGTCCTTCAGATTTGTCCCAAATTAATTTTGATGTAGTAATATCCATCAGTTTCACTTTCTGGTTTTAGTGCCTTTGGGATTACAGTAAAGAAATCATTCCAAACCCAAAGCAACAGATTTATTTTCCAAATTTTTTTCTATTTGTTTCTATATTAACTTTTTTCAGCTCCTGATGGGTAAATTAATTATAAATAAATAAATTATGACCAAAGTCTGACTGATCTAAACATATATAAACCTCCTGGACTCAAAACCTTAAACTTCACAATTGTCTAAATCACATTCCTGAGGTTGCTGTGATCTTTGAGGAATCTTGGAGAAGACAGAATTGTCAGGAGACCAGAGGACCAGTGTCAGGCCAATTTCCAATAAAGGAAGGAGAAATAAAATAAAATTTCAAAATGGATTATAGAAAAACATATCTTGAGACCATCCAGGAAAGGAAGCAGAGAATCCTACATTCCACAGTGAGTTCTCCCAGAGCATGTCATGTCAGACTTGTGTATTTTTGTTTTGTTTTGTTTTTCTTTTTTAAGTAAGGATTTTAGATTAGTAGATCAGAAAAATGTATATCTGGATTTCATTCAGACATTCTGAAAAAAATTACATAGCATTACATTCTATCCTATCCTATCCTGTCCTATCCTATCTATCCTATCTTAGTCTATTCTATCCTAAGAGGTACCAAGAAATGATAAAAAGGATTTTAGACAGATAATAACTTAGTGAAAGAGCCAAAGATTTGGATCGGTGATAAACTGGAGAGAGGTTTTCGGTGACATTCTCCAGGGCGCTGACTTACCTCAGTGCTAGTCAAAATGTTAATCTGTGACTTCTATGAAGACAGAAGCAATTGTCATCAAATTTGTGGATGACATGAATTTGGAATGGTTAGTAAATATGCTGGATGACAGAATCAGGTCCCCAAAGTTCTTGACAAGCTGAAAGAATGGAATGAATACAAAATGATGAAATTTAACCAAGGAGAATGTAACATCTTATACTGAGTTTAGGATTGGAGTTGAACAATCATTGGATGGGATGATTGTAATATAATTGTAAAGGAAAACAAACAATACCTAGGATTTAGTTGAGAGTAAATGCATTGTGGTCACCTAAAGCAAATGCACTCTTGGCTACATGAACAAAACTGTAGTGTCTAAAGTAACAGAGGTGACCATTTCGTCACATCCTGTGTAAGTGGAGTCACAGATGCAGGAATGTGTTCTAGACGCTATACTTTGCTAGATCAAGTCTGGAGGAGAGGAACCAGAATGGTGGAGATCCAGAAAGCCTTACACATAGGCAATTATCTTGGAAATTGGTGCTGTCTAGTCTGAAAAGATAAAGCTGAGAGAAATACATAGTCCCTGGTTGCAAATATTTAAAAGAATACCATGGGGGAAAAGGATTAGACTTTTCTTTTCCTTCCAAGTGTTAGAAATGTAGCTTTCAACAAGTTGGAAGGCACAGAGACACAGATTTAGATTTAATACAAGGAAGAACTTCTATTCAGAGTTTACTTTTTCAGTGTCCAGTCATGGCATGACTTGTGAATCACAGATTTGATGGTGACATAGTGTGAATGTTTTAGGAAAGATTCAAACATCCATCGGGTTGAAGGTTGGACTGCATGAGGATTAAGGTTCCTTTGAACCCTCAGGTTCTGTTCCCCTGAGCCAAAGGACAGAATTTCTGTTGATTTTTAAGCAGATCATTATTGGAATGTGGTCTCCTGCTCAGGGTCCAGCAATATTAGACTGGTCAAAGGTGATCTTTCTAAAGACGGCTTCTTTGAATGAACTTAAACTGCTTATGGGCTGGGACCCTGTGTCTGTAAATATTTCTGAAATAAAAGCAAGGGAGCAGAACCATCCACTTCAAGCTCCCCCCCCCCCCCGCTTTGTCCCCTCTAAGCTTTCAAAATTGCTCTTATGTCTTTTCTTCAAGCTCAAGCATACAAGACTAAAAACAATTCAAAGTCTTGTCTCTCCAAGAAATAAGGCTTTTCAGGGGTTAATAATGACTCTATTTGTTAAATATTTACTATATTCCAAGCATTGTGCTAAGCACTTGATTCTATTTATTCAGTCTTTAAAACAACCCTGTAAGTGGGTGCTGTCATTATTATCAATTTCCAGATGGGGAAACTAACGCTCAGAAAGTCAATAGTCAGTCGGTAAGTGGCAGAGCTGAAACGCAAACCCAAATTGTCAATCTAGGAATAAGAAAACCAACACCAGTAACCCCTATATAATGCTGCCTTGCCGAGGCAAAGAGAGAATTCTAGTTATATGTAAGAATTCTGATAGCAACATTGCCTGTCCAAGTATAGAGCAAGCCAGACTGCAGAAGACAGTACCTTTCAGACAATTGGAGGGACCATTACTTGGTGCTGACACCATTTTTTTTTGCACTACAAACAGCCACAGTCTGCTCACATAAATTGAGTCTTATTTCAATTGGCTCATTTGCTGAGAATAACAAGTCTACCTGACAATGTGAATGAAGCCAGAAAGGTCACAGAGGAGAGAGGGGATGGAGAGGTATTTTACTGGTGTCTCAAGAAAAATATACACACTTATTGTGTTATTTCTTGTTACAAAAGTAATCTTACCTCATTGAGAAACCAATTAGAAAATACAGAAAAGCATACAGAAGATATCATTTGCACTCATAGCACAGCTCAGATGCTCAAATGACCACATGAACATTTAGAGACATATCCTTTCAGTCATGTATGTGTAAATTCACATATTTTTTTGTTTTGTTTTGTTTTGTTTTTTGCAAAAAACTCAAGCTCTGTACATAACGTTTTGTAGCCTCTTTTTTTCACTGAATATATTTCTGTGAACATTTTTCCACCTCATTACATTTTCTTCTTACTCCATCATTTGAAATGGCTACATAGCATTCTGCTGCACCTATGTGCCATAATTAGAACCTCATTTCTCAGAAATAAATAAACCAAGCACGGGGAAGCTTTCCTGCAGGTCAAGCACAAATGCTTTAAGAGATGGTAGATTGAGTGCTAAGATCAGGAAAGGAGGAAAGGAGGAGCGCAAGGAGCAGGCACATTGATTGGTTGGGGTTTGGATTTGGGGGTCTGCCCGGGGCTTTAAGAAATGGAAGCAGAGGGCTTCCCTGGTGGCGCAGTGGTTGAGAGTCCGCCTGCCGATGCAGGGGACGCGGGTTCGTGCCCCGGTCCGGGAAGATCCCACAGGCCGCGGAGCGGCTGGGCCCGTGAGCCATGGCCACTGAGCATGCGCGTCTGGAGCCTGTGCTCCGCAACGGAAGAGGCCACAACAGTGAGAGGCCCGCATACCGCACAAAAAAAAAAAAGAAAGAAAGAAAGAAATGGAAGCAGAAACAGACATTGAATGATGGTGATAGAAATTTAAAAGGGAAACATTTCCCCAGAGGGAGTGAGAGGAAGGGAGCTGGTAGACTGGAAAGAGTTGCTGAGATGATGGAAGAGAAGGACTTCTTCTGGGGAGAGAAAAGCTTTGTGGGGAGGTAAGCAAGAGTCCTGGTTGGAGTAAAGGGCAGATTTAGGGTTTGGTGGGGAATCAGGACCAAGAAGGAAAAGCTTCAAGGCATAACTCAGAATCTAATCTGCCCCATAAAATCCCAAGCCTGTGCTGTCTCCACCAGCACCATTCAGATGGCCAGTGGCCCTGAGAAAGCCTGGATGTTGGAGGTGATCCTGATGCACTAATTATCTAAGAGCACAGCTACAGAGATTGTGGAAAGAGGTGACCCTGTGGCTATATCTCCCTGGGAGACTGGCCAGTGGGTGTCCAGCTGGCCAGCAGAGTTAGGAGGGGGAGAGCAGATCTGCTCCTCTGACTACCCCGAAGTGCCTGATGCCGCTGGCTCAGGACCAGTCTGTATGCTATTCTCCACTCATGGGCTCCAGGTCCATATGTGACAGTGAGGGAGTGCTGAAGGGCCCAGCTCAGAGGAAGCTGATGGATCCCTCCTGGCATTGCTTCCTGGTCCTCAGCAAGAGGAGCCCAATTGCCCAGGATCTTGGAAGTGAACCTGAGGGCCCAGAAAGGAGGCAGAGGCCGTAGCAGCCAGGATGTGGAACAGTAGGCAGTGGGGGTGTTTTCAGTGTGCCTCCTTTTGACATCTGTCTTTAAAAAGAAAATCTGATTGATGGGGTTTCCTCCATCTGGTCAGCCCTTTTGAATAGGATTGTGGGGAGCATTTGCCTGGGATTTTGAAAAAGACTGGTGGGGATTTTGGAAATCATCTGTGGCTCTTTCTATGATGTGAAGACCTGTCTGTACCAAGGGAGCCTTGGGATTTTATAAAGTCAAAACACCGTGTGCTACGTGACCTTGAGCTATTCTGAGCTTAGTTCCTCACTGTAAATAGGACAGATAATAATAAGATCTCTGTCATACATGTGGGGTTTAGAGGACCAATTGCTGCCTTTCTGAAAGAAGAGGTTGATTCAACACCTATCTTTCCTTGGGAGTGCGGTCTGGGAAAGCTGCCGTTTTCCTTAGAAGATTCCCCCCCCCCCTTTCTGGGTCCTGGACCCTATCAGCCCTACCCTGTCAACTGGATGGATTCACACTAACATGTGTCCAGCGGAATTTGTAGAAATGGTTCTCCAGATGGGGAGAGAGGGGAGTTGAAGTTGCCCTGGCCTCTCCAGCGCATTCTTTCTCCGCCAGCAAGCTCTATGGGCAAAAGAAAATTATCAGAAGGGGGTTCAAGGATCATGGAATCAGAAGCAGGAAAAATGATTCTATGACTCAAATGTTTACTGGCTGGAACAGCCTGACATATCTGTTTCCACAGCAGGTATTTGCCTGTCAGATGGATGGGCACTTGTATCAGCCTGACAAGCCAGTCTGAAATGGTCCTTCCCCTAGGAGGGCACAATACAACTGATTAGTTTTCTTCTTACCAAATTACAGTCTCACTCCAATTTTATCTCCTTGAGATTGCTCCCAGACCACCTTGACTGGAGTTTTGGGTGTTCCCAAATACTTGAGACCCACAATTACAGATTCTCTCTGTTGACTTCCACAGTTGCCTAATCACTTCCATTGTGTATAGATTTTACTAGGTTTAACTCTCAGAGGAAAACCATATTCCCTCATCACCAAGTTCTTGGGGTTCTCAGTTTCCCACTGTCGCCACTTTTCAGACTGTAAATGTAGACGGAAAAACTTTCAGAACCACCAAGTGTTATTCAAACGTTGGGCTATGTCATCACTCTGAGTTGTTAAGAAAACCAGACCTCAGAGTGCAGCCTTTTTCACTACAAAGACTACTCTTCCCTCCCTTGAGTGCAAGGGCAGCAAACTATGTAGGGAAGTTCAAGAAATGCTTACCTGACCATGTGTCCAATATTCTCTGTCTAGATTTTATTTGGGCTCATGGAAGCCCCTTACATAACTGATCTCTGGATATCTGTTACCCGATAGTTGCTTCTTGTATTATTGCCGTAAGTTTGGTTCAGCTGTCTACTCCCCAGTTGGTGCAGAACATCTGTCAGTGAGTGGTATGAATATTTATTGATGCCTACTAATTAACCAAATAAACAAAGAAGGCCACAGACCTGATGTCATGGTCTTTGAAGAGAAAACCCCTGCGTGTTGGGTCAGCAGAAATGACTAGTGATGATAAGCCCTAGAATCTCTTTGTGGGAATGTGGAGGAGGCTCCTTGGTTGTTAGGAAACTGCCTCTATCTCTCTGAGTGGTGGGTCTCTCATTTCTGATAATGGATTATCGATGGCTAAGCTCCCAACCAACACAGACTCTTCAACTCATCCATTCTCATGGGTGGAGGCAGTGAGGCTGGGCATGGATTACAAGGCCCCTGAAGCAGACCCTGACGAAGCTGCTGGCCCTAATTATCACCCCCTGTCCAGCTCTGGCCAGTGTAGACCTCCCAGCTGGTGGCTGTCACAGATTTCCAGGAGATGGTACATTAGTTTTTCCTTTCCACATACTCATGGGGGACTGGGACCCCTTCCCCAGTCCTTCCCACCATTGGATCTCCATGGCCACAGCTCACATTCCATGACTCAGCATTCACCCTGTGCCTGGAGGCTCCCCAGGCATGGTCTGATGGAGTACCCCTCTGTCCAGCGCTGGACCCTCCCTGGTCACCTCCTGCTTAATGCTCTCCACCAACCCCCCAAGCCATGAAACCTGTGGGGTTCCTGGGCACAAAAGGCTTTCTCTGTCTCCTTCCCTGAGTTCCAAAGGGCAAGTTCAAACAGTTGCTAATCAGGGAAGGGAGGGGATACAGAGACAAGGATGGAGCAGTCAAGAAACAATAATGCAGCCTTGGGGCAGGGTCCTGGCTCCCCTTCAAGGGATACACATAGCATTATCCTTGAGCTCTTCTGCAGAACTAAAACCCCCACCCAATGGAAGGTGCTAACTACTTGATGAAGCACTCTTCATTCCAGAGAGAAGGTCACAGTTTGCCCATCATCACCTGACGCCAGATGATCTCTGGATTGAAGGAAAGCAGGCCCTGCCACACTCTGATCCTTATCAGTATCCCCACCCCCTTGACTATAAAACTCCTCACAACTGCTTCCCTGCCCCCCATTCCCACCCCAGGGTTGGGACACACAGTTTTGAGGATGTTAGCCCGCTGTGGTCCCCTTTGCCTGGCAAAGCAATAAAGCTATTCTTTTCTACTTCACCCAAAACTCTGTTTCCAAGATTTAATTTGGTGTACAGAGGCCAGATTCAGCTTCAGCCTTAACCAAACAGGGAGTCATTTTCCGCTGAGTAGTGTCCAGGCACAGGGCAGGTGGAGGGAGGGCTGGATGCTGTTTCCCTCACACACATTAAAATCAATGGTGTTTGCTCATCTGGCAGAGTGACAGCTCATTTCCTCTGGACAGACTGGCTTCACAATTGTTCGTTCAAGGGGAAATCTGATAAGAAACAATAGTCTGGTCTTTGGGAGCATTAAACCGTTGTATTCTGATTTAAACTTCAGGCCCACTGACTGTCTGGTTTCTCTTCTCCTTTAGTATTTTCTGTTTTTTGGTGGTTTTTTTTTGCATTATTGATTTTTGATTATTTCCTTTTATAGGGCTGCTGTAAAAAGAAAGAGATCCTCAAAACCAACAGGCCAAATGTGAAAGTTCAGTGAGCTCTTCACCTACAGTCTGAAAGGGCAAGGTCTGATCCATTCAGTTTGTTCAGGGCTGGGTTTTGTTTCTTTTGGTTTGTGTTTTTTGTTTGTTTGTTTGCTTGCCATTTGAGATGTTTTATTCCAGTTTCTAGGTATGACCTGGTAAACCAAGGTTTAGAGGTTAGCAAAAATGCTATGTTAACAGACCCATAAAATAGAATAAACAGAACTGAATCCGTTTGTTTGGTCCATGTAGTCTTAGCTAGTTAACTGTTGTCTCGTTGATATTCAGATATCAGCAGATAAAGGAGTTGTCACAAATGTCCCAAAGCTCTTCTGAGGAAGGAAGAAAGAAGAGGTTGGACCCATAGGGACCCATCGCAGTGCTGCTGTTGATTTGTGGGCAGTTGTGGGCAACACCAGTCTTTTGGCCCTGGGAGGAAGGCTGCATCTCTTCTGAGCATGAGCTGCCAGGATGCACAGCTCAGAAAAACCATATGGAATAGTAATAGTAACGTTAAACATAATCCTTCTGTTGGTTGAAGTGCGACAGTTTTCCATGTTCTTTTAGTGAATTACCTTATTTAGAATCACAGAATTATAGATTATTTTGCAGGAAGAATGGTAGAGAACATCTAGTTCAAACTATGCTTTTCACCAATAAGGAAGTTGAAGCCAAGAGACATAAAGTGGCTGAAAGATTTCCTCTTACTCCCCATCACAGCCTGGGGAAGGTGGCAAGTCAAGTGGTCTTATTTTGTGTATTTTCTGCAGGTACTAGGTGCTGGCCACTCTGCTAGGCTCTGAGCATACAGTGATGAACAAGGCAGATGTTTTCTTGACTCTCACAGAGCTTAGAGTTTGGGGGATGAGAATGATGGATAGATAACCACAACCCAGTTTGAGGACTGTGATAGGATGCTGTGTGACCTCTGTTGGAGGGGACCTAACCCAGACTGAGTGTGACCAGGGCAGTTTCCTAGAGGAAGTGACATGTAGAGTAGAACCAGGATACGAGGTGAATGATTTAGCCAGGTGAAGGATGGGGATGGGCTGAGGATGAGGGCCAGGAAAACTAGGCAGGGAAAATTGAAGTGGTCGACTGAGTCCTTCCCCAAAACTTAGCATTTGGGAGACAAACAAAAGTCTAGTTCCAAGTGACTGCAAGACTCAGCACAGTGATTGCAAGAAGCATGGATGGTGTGGCTCACTATGTGGCATTTTTAATTTCACTGTCACAGTAGCTGTGGGAAGGGCTTATGGCAGTTATCATCAAGAGGAAACTGAGGCACAGAGAGAGTTCAGCTACATGTTCAGAGTCATGGTGGCCAGATTAAGAAGAGAGCTTGCTCTCTGTTTGGGGAGCCCTGGACACACAAACAGAGGTACAAATGAGGTCTGAAATCTGGGTTGGGAGAAAAATGTCTGGCAGGTGAAGGGGTGAATTCTGCATTCTGTCCTGAGTATCAAGTAGGTGTGATTTGGGGCTCTGTGCCATTCCCAGAGTTCATAAGAGGAGAGTGGGGGATTGACAGGATTTAGAATTTTAAAGTTGGAAAGAAAAATCTTTGTGATGACCTACAAGGAGTTGTATGTGTGTTCAATCCAGGATCCCAAGTCCGTTTTGAACACATAAAGGGGTTGCAGTTATCCTAAGAGGCATGGTGAAACCTTTAAAATAAAAGAAAATTTAAATAGAATCAATTTAAATCAATTTTACTTTAAAAAATTCATGGGAAGAACTATTAAGAAATGGGACTATTGCAGAAATGAGCCATCTGTAGATTCACAGGAAGACCATGAATCTCAGTTGCTCCCCAAGGTCTAGGGTTCAGGGTGAGTTGCAGACTGGAAGGTAAAATAGGGCTTCTGCTGATCTGGGGAAGGAGTATTGTGAGGGGATCTGTCCTATCACCCTCATCTGCAGAAGCACAGGATGAGGGGAGGGCTTCCTCCCTCTGTGTCTCTAGGGTATAGTCTTTGCTTCAGGGAGTTGACGGAGGAGAACTAAGAAGAATGGCACAGATCACTGGGTCTAATTCCAGATTCCCGGTTCCTTCTAATGATGAGATCCTTTTGTTATGTCAACTCATTTTTCTTAAAGGATGTTTAAATGAATGTTTAAAGCATGTTAGGGTATATTCTCTTACTTGACATCACGGTGCAGTGAAAGAGCTGAGGTTTGCATCCTTGCTCTACACTGATTTACTGCATGGGGAACAGCTTCCTCAACCACTCTAGATTTCTGTTAGTGACTAAGTAGGGAAAATGCCTAGTTCATGGTAGTGCTACAAAATCTAACTGGTTAAGGGATGCAAAATGCCTAATATAGTGTGTAGCACATATTACGTATGTAGTACATGACAAGTATTATTTCCACTTATCCATCCGCTCACTCATCTTGCGCTTTAATATGAAAAGTAGGATGACTGACAATCCATAGATAAAAAAATGTGGCTCAAAGAGGCAGAGTGCCTCACGTGTCATCAGATGGCTACCAGGGATCAGAGCTTGGACTTGGAAACAGGTCTTTTGCTGCTCAGGCCAATGGTCTTTCAACTCCACGTGCTAACAGTAACATGTGGCATTGGCTGTTCTACAAATCCTTCCTAGTCTCCCTTGGAAGCAGCCAGATAGGCATTTACTGGCCCTCAGCTTTCTTCTATATTTTGGTTCCAAAATTGTTTTCTAAGATAGCATCAAGAACTATTTCTAGATACCTGGGAGAGAGGTCATTTTTCAGATAATTTCTCCAAGCAAACACAAGCATAGCCCTTGCAGGAAGGCTGCAGTATGTGTGTGCAGACCGACAGGCTTCAGCAGCATTAGTAGGTGATAATGAAGAACCGGAACACTAAGTCCCAGCCCAGGCTCTGGGCTCTGTCTCCCCGTACTCCAGATGGCTTGGCTTCCTGGCCTGGAAAGAAGAGGACGTCCCGGCAGGCGACCCTTCTAAGCATGAATTCACCCTTATTAGGAGAAGTGGGGCTGGGCTCCTTCAGAGGCCCCCATAATGGGCTGTTAGGGGGAAGCAGCAGAGGCACGTGCAGCCTCCAGCTCACCTATTGTGGGCAGAATATTACACACAGACATTGAATTGGGCTCCCAGTCAGGAAAACTGTGATTCTATCATTTACAAACTGGGGCAAGCAACTTAACTTGTTTATACTTCCATTCAGTTATATGTAAAACATGCCTAATAATAATATCTCCTCTGCCAACTTCAGAAGGTCATTGTAGGAATGAATCAGCATATAAAAGTTCTTTTACGAACTGCATATATGATGTAAAGCCCTATAGCATACGGAGGTGGAAATAGGGGGAAGATTGACCCTGAAAGAGAGACAAATTGAAGTATCAAGAAGTTGAACAAAGAGAAACAGATTCTATCTTTAGGGTTTAAAAAATGAATTAGTAATTAATTAATACATTAGACAAGGATTTACACATAGCTTACTTCTGGCATCATACAGATTTTACTATTGACCTAACAATGAAAGACAGGTTGCCCTGTTCTCAAAGATGTTGACTGATTGGACAGAGAAGTCTATAAAAAGATCCATTTTAGTGCAACAGGGTAAAAGTTGTTGGACTTTTTATCTAATGCTGAGTAATAAAGAGCCCCCAAACCTAGTGGCTTAAAACACCCATGAATATTTATCATCTCTCAGTTTCTGTGGCTCAGGAATGGGAGTGGCTTAGCTGGGTAGTTCTGGCTCAGGGTCTCTCATGAGCTTGCAGACAAGATGTCCTCTGGGGTCGAGTCATCTGAAGGTTTGACTGGGGCTGGAGGACTCGCTAGAGGAATGGCTTACTCATAGGATCTGGCAAGTTGATGTGGCTGTCAGCAGGAGGCCTCTGTTTGTGCCCTCTGTGGCCTCCCCACAGGATGCTGGTTTCCCTAAGGTGAGCGATCAGAGGGAGGGCAAGTGGAAGCTGCAATGTCTTTCATAACTATCTTGGGTCATTGTCACATGGTCACATCACATCCTATTGGCTACACAGTCAGCCTGGTTCAAAGCAGGTGGGACAACACAAGGGCAAGAGGATGATGGTGGAACAACATGGAGAGTGGCTACACTGCCATCATGGAAGTGTGAACAACGTGCTTCAGGAGAACAGGCTTT
Source organism: Leucopleurus acutus (assembly GCF_964270905.1). Taxonomy (NCBI): domain Eukaryota; kingdom Metazoa; phylum Chordata; class Mammalia; order Artiodactyla; family Delphinidae; genus Leucopleurus; species Leucopleurus acutus. The sequence continues at coordinate 99,007,287 of NC_139150.1, read as the reverse complement.
GGACTGAGCTTTGAGTAAAAATAGGGGTTTGTCAGCACTTCAAGTTGGCTGCACTTCAAGTTGAGGGGAAATTGCACTCATTGGCACAGAGTTTTGAAATGGACTCTCATGTTTGGAGAACTGTGAGAAGTTCATCATGGCAGAGACACCTTGTGGTGGCAGAGGGCAAGAAGAAGGTATGCTGGGGCCTGATTATAAAAGACCCTGAATACATCTGAAGCTAAATAGTGTAGATTTTCTCCTAGAGGCAATGGGGAGCTGGGCTGACATGATGAGCAGCATTTAAGGAAGGTAACACAGAAGCATGGAGGTGGGCTCAAGTTAGAAGAGACAAGACACTACTGAAAAGCCAGGAAAAGGTGACAAGCGTGCGATTAGAACATGGCAGGGAGGATGGAGAAGGAGACCTGTTTGAGAACAATCTGCTATAGAAACAACAGGATTTGGGAGTTCTAGAAATCACTGAGTTTGATTTTCTTTTTTCTACAGAAGGGGACATTGAGTCAGAGGGATTCATTCAAAGCTAATGAAACTTTTCACTAAATTTTTAGATTGCCAATTGCAGGCAATAGGAGCAAATTCACAGAAACAAGTATGTGTGTCAAGACTTAGAAAGAGAAAGAATGAGGCTTTGGGAAGCAGTGAGTTCCCCATAACCTGAGGTCACTGATTATTAAAGGATTGCAGGGACCCTTTGCTGGTGCCTTTGGTTGAGTTAGGGTCCTTCACTGCAGTTAGAATGTTCTGCCTCCTACTTTAGATGTCAGCTTCCAGGCAAGGCCTAGTCCCTGTCATCTTGTATCCCCAACACCTGGTCCAGGGCCTGGCACACAGGAGGAGCTCAGAGAATGCTGGGAGCATCACTGAAGGAGCAGTCAAACCATGGCTCAGTGGATGGATTAGATGACCTCTAAGGTTCATTTCAAAGTGTCGATAATTCTGAACTCCTATGAGGAAGGCAGCTTGGTCTAGGTGATGTGGGGAGGTTAAAAGAGTTTAGCAGAAGATGATGGCTGTGGTGAGGAAAGGGACACTCAGAATCGGGCAACAGAGTCCATTTTTAGAACTTTTAATTGTATTCTTACCGTGACTTCTCATTAAAGGAAAAATGATAGTTCTAGAATATCAATCAACATTATGTTGCCCGAAGCAAAAATGGACATCTTGAGGGATGGGGAGAAGAAGAGGGGAGAGCTCCGAGGCCTTGCTGACCAGACTTGCGTCCCCTGTGTGTTGGGGGTTGGAGGGGGGAGTGATGAGTGGGCACAAGTCACCTGGCTCCGGGCTGCAGCCCCCCAGTACTCTCCTGGTGGGAGGAGAGGGAAGCAGCAGAAACTAGGATGCCCAGTGATCCTGAGACCCAGCCTGAGGCTGAAAGATCCAGTGACAGCTATGGGACAAGGCTGGAGGCTGCTAATATGTATGTTAAACATATGGAAATGAGAGTAAATAGTGGAGCCGTAGAGCCGGGGAGACAAATATTGAACAGGGTCTGGACCTGAGACTAAACCAACACAGGGAAATGAGAGGCTGCTGAAAGCAAATGAGCTACCAGGGCAAGGTGCGGGAGGGCAGAGCAGGAGAGATGCTGAGGACGGAGCTGCCAGTAGCACCCTATTGGCTCTGGCCACAAGCTGTCACGCTTGAGTAGTGGTGTCACAGAGAGGCATGCGCGCCAATGTGGGGCCAGGCAAGCTTCAGCTGAGTTTGCCGTCTCTGCCCAAGGTTCCATTTCTTTGTGCATTTCAACCCTCCTTAGCCCCTTTCTCCCCAGTTTCTGGCAACACACTGTCCTCTAATCTCCACTCCCACACGTGAGTCTGTCTCAGACTGCAAATCTCCACCAGACTCACTCCCTTGGGTTGGAGCCCTGGAGAAAGCCAGCTCCAGAATGTTGGCTATGGAGATGACAGAGGCTTGGGGGCAACAGGAAGCTTGGAAGGATGGGGAGGGGGTGAAAAGGGACTTGTCTCAAAGCTCAGCAAGCAAACACATTATTTTTTACTTGGAGGGTATCATTCAAGTTGTTGAAGAAAGAGGGGTGGGATTCATAACAAAATATCTTCTCTTCTAGAAGACACATATGAGAGATGGTAGTTGCAATGGCAGATCTGTCCAAACTATGGGAGATGAGTTAGGAGAGAAAATCCACCAGCTTTGCTTCTGTCTGAGAGCACCAGGCTCTGCCCCAGCTCTTTGCTGGTCACTGGGGGGAGGGGGTATGGGGGTGTGTGCAGAGCAGCCTGTGTCACTGTCAGGAAGGGCAAAGTCCTCAAGTGGACGGGGGTGAGAGTGTGGGGGAGAGGGAGCTCTGCCATTCAAATTCAGGGATTGCCCCTTCTTGTCCTTCCAATCCAGCAGTTACTATGGCCCCTTGGGGAGATCTTGCAGGTGAGGAAAATTGTGGGAGGGGGCTAGGTTCCCTCCAAGGCTTTTCTTGCCTACCCCCATGATCAGGAGTATTACATAAAGACAGTAGCTGCCACTTGACTGGCCTCATTTGTCAGATCCAGTTCCATATAAAATAAAGCTCTCAGGAGATACAAACCAGGTAAATACGTTTTCAGTAGGTTTTAGGATCAGAGCAGATGGCATGTTCTAGAGCTTGGGACACTATTTAGGGAAGACTTTTGAGGGGGACACTAGAGGAGCAAGAGGTGATGGGGGCATGGAGTCAGGAAAATGGGTCTAGAAAGTAAAGTGGAGGCTCCTGATGATAAGCCCACTTCACTGTTTGTCCAAAGCCAACCTAGAATAGAACATTCTTGGTCCTTGTTCCCTAGCAGGGCCAGTGGACTTGCCAAGACTCTCATCTCATTTAGGAATCTGAGGCCATCCTGGCCCTGCCCCTCTAGCCCTGGAACCTTCCAAAATGTTCTTCTCCTCCACCCCAAGACTATATTACCTGTCAGGAGACATAGAGACTGATCTCAATTCAATTAACTGCAGTTTCACAAACATTCATTGTATGTTCAGCTAGGTTCCATTCTTAGAGGATAGGGCAGGGGAAAAAAAAGATAAATAAGGTACTGTTTGCTCTGTCCAGAGGATGAGAGTCAGGTGTGGGGGGCAGACTCATCCACAAATGGCTGAGATAAGACCAAATGTGATAAAGACTAAAACAGAAGTTTCAAATAGATGAGGAGAGCAGAAGAGGAAAGGGTTCACTGGGTTCTGGCCAAGAGCATCTGTGATGGCCCCATGAAAAACATACAGTTTAAGCAAGGCCTTGACTCTTGAGGGAGCTTTCCAGGTAAAGAAAGGGAAGGGTCAAGGGAGCTAAGAATAAGACAATCCAAAGCAGATTGTGGTGGTCTTTTTGAGGCAGAGTGAAGGACTCGGGTACATGTTTAAGGCTATCGCTTAAGAAGGCTGTCTCCAAACCAGAAGGAAGGCTTTCACCAGGAACTGAATCAACCAGCCCCATGATACTGGACTTCCAGCCTTGGAATCTAGCATCAAGGTAACCTTGACCTTTTGCCATGGTTCAGAACCATTTTTAGTTCAGTTTCCAAAGCCAGCCCTTTCCTGGTATACATGCAGCTGCCAGTGATTTCCTAAATTCACAATGAGAACATTCACCTGCTTGACCCTTACGTCTGGCTTCATGGAATAGAATCAGATTTGCCAGGCCAGCCCCTAAGGGACTAGTCATTGCCTTGTGGACAAGAGACCTGCAATTATGCAGCTGTTGCCTGATGTGCCCACGTGCCAATTTCTGGCCCTTCCCAGGTAAAGAAAACTGAGGTGAATGAAATGAAGCTCACAGTCCATTTGGACAAGACAATGGACCTAAGTGACTTAGCAGTGCCTGGAGCACAGTAAATGCACAGTGGCTTTTGTTGTAATTACTATTAGCGAACCTTGATTAAAACTCCATGAGATAGGTTTTGTTATTTTTTTGTTATTCCCATTATATAAACTAATATACTGAAGCTCAGAGAGATTATGTAATTGTTCCAAGGTTTTATGGTTAGTTGGTGGAGAGTCAGCATTGAAATTCCAGTCTGAGTTTGAAGTCTGTGTTCTTCCCACCATGTCTGTTGCCAGAACTGCTCAGTTGCCAGGTGAAGACAAGGGTTCTTGGATCTCAGCCAAGGGACATTGAAAGGTTAAGGTGCCAGGGCTGAAGAGGGTGGCAAAAAGCTCATCCACTCACTCCTATAATTGAAACCTAATCGTCTCTGTAACACCTTCATTGGAAAGTAATCAGTGTGTTGGCTGGGTAGCCAACTATGGGCTGGGAAGCTCCCTGAGAAGCCCAAGCAGAATCAAGCCTATATGAGCATCACCCTGCCTCCAGCCCATACTCACTCCCCCTCTGCTGTAGGCATCTCCTGGGGCAGCCTGGCCTGGCTCTGCATTCTTACCCCGGAAATTAGTATCTGCAGCCTCTCTGGAGTTTTTACATGTGTATGTCTCTTTGGGAGAGAAAGCCTGTGTCTTCTGGAAATATCTCAATTGGTGGAGCATCACTGGGATTGGCACCTTGGTCAAGCTTTCTTGACTGTCCAGCTCTAGCCATGGAGGACTCAGAATGGCTCACCAGAAACTACACTGGATTCTACCTCTATGTGGGAAGACAATTATTTTGTTTTCTTTTACTTTCTTCCTGAGATAAAACTCTTGCCTCTACTTGTCTCCTCTCCCTGGAGCTGGGGCCACAGGTCCACCACCAGGAGCCATTTGAGCCAACTTGCTGTGTAATGACTGTGATGGAGTAAATTGTGTCCCCCACAAATTCATATATTGAAGTCCTAACCACCAGTGTGATAGTATTTGGAGATGGGGGCCTTTGGGAGGTAATTAGGGTTAGATGACAGGGTGGTGAGGGTTAGTGCTCCCATGATGGGATTAGTGCCTTAATAAGAAGAGACAAAGGCTATCTTTTCATCATGCGAAAAGGAGGCTGTCTTCAAGCCAGAAGGAGGGCTCTCACCATGGTGCTGAATCGACCAGCACCATGTTATTGGACTTCCAGCCTCAGAATTCAGCATCAAGGTGACCTTGACCTTTTGCTATGTTTCAGAAGCATTTTTAGTTTGGTTTTCAAGGCCAAGCCTTTCCTGGTATACATGAGCTCTAGTGTCTGGACTGGAGTCTTCACCTAGATTACTTGTCCAGTATTCCATTGTCTCAAGGCTGGGTCCCTACCTCACTTTCTTTACCAATATTTTGAGTTTCTGCACCTAAACGCCAGGGACCCTGTTCTCTCCAGCCAGGCCTCTCTGATCATGAGCACATATTTGCATCTTCACCTTCACACATGGCAGCCTCTGAATCCCCATAGCATAGGCTGCCCCACCTCCTCTCCATGTCACTGCCCATTGACCCTGGCAGCTCCTTCTTGATACTGAACACTGTCCATCATCTTTTACCATACCCTTCAGAATCAAACCCTTTCCTTTTTGCCTGCTTAACGCTGGAGCTTCACAATATGTCTACAGATCCCCGATTCTCCTGTTCTCAACTTCAGCTTTTATGCCAGTGCTGCACGGGGCTCCCTGGATTGGTGGGCATTGACTGATTTGGAGCCCTGTTAAGAAGTTCAATTTCAGGACTTCCCTGGTGGTGCAGTGGTTGAGAGTCTGCCTGCTGATGCAGGGGACACGGGTTCGTGCCCCAGTTCGGGATGATCCCACATGCTGTGGAGCGGCTGGGCCCGTGAGCCATGACTGCTGAGCCTGCGTGTCCGGAGCCTGTGCTCTGCTACGGGAGAGGCCATAACAGTGAGAGGCCCACGTACCACAAAAAAAAAAAAAAAAAGAAGTTCAATTTCAAATCCCAAGTGATCCAAACATAAATTTTAGGGAAACTTGAGCAAACTTCATATTCCACTAATATTTACAAAATAAGATAGAAAGTCAACATACAGGTCTTTTGTCTCCTTAGGTAGGTTTATTCCTAGATATTTTATTCTTTTTGTGACCTGTATACAGAAAATTATAAGACACTGATGAAAGAAATTAAAGATGATACAAATAGATGGAGAGACATACCATGTTCTTGGATTGGAAGAATCAACATTGTGAAAATGACTATACTACCCAAAGCAATCTACAGATTCAATGCAATCCCTATCAAACTACCAATGGCATTTTTCACAGAACTAGAACAAAAAATTTCACAATTTGTATGGAAACACAAAAGACCCCGAATAGCCAAAGCAATCTTGAGAACGAAAAATGGAGCTGGAGGAATCAGGCTCCCTGACTTCAGACTATACTACAAAGCTATAGTAATCAAGACATTATGGTACTGGCACAAAAACAGAAAGATAGATCAATGGAACAGGATAGAAAGCCCAGAGATAAGCCCATGCATATATGGTCACCTTATCTTTGATAAAGAAGGCAGCAATATACAGTGGAGAAAGGACAGCCTCTTCAATAAGTGGTACTGGGAAAACTGGAGAGGTACATGTAAAAGTATGAGATTAGATCACTCCCTAACACCATACACAAAAATAAGCTCAAAATGGGTTAAAGACCTAAGTGTAAGGCCTGACACTATAAAACTCTTAGAGGAAAACATAGGCAGAACACTCTATGACATAAATCACAGCAAGATCCTTTTTGACCCACCTCCTAGAGAAATGGAAATAAAAACAAAAATAAACAAATGGGACCTAATGAGACTTAAAAGCTTTTGCACAGCAAAGGAAACCATAAACAAGACCAAAAGACAACCCTCAGAATGGGAGAAATTATTTGCAAATGAAGCAACTGACAAAGGATTAATCTCCAAAATTTATGAGCAGCTCATGCAGCTTAATAACAAAAAAAACAAACAACCCAATCCAAAAATGGGCAGAAGACCTAAATAGACATTTCTCCAAAGAAGATATACAGACTACCAACAAACACATGAAAGAATGCTCAACATCACTAATCATTAGAGAAATGCAAATCAAAACTACAATGAGATATCATCTCACGCCAGTCAGAATGGCCATCATCAAAAAATCTAGAAACAATAAATTCTGGAGAGGGTGTGGAGAAAAGGAACCCTCTTGCACTGTTGGTGGGAATGTAAATTGATACAGCCACTATGGAGAACAGTATGGAGGTTCCTTAAAAATCTACAAATAGAACTACCATATGACCCAGCAATCCCACTACTGGGCATATACCCTGAGAAAACCATAATTCAAAAAGAGTCATGTACCAAAATGTTCATTGCAGCTCTATTTACAATAGGCCGGAGATGGAAACAACCTAAGTGTCCATCATCGGATGAATGGATAAAGAAGCTGTGACACATATATGCAATGGAATATTACTCAGCCATAAAAAGAAACGAAACTGAGCTATTTGTAATGAGGTGGATAGACCTAGAGTCTGTCATACAGAGTGAAGTAAGTCAGAAAGAAAAAGACAAATACCGTATGCTAACACATATATATGGAATTTAAGAAAAAAAATGTCATGAAGAACCTAGCGGTAAGGCAGGAATAAAGACGCAGACCTCCTAGAGAACGGACTTGAGGTTATGGGGTGGGGGAAGGGTGAGCTGTGACAGGGCGAGAGAGAGTCATGGACATATACACACTAACAAACGTAGTAAGGTAGATAGCTAGTGGGAAGCAGCCGCATGGCACAGGGATATTGGCTCGGTGCTTTGTGACTGCCTGGAGGGGTGGGATAGGGAGGGTGGGAGGGAGGGAGACGCAAGAGGGAAGAGATATGGGAACATATGTATATGTATAACTGATTCACTTTGTTATAAAGCAGAAACTAACACACCATTGTAAAGCAATTGTACCCCAATAAAGATGTTAAAAAAAAAAAAAGAGTCATGTACCAAAATGTTCATTGCAGCTCTATTTACAATAGCCCAGAGATGGAAACAACCTAAGTGTCCATCATCTGATGAATGGATAAAGAAGATGTGGTATATATATACAATGGAATATTACTCAGTCTGAAAAAGAAACGAAAGTGAGCTATTTGTAATGAGGTGGATAGACCTAGAGTCTGTCATACAGAGTGAAGTAAGTCAGAAAGAGAAAGACAAATACCATATGCTAACACATATATATGGAATTTAAGAAAAAAAATGTCATGAAGAACATAGGGGTAAGACAGGAATAAAGACACAGACCTACTAGAGAATGGACTTGAGGATATGGGGAGGGGGAAGGGTGAGCGGTGACAAAGCGAGAGAGAGGCATGGACATATATACACTACCAAACGTAAGGTAGATAGCTAGTGGGAAGCAGCCGCATAGCACAGGGAGATCAGCTCAGTGCTTTGTGATTGCCTGGAGGGGTGGAATAGGGAGGGTGGGAGGGAGGGAGACGCAAGAGGGAAAAGATTTGGGTACATATGTATATATATAACTGATTCATTTTGTTGTAAAGCAGAAACTAACACACCATTGTAAAGCAGTTATACTCCAATAAAGATGTTAAAAAAAAAAAGATAGAAAGTCAAGTCATTATGAAATGATATCCTATTCACTTACATTAATGAAAGCAGCATAGCACAAAGCCATTCCTCATGGTCCAGACATTGCCCCAGCTTGTCTGACAGAGCTTCCCAGTAGCTGAGGATGTCTCCAACTCCTATCCTGTGCTTGGACACCGCAGAGACATGGAAAGAATGTCTTCTGAGAGATGCAGAGAAGATCTCTCACAGGTTATATGCAGGACAGGTCAAAGAAACTGACCAGGCTGGAGGAGCTAGGATGGCAAAAGTGGGCTGTCTGGCTGCGGCTCTCAGTCACTGAGTTTCTGACAATGACCAGGGATGGTGCCCAGGGGTGAAGGCTGTGGTGCCAAATACATTTGAGACTTTTAGGTTCATAACTACCCCCATCACAGTGCAAAGTAGGCAGAACCATCCTTTCCTTCCACATCCACTTCCTACATTCTTAAACTAACTTTGATGTTAATTTATGACAACCTTCTATCTTCCTTCTCATGAAGGATAAAGATGATGTCTATTTTAACCTGATCTGATCTTAGAACACATAAGTTTCTTTTTCTGGGGTAAAGAAAAATAGGATTTACTTCCCTCTCACCCAACACGGTATGAGATTCTGGTTCCCCAAGAAGGTGTGGGTGTTTTCCAGCACTCTCTAAATTTCTGCAGAGGACCCTGCAGGTATCTTTGGTGATCTAGCTAGAGAAAGCCATGGTCCATGTGAGACTGACAGGCAGCTGAAATGGAATTCAGCTGACATGACCAGTGGGCTGCTGCCCCCAGTGGGCTGAGTTGGGGGTGCTCCATTCACCAGAGTGCCCTGTGAGCAGTGCTTTTCCCTGTTATTTTAGCAACACAAACCCGTGTAAGAATATCTGTCATCCAGCGAGAAGCAGGGAGGCTCAGAGATGGTAGTGATTACCTGAGGCCATGGCTCTGTTCACAGCTGGACTACCATCCACCTAAATGTTACGGTTTGGCAGATGAGGTATCTGAGGCAGATGAGGTATCTGGCAGGTAGGTATCAGATACCTCGCCTACCGTGTCCTGAAGTTCCTTCATTAAACAGTCACTCTTCTGTCTCAGAATGTCAGATCTGGAAGCGACTTGAAGGTCATCTAGTACATTCATTTTCAAACTTTCTCTACTCACAGACCCCTTGGAAAATCTGATGGAAATTACCAACTATTTCACAGGTACGTGTACAAAATAACCATACACATGAACCCTCTTTTCAATTTATAGGAAATTCCTGGATTCCCTAAACCCATTCATGAACCCCAGGTTAAGGCCCCTTGGTCTAGTCCTATCTCTACATTTCTTAGATGAGTCATAGATGATAATAAGCAGCTTGCCCGGGTCACTTCCCCAAAGCATCATTATATCCTTAGTATGGACCTTTTCCAGGCTTTCTGAGCTCCCTCTGAAAGTGAGAATACCCTACGGGGGTAACACTTTTAATCTATGCTCCAAACTAGCAGGGATGAGCAGACAGCTGGCTGAGGGCAAGATAGCCCCTGCATCAGGGAGGGGGATGCCTTGGATTCTCACCCATGAAGAGGAGGGAAGGTCAGCCAGTTCTAGAGCAAATCCTTTCCCGTCCATGTGACTCTTGGCAGGTTAATTAACATCTCTGAGATTCAATTGTCTCATCTTCAAAATGGAGATAACAGCAAGGCTTATGTTTGTGGTGGAAGAAAGGAGATCCTGGGCATGGGAGGTAAAGCCCGGGGGAGGCCGGTGGCCCAGGCCCTGCACCTGTAACGTGACCCTGCATCCCAGAGGCACTTTGTGCTGATTTTATGCTTCCTTTTTTATGCTTCGCAACCAGGCTCCTTCCTGGCTGGCCCTGAGTCTTAGGCCCCCTTCTCAGGAAATACGATGCCAGCAGCAGAGAAGTTGGGGCCTTAAGTAACTGCCTGCCCTGCACAAGGTGAGCTGCAGCCACTCCCCTTGCCTCCCTGCTGCCTGTCACTCTCTCCTGAGCCAGCGGCTGTGAGGCCAGCTTGCCCCCTGCTGGCAGCCCAGCCTGGGAAAGCCGGACTCCTGGTGTGGGGCTCCAGAGTCAGGGGTCAGCTTTCAGCCAGGACTGAAAGGGGGCCAGCCTAGGACTCGGTGGCCCCGGCAGGGCCACAGCCACTTTCTCCAGGCAAGAGGCAACACTTTAGGGGGAACCAGAGTTCAGTGGTCTATCTGCAACCAACCCCCATCCCATACGCACACAGACGATCCTGCTGAACATGAACTCTGAGGGCAGCTTGATGCACTGGGAAATGAGAACGGGTCGGGGTGGATGAAAGGAGTGAAGGCAAAAGTGTGCATCAGGGCCCCTACACAAGGCTTGGTTGTGTGTGTGTGTGTGTGTGTGTGTGTGTGTGTGTGTGTGTGCGTGTGCGTGTGTGTGAAAGAGCTAAAGAGATGGGAAGTGAGAGAGACAAAGTCAGAGATAAAGAGACAGAGAGAGAGGCACAGGGAGAATATAGACGTATTTACATAGCACCATTCAGCCCTCTCCCTTTGGGCTTTGGAAATCTCTCCGAGTGCCCAGTGCAGGACACAAAGGCCAGACCAGCTCAGACGGAAGCTGAAGCAGGTAAACTTTAGAGACTGCCTAGGGCTGCAGCAGCCCACTGAGTCAGAGCTCCCCAGTGAAGGGAGTGAAGCAGGCAAATCTCTTATCTTTCTGGAACAGTTAAATCCCCCCCCCCACTCCCCCCCGCCGCCCCGCCATTCCAGCACAAATAGAATCCAGCCCTTCAAGGCGGGGCTGCGCTGTTCCCATTTATAGCCGCTGCTCGCCTTTCAATTTGGTCTTAAGATTCAGTGGCTACAAATTGCAAAGCTTTGGTCAGCTTTTGAGTGGAAGCAAATTTTCCAGCAGGGGGAGGGAGTGCGGGAGGCTGCAGAGGGGGAAGGGAGGCAGAGGAAAAAAGCTGAAATAGAAAAATTGCTGAAAGGCCTCTTGCAGCCTGTCAGGAGTATTAACTTAGGATGATGTAGGAGAAACGGGTAAGTGGTTTCTGTGTCAGCTACACTGAATCAAACTTGTTCAAATGTATGCATGGGAGTGTGCGTGGCAGCAAGCCGAGCCCACCTCAGGAATGGAAAACAGCCTCTTAGTTTTAAGAGTTTTTGTGTGTGTGTGTTTTGCAAATATGAGAAATGCTATGAATAAATTAGATTAGAAAGAGGGAGAGCTCCGGGGGAGGGGGCTGTCTGACCTTCTGCTGGAGGGATGGGAAGGGAAGGGCTGGGAGGCCAGAGCCTGGCTGTCTCAGAAAGAAAAGGGAGATAGGGAGGTGGGGGGGGGGGGCTGTGTCCACAGGGTCTGCACGAGTGTGAGGGAGAATCCCAGGGCCCCAGAAGGAAAGAATGCACTCTGACAACTGACCAAAAGGAGAAAAACCCTGTACTTGCCTCACCTCAGATTCCCAGATTCCTCTACCTTCTGCTCCCTAAGAGAGGGGCAGCAGGGAGAGATGGAGTACATATCCAAGGGGGGCTGGTTTCTGGGCCTACTTTTAGCATAGCCACCTGACCTCAGACATCACTCCTTTATTTTGAGTGCTTGCTGCATGACAGATATGTTTAAATTTAATTTATTTTTAAAATATTTAATAAATGCATGCAATACAAACTATGGACCAGTCATTGTCTTAGAGTTTAATGAATATTAATTCATTTAACTATAGTAACTGCCTTATGGTGTCATTTTACAAAGAAGGAAAATGAGACCCAAGAAGGTTGACTTGCCCAGGGACTGACCCTAGGGTGACAGCTAAGAGTCACGTCCTTGTATAATCCCCCCTCCTGGAGTGCAGGGGTACCCATGACTTGCTTCTTTTTTTTAAATTAATTTTTATTGGGGTATAGTTAATTTACAATGTTGTGTTAGTTTCTGCTGTACAGCAAAGTGAATCAGTTATACATATACATATATCCACTCTTTTTCAGATCATTTTCCCATATAGGTCATTACAGAGTATTGAGTAGGATTCCCTGTGCTATACAGTAGGTTCTTATTAGTTATGGCTGATAACTTTTTATGGCTGAGTAATAGTCCATTGTATATATGTAACACATCTTCTTTATTCATTCCTCTGTCAGTGGACATTTAGGTTGCTTCCCCAAAGAGGAACACACCGAGGCTTGCTTCTAACCAATAAAATATGGCAAAGGTGATGGGATGTCATTCTATGATTATGCTGCCTTATATAAGACTCTGTCTTAGGAGTCCTGCATGGCCCTGCCAAGTGTGGGGAGGGCCGCGTGGCAGGGAACTCTGGGCAGCTTCGAGGAGCTGAGGGCCACAGTCCTACAACCGTAAGGAACTGAATTCTGCCAACACCCAGCAAGCCTAGAAGAGGACCCCAGGCTCTGATGAGGTTGTAGCCCCAGCGGACACCGTGACTGCAGCCTGGCAAGACCCTGAACAGAGGACTCGGCTAAGTGGTGCTAGGAGTTCTGGCCCATGGAAACTGTGAGCAAATAAATGTGTTTTTTTTTTTTTCTCCAGTATGCGGGCCTCTCACTGTTGTGGCCTCTCCCGTTGCAGAGCACAGGCTCCGGACGCGCAGGCTCAGCGGCCATGGCTCACGGGCCCAGCCGCTCCGTGGCATGTGGGATCTTCCCGGACCGGGGCACGAACCCGTGTCCCCTGCATTGGCAGGCGGACTCTCAACCACTGCGCCACCAGGGAAGCCCTGTAAGTGGTTTTTTAACACACTAATGTATGGCAATTTGTTATGTGGCATTGGAAACATAACATGATGCCTGAGCTGACCTTTGAACCCTTGCCTTAGGGTTGTTCTGTGCTATTACTTGCATAGCCATGATTTCTCATAATCCTCACAGTAACTCTTAAGATGGGGTTCTTCTATTTTCATCTTATAGCTAAAGAAACTGAGGTTCAGGGAGGTTAGTGGATTGAGGTCCCACAGCTGCTAAGGGGCTCCATGGGAATGCCAGTGTCTGTGGTCTCTCCATCACAAAGCATTCTGCATATGCTCACTGCTGTGGGGTGTGGTACCTTCCTCTATCAGATTAAAGGCTAGATCAGCTCACCACTGAAGGCCTACCCAACACACCTCTTCTCTGCCTTATTTTTGGTACTTCCCTCACAACTCCCCCTTGCTTTGCTTGCAGTTTTTTCAGCATGTCCTTTCTTCTCTGCCTTCCTCCCTCTCCTCTTCCTTGTATCGTGAATCCCACCTCCTAGAGTTTCCCTGATGTCCCAACTCACTGCCCTGTATCCCAACCCTCATTAAGTGCTTAATAACTGCCAGGAAAGGTGATGAGTGGGGAAAGAACAAGACCTGTTCTCACATTCCACCTTTATCTCCTTGCTTCTTTCCTTATTCTGTAACTTGTTCTAGGACTTGCTTTTTGTATCCTCACCACTGGCCCTGATGGTCAGCAATCTGGCATCAGAAGGTTCCTCCCCATCCTAGGAACGATGTGGGAGAAGATAAACTGATTTCAGGGGGTCTCAGGAGCAGGTGGGGCCCTTGGATGACGAGTACGTGTCATTCTCTCTGCTGCCTTGCCTCTCAGAGATGCCCACTCAAGCCCTTTCTTCCCACCTTCACATGGCAGCCAACACCTGCTCCACAGCAGGAGACAGGCTCCTCCACCCCTTTCCCTGTTCACCGTCTTGCCCGAGCATCTGACATCACCTTAACTAAAGCTCTTCCTCCTTCCTCCGTGTTGATCATTTAGGGCTGACAGCCTGAAAGACAGCCAAGGGAATGGCTGTCCCTCCACTGACCTCCTCCATCTGGCCTCTCTCTTGGATGGGAACTGGGAAGACGGTCAGTGAAGAAACAGCTCCTGGAGCCTTCACCAGAAGGTAGGTAAACCATGCCAGGATTGCTTGTCCCCTGGCCAGAGGAAGGATGGCACAGTGCCCAGGAGCTTTCGAGGGCCCTTGTTATGGTAGAAAACAATGAAACCACCCTAAGCCCCAGATTCTTTACAATTTACCTTCTCCGTTCTCAGCCTAGACCTCCAAGAGGGCATTTCAGCCAGATCTCAGTGCCCCTGCTCGTACACACACAAACATGCATGCACACACATATATGTGCACACACAAACATGCATACACACACTCACACACATATGCAGACGCCTGCTCCCATGCACACACAAACGTATATACACATACATATGTGCCCACAAACATACATATACACATGCACACACAAATATACACATACACTCACACACATGTATACACACACACACACACACACACACACACATGCTCACATGCACATTTGGCCCAGAAGCCAAACACTTCATTCATTCCCTTGATATTTCTGCCTAAGCTTTAGACACTTCCAGCTCCCAACTGGGAACTGTCCTTTGCACTTGACACTTAAGCCTCCTTAATTTGATACTCTTTTCTATGCTCTGAGCAGTGTACATAGGATAAGAACACTGACCTCAACACAAAGTTCTTATAAGAATCAATTGAGATAATATATGTGTTTTCTGGGGTGGAAATGGATAAACAAATTAACTGCAGCCAAGTGGCCCAGCAGAGCCCGGGTTTATTTGGTCTTTGTGCAAGCAGTGGGATGAGGGTCCAGGGAGCCTGCAGTTTGCATACTTGCCCCATATTAGGACTTTTTATAAAACATTGAGAAAAGAATTTTCTTCTCTTTCTAGATACCAGCTTTTTGTTTTTGCATCTCTTATTGTTATTGTGACGGGCCAGGGCACCAGAGGAGATACGGGTCCTCTGTGGTGAAGAGAACAGTGGGGACAGGTCCATTTTCCTCCTGTTTATGTCAAGTGATTGACTTTCAGTAAGGGAGGAGGGGGCAGTTAGATCCAAAGGCTAAAGAGGATGAACTTTGTCTATCTGGATTCAGATACCTCTGCTAAGAAGCCTGGGGTTTAGGTATGAGGTATTCTTCCTCCCATCACCCACCTGGTCCCTCCAGACCACATGCAGCCCCAGCACCCTGCAGGCTCAGAGAGAGCAGGTGTCTCCCACCAGCTGCACAGGGGCATTGAGGCACCTCTCCCAGGTGAAACAGCTCCTGTGCATGGTTGGGGTGTGTGTGTACTTCTAGGGATTCTCAGGTACAACGGGAAGACCTTCAACAACGAAGACAAGATGGTGCCCTGCAGTCAGGGTCCAATCACCACCACCTCCTGGGGATTATTGTTGACAGGTCCTGTCCACTTATACCCATAGGTGGTGAAGCCCCAGACATTCAATTCTAGATTATTGTTTCATTCATAGTGATCATCTCCAAAGGAAGATGTACAGCTTCCCAGTCTGAAGATTCGGGCTCTGCTCCCTCTGGGACATCTTGTGAGCTTCTAGCCTGTTATCCCTTTGGTTTCTGATGATGCTAAAGGAATCCAAAACCCAGACTCGGAACTGATGGACTCCATCTTCAAATATTTATGAAGCACCCCAAGTGTTCCCAACACTGTCAAGTCTGTTATCACTGCTGTTATGTAGGATGTTTAGTGCAGGTTAGAAAGAGGCCTCCCCGTGGGCCAGAAAAATGGCAAAGATTACAAAAAATGACCCCTTCTTTGTGCTGATCAATTAGAAAAAGGGCTCATGGTTTGGGGATTTCCATCCCTACTTCGCACACCATAGATGAAAATTCTATTCCTTCCATAGAGAGCTCACAACCAAATTGAAGGGACAAGACAGATGCAAAGAAAATGTACATGATTACACACAGCTTTAAAAGGTTTTGTATGTGACAAGGGGTGGAGGGGTCATCCTGTAAGTCTTCCTGGAGAAGGCTGAAGGCTGAGAAGGCCCTGGAAGTTTGGGAAAGATAGGACTAAGGGCACATCTTGCCTGATATTTCTCCTTTGCATCAGAGAGAAAACACCACCACTCATAACAATTTCAGACATGCCAAAGTTGTTCAAATCTACAATTCAAAGAGCCAAGAATTCTATCTTCTATATATACCTGTTTAGAAAGTGTGTGAAATATTAAGCAAGTTGAAATCCATGAAACTGGCATCAACAGATTAGGATTGTATCTTGAACTTCCCCAAGAATAGTGGTCCAATGCCATCAAAATAATACTGATGTGATAGTAATCAGAATAACTACCATTTGTGGAGTACTTGCTGTCTGCTAGACGTTATGCTTTGTGTTTTGGATGTAATATCTCATTTAATGTTCATGACACTCTTACAAGGTATATGATAGTTTTACAATTTTATAAATAAGTAAACAGGCTCAGAGTAAACAATGATAAGAAGAACCCTTATGTTGTGCTTACTATGTTCTAGACACCTTTATAAACACACATACACACACACACACACAAATATATATATATATATATATATATATATATATATCTCCTCATAGTAACTTACTTAATCACTGCTTAATCCTCAGAATAACTGTATGAAGTAATTGTACTATTTTTGCACAATTTTTCTGATGAGGAAAATGAAACCCAAAGAGGTTAAATTGCCTAAGATTTCAAAAACAATGCTTAATACAGGGAGATCAGCTGGGTGCTTTGTGACCACCTAGAGGAGTGGGATAGGGAGGGTGGGAGGGAGACACAAGAGGGAGGAGATATGGGGATATATGTATATGTATAGCTGATTCACTTTGTTATAAAGCAGAAACTAACACACCATTGTAAAGCAATTATACTCCAATACAGATGTTAAAAAAAAAACACAAAACGATGCTTAGAGTCTTGTGGCTGGCAAATGAGAACCAGCCTTCAAACCCAGGCTGATAGGTCTCCTAAACCCAACTTCTCATGCCCTAATGTAGGGCAACATAGCTCCAAGTTTTCCATGGAAGGAGCCCTAATGGCAGAGGCATGAGCACATACCCCCAGGGGTCTGGGAGTGTTGCCTAAGGCAGCTAGCTGTCAGTGTAAAATTTCTTTGAAGCCAAGTTTTTTAAATTAAATTAAATTAAATTAATTTATTTTTATACAGCAAGTTCTTATTAGTTATCTATTTTATACATATTAGTGTATATATGTCAATCCAAATCTCCCAGTTCATCCCACCCCCCCTACCCCTAGCTTTCCCGCCTTGGTGTCCACACTTTTTTTTCTCTGCATCTGTGTCTCTATTTCTGCCTTGCAAACCGGTTCATCTAGAGACTGTCATACAGAGTGAAGTAAGTCAGAAAAAGAAAAACAAATATCGTATATTAATGGTGAAGCCGTGTGTTTTATCTTAGAAATTTTTTGTGAATTTTGCATTCTACTCCATAATGTGCATTTTTAACATA